>NC_088100.1:102434631-102747131 GCF_036370855.1 Dromaius novaehollandiae | reverse complement strand
CCTGGCTGTCACCGGGACTGACACTCGGTCGGCAGGCGGGAGGCCTGGGCCTCTGCAGCAGCTTGGCTGGAGCTGCACGCACAGCTCTGCTCACCTGCCTCCCTCAAAGGTGCCCTACTAAGCAGCAGTCCTCACCCCCTCTGCCGGGTGGGCTCGTGACACACAACCCACTCAGTCTTTCCCCTCACCCGTAGTTTTCCAAAGATTCAGCAAATACTGCTGAACACCAGCCCTGCCACTTGCTTTTGGTAGCAAGTGTGATCAGCCCCACAGCTTTGCTCACTGCGTGGCTGATGTGGAGCTTCTGGTTTTGAGCTGTGACAATTCCTCGGGATGGGAAGAACAAAATAGATTTGTTCATGTTGCAGGTATTTAGAGTTTAATTGCTGATCAGCTTTCCTCCACTGTAAAATTTTGTGTTAAAATGACGTTATTTTGTCTGTAGAATTAAGCTCTCAAACATTGATCTGGGGCTGAACTGGGGCTGTTTTGTACGGACTTTGTCTCATCTGTCGGGAGCCATAACAAATGTATCGGGAGGTGGATTTTGGGGAGGGGAAGGAAAGTCTAAGTCTGGCTAAAGTTTTTGTAAGTCACACAGGAAAATCTGTATTTGTCCCTGGCCAACTGACATGTTTCCCAGGAGCTGGACAGCTCACTTACATCACAGTGGCTACTGGGTCTTGTTATGCTCCTTGTTTTCCAGGTGTCAGTTCACTTAGATTTGCACATGGGATGGATAGGGCTGCAGCTGTCCAACGTGCCAGAAGCAAGCAATCCCAAATCAGTTCTGCCAAGGTGTTACCACCTGCTAGTAGAAGTAAAGGTTTTATGATTTCTCTCTTATACTTTGCTATTAATACTGCATTTATTTTAATATCCATCTAGTAATGCAGTTCTCAAAAATAAGAAATGTTACAAAGATTGTGGGTCATGCTTATACCAATCAGATGTACGTGTATTCAAAAGCAAGTCTTTTGCAGGTAGACTTCAAAATCATTTGAAATTTAATTGGCAAACAGCTGAAAACTTCATGTTTTTTGTTAATAAAGCTGCCTATGCAATAAATTACTTATTTGGGGTGAGAAATGGTAAAAGAAAATACTTTAGTACGCTTCCTGTGCAAGTTGATTTTTTTTTTTATCATGAAGTTCTTTGGCAGAAAATAGATTTAAAAGAGATCAGAGGAGTGTGTTGTGGTGATCTCTCGACACTTCAGATCTGATTGTTCTAGGAACTGAAAGGACATGAAAATAGGGGATTATGGACTATCCCGTGGGCATCTATAGATTAAATATTTTCTGGAGATATGGGCTTTGCGTTGGATCCTGCAGTTGGTTGAGCATCTTTAAACTGTGATAGGGTTCAAAACAGCTAAGGTGTGCTCAGTGTGGTATCAGCCCTCTGCCTCTTAATGGAAAAGAACATCATCATTTTATTAAAAAATAAGCATACAAATGTAGGATTGCGCTGAAGGTCCTTTTTCTCTTTCCCACAATTTTAACAGCATCTATGTGCGCACTGACTTCTCAAGACTATGCTCTAGTGGTGTATAAAGGCAACAGTTCATTCCTCATCTTGCAGTAGCACAGGGTATACTGTTTTCTGTCTGTGAAGGGTGGAGAGAAAGCCTAACTCTTTGACTAGTAAAACTCCAATTGAATATAGGTGGGATTTGTAGAGTCCAACCTCAAATTTTCTGCTCCATTTACTCCCCTGCTAAGGGATAAGTTTTTAAGAACTGTGTGAATTTATCTTCTTTTTGGAGTAGGTATGTGTGGTCTGGGCAAAAATACACACAGACACACTCCAGTGAAATAAGTAAAGTGCCAGTTGCTTTACAACCTTTTCCATATGAAATGGAAACTGCACTGTCACTTTTTTTTTTGAAGATGATGATTGCTTTTTTGTTTAGTTAGCAGTGTGTTAGCAAGATTGCTTTTGAGATTCCAAAACTGCTGCTGTAGTATCACCAAAAAAAAGTTATTTAGGGCCAAATATATAAAAACTAGCATTAATATTTCAAACTGATTGCAGCAAAATAATATTTTTAATAGGCTCAAAATATTTAATATTTAATTTTTTCCCTTTGGGCCAGTTAACCTCCCAACTGTGAATAAATAATAAAACTCCTATTAGCCTGATGAGTATAGATTTAGATCAACAGAAAGAAAACCATGAAATTTCCTTCTCTTTTTTCCCCGCCCTCTGCTCTTTTTAAATAATAATAAACACTGCGACAAAAAACTAAGAGCTTGTAAAACAGTGCTGTGGCCAGCGAAACCCGTGGTCACAGTTTCATCAGCGAGATCACCTTTGACATTTTCGGTCTTCTCCTTGTTAGTAAAAGCAAGTGAATTCTGTTGAAGCGGGGATGGTGGTGCAGCGTGTGCAAACGCCTGTCACCTGCAGCCCCTTGGCACCGGCTGGGCCATACGGGTCGCTGCCTGATGGCAAAGCAGCGCAGGTGCCTGTTGGGTGCCTGGTGAGGCCTTGCCTCCCACTGCTGGCTGCCTGGGAAACTGCAGCAGCGAGCTGCTCGCTCGTTCCTGAATGGTTCCTTTGGGGCTGAATTTAGAGCCATAGCACTGTGCCTGCATCTTGGTTCTCATTTCTGGTGGGAACGGTCTCGGCTTCAGTCTGCTCCGTGAGCTACGCAGGCGCGACTGGGTGGGCGCGCTCACAACCGCTTCCCTGGAGCACGACGCTTGCATCAGTGGGGCAAAATGAAGAAACTACTTTTAAAAGTGGGAACTTGTCTTACTCAGTGAACTTTTTAAAGAAAGATATAAACACACGCATGCATGCTATATTATGATGTTTAAAAAAAGAAAAAGCATATGTTTTTCTCTTTCTCTCTCTCTCTCTTTTTTTTTTTTTTTTTTTTTTTTTACGGTTACTTTTAGTAGAATGGATCTGATGGTGCAAAATGCTTGTATCTCAGGCGAAGGCTTGATGCAGTGTGTGCTGCCCTGAGCAGCATTGCCAGGTGGCACAGTTTTGTTGCAGGTCCTTGTTTCTAGCAAACTTAGGGTTTGGTTTGGTTTTGCCTGGTTTACTAGCTGGACGTTTTGAAAAATTTCTGGAGAGGAAAGTCTGTGACCAGTGGCAATGCCTTTTTTTCCCTTTGGTCTTGGAGCGTTGTCAGTTGAACCTCTTTATTGCAAGATTGGAGTTACTTGTAAATAAAGGAGTGGCTTTCAGAGATGTGCGTTGCTGTCATCTTCACCAGAAAACTGCCGGACAGGCTTCTGGTTCAGTCAGCACGGGACTGTGCTGGCATCAAAAAAGGATGTTTGTGTCAGAAGGGCCAAGAATATTCCAGGTATTCGAAAGCCAAAGCTGTTTATAACCAATCCCCTGTGTGTGTTTGCTTAGCATGCTCATGCGCAGAATGACGGAAGGGATAATGTGTAATTATGTTCCATTTTCCATAACACAAAATTTGTTTTTCTCTTCTGCTCAGCTACTGATATGCCCTCTTCTACTCAACACTCCCTCCCCCTTTAATGCTGGTCCTGTGGCAGAAATGTTTGTTAGGTTAACTCTTTGTGGACCCACTGACCACTGGTAATAGCACTTTGCTATAATGTCAGGTAGCTGTTTAAAAAAAAGTAGGTAAGTCCACCACTTTCATTTTTCTTTTTATTTAATCTTCCTTTACGGTAAATTGTAAGTCCAGGTAACTGTTTTAAATAAAATACAGAGATATGTCAGCAAAGTTATCCTGGACCAGTGGGAGTTTTGGCTGAGTAGAAACATTGGCCTAGTAAGAAGTTGTAGAGAGGGCAACTTGCAGAAGGAAGGGTGGATGCGTCGTGCTGGCGGTGCTTAGCAATTGCAAAGTGATGATTCAGGTGGATTAGCTGCGTGTGGGTGCTGAGCCTGTGGCATTGCTGGCTGTTTGGTTTTACGCACTGGACGAAGCGTGAGGTGGACTGGCTTGCTGTCGGTGGCGCTGCTCAGGAGCTGTTTTCTGTGGGATGGTCTTACGTTCTCAAACGCAGTGACTGCATACGCAGTCCTACTGACCTCATCGTGGCTGCAGTTTTAGGGTGAAGGCATTTTACTGTTGGTTATTTTGACAGGGGTAAATGCAACTCCTACTGAGATTTGTAAGGGACCGCAGGGTACTCATCGTGTAGCCCTGGGATGCATGCTGTATTGGTCAGTCCTGCTGAAAGGACACATTGGTCCTGATTCTTGACCTCCAGTAGGGCACGTCTGCTTGGGACAAACACATTTGGAAATAGGGACAGCACATGAAGTACCTAGTGGCTGTTCTTGAGGATTCCTGTTCTGTGGACAGCTTATGCTTCTGATGAGATACCCAATTCGTATTACTATGTAGCCATTTTTCATGTGCATATGGTAAATTACAGTTTTGTAAAACAGAGTCTGTGTTCACATCTGTCAACAAACCAACCTGTGTGGTTTTGCCTCACTTTATTGACTGAGTACGTGTGTGTGTGTGTGTGTGTGTGTGTGTGTGTGTAGGGAAATATGAATGCCACTACTGGAAGTAAAAGCAATTAACTCCTCAGCTTCATTTTAGATGAATCAAAATACATTTGCTTATCCCTTTTCACAGATAGGTATTAAATTGCTAATTAATAAGGAATATGTCTACAGAGTGATCTTTCAGAGAGGCTGATGTTATATGAAAACAGGTTTGAACCACTATCTGGGTCTGTGGAAAGACATTTATTTTCCATTTTTAATACTTGAAAAAATTGTTATTTCTATTTTTAGTTTCTTCCCTGTGGAGACTGTGCCTCCAAATAACGGTTCTCATATATTTTGTTCAGTGAAGCTGTCAGGTTATGTTGTGTATTGTCCCCAACCACCCCCCCCTGCCCCCTTTCCTAAGCAATAGGAGAAACCAGAGGGCTTTCATTTGCTGTTTTCATATTTGGGCACTATGTCAGCAATCCCATTGCTGTGCAGGTAGAGTAGGGATGAACAATTCTAAAAAGGCTGTGTGTTTTCCAAGAATAAATTCTTTCTCATTAAACATAAAAGCAGGGATGAGGATAACATTAAGTAAATTTGAAAATATAATTAGGTAGTTCTGTTTTTAGTGATCTTGTTGAAAGGAACAAAAATCTCCCCTGATAATGAGAACATCCCTGTGGATTATGAGAAAACCTTGGTGGTTGGTATCATGACGCATAGCTCAGTGTAGCTCCTTTGCAGCCGCACAGAGGAAGTAGTGTGTTTTTGTGATCCCCACCAAAGCAGGAGCTGTTCAGAGACTGGTATGAATGAGGATAGCCAGAAACTGATAGAAAAATAGCCTGCTCTTGTTACAGTACCCAAACAAGATACAGCAGCACCATAGTCTGTGACGTTCCTGAGGTGTGCTCTTCCCTTGTAATGCAGTCCATCAGCTCTTACGAGCAAATGGATGTGGCTGTGCTGTGTGTGTACCTACCAAAAACATACCTAACCATAAGAGGAGCATGTGCAGTGCACATATTGAATGGTTCTTGGTGACCGTACTGCTTGTGCTACAGCATCAGAGGGGATGCTTGGAAAAAAATCCCCTTAGTAGTGATGCAGCTTCAGGACTAGATGTGAAACCAGGGTCTGAGCACAAAGGCCTCTCAGACTTTGAACCCAAAGCATCTTTTTCTTTTTTTGTATTTGTGGTAATTGCAAATACGCTGTTTTGGTTTAGAGACATGCTGAGAAAGGAAGAAGAAGCCTTTTTCGTGGGAAGGTGATCTCTTGGATACTTGTTTTTTGTCACTAACCCTGGCAATGTGACAAAGACTTAGATGCCACAGGCTTCTTGCCAGCCACTGAGGTCTGGGAGCAACTGAGAATTGGTGAGTGCCGACTGTTGGCTTCCTCTCCGAATGGCCGATTAGTTTTGAATTGCTTTTCATACTTGTCTATGTTAGCCACCAGCAGCACTACTCAAGCTAGCAATTCCTGATTTAAAGACCTGGATTTTTTTTTTTTTTTTCTTGCTAGTGGGCTTTCGGTAGAAAGCAGGAGTCTTTCCAGATCTATTCCCTCGCTCCCCTGTACTGTGCCTTATTGGTGGTTGTTTGAAGTTACTCATGATATTTGAAGAACTGGTGTGTTATTGGTATAATTGTTAAGCAACTTCTTTGGGATTTCTGAATGTTATTTTCCTTGGATGCTTTCTCTGTTAGAATGAACAAGATGTATTGCGAATATCTTTCTCTGCTACACCAAGTTTCAGCAAAGAGCTAGGGCCAGGAGAAAACCTGGATGGACCTTCTTTGCATGTTACAAGGAGAGTTTGGGTATCAGCACAGGATTTGGGCTGGTTATCTCTAAATGTGAAAATACCCTGATTTTTCCTGTTAAGAGTAAATAAAGAGTTTTTTTTAAAAAAAAAAAAAAATGACTGTGATACCGAAGAATGAATAGACAACATTGTTTAAGCCTTTTGTTTATATAAACAATCCTTTAGACAGTTGAGTCCGAAGGGATGCCGTTTTCAGTGAAGCGAATCGGTATCTCTCATCAGTAAGCATGGGACTGCACCAGCTCATGGTGGCATTTTCAAAACCATGCTGATGAGCAGAAGCGTTGGAGTGTCTGGCCTACGCTGAGTTATGTAATTGATATTCAGTGCAGACAGGACCTGCTGGAGGGATGCGGTTGCTGCTGACAGACTTCACAACATAGCAAACTCCAAACCTAGAACTGTAGCTCTTAAAAGTTGCCACCTCTTAGGATAAGGACATTAGAGGCCTGCAGATTTTTAAACTGTTGCTACTACTGAAACATAAAGCCCTGGTGTCAAAAACAGCAAAAGAGCAGACTTTAGATGACACCTATGTAAATAACTAACTTCTGTCCAAATCTTTGTCTCCAGGCTAAGATAGACTGGAATGTTTTTTCAGGTTCACAGCACTAGTGCTGATGCTGTAATAAATCTGACTGAGCTGACGACCATGGCTATATGAAGAGTGCCCTATTTGTATGGGGGTTAGTCATCTCTCCATTTCAAGATGCTTCAAAGAAAAAAAAAAAGCCATATCACAAAGCTACTGGTTAATCTTCCCATGACGTGTCTTTTGTGCCTTAATGACTTTTAAATATTTGAGGCTGTGCTTCAGCCTAGTATATCTAGTGAATGACCCCATGTCAACATATATGAGAATTTAGTTGCTAGAATAGTCCCAGGGGATTTTGTTTCCCCATCGCTGCCAGAATCATGCCAAAACAATCAGGGTAATTTCTAAAGTGAGCTTTTTGTGAAGAAATTTAATTCACAAGGTTCTTAAAAACCTGTTGTCTCATGTAGAGCTTTATCTTGATCTCCAAGACATTGAACAACTTCTGAAAGTACTGTAAATGGAAAAAAAAAATTCTGTTTGATAAGAAAGAAAATGGAACAGTGGAGGAATAGGAACAGTGTTCCCAGTTTGTTTGGGGGGTTGGGGGGAATGGGAGGGAGCTTGTGTTGTCTGTGATTGCTTTTTCTCTCTTTGTTGCACATAAAGTTTCAAAATTGTTACCGGGAAGGATTTAATAATAACGAGGAAGATGAGGAAAATAGGTACACCAGCCATGGGTGTGTCTCTTTATTACCTGATGTCACTTCCTCACCAGAGGAGAAGAAAAGGAAGAAGGAATATTTCAGGCAGATAACTAGGGGATGACATACAAGATAAGTGTTTTGTTCCCTGCAAAACGAACTTCAAGCATCTGCAACAGACATTGTGTTTTGGTACGCAGCACAGCGAACCTTATTTAAGAATAAATGATTTTATTCTTGAATTACTGAGGCGCAGAAGTATAATCTAGAAGACCATGATTGATCTTTGTGGAGTTTTATTCCAGGTTCACACCTGTGAAATTGGCTGAATACCTGTGGTGCACAAGAATATGACTGATGTCTCTTTCCTCTCTGCAGTCCTGAGGAGACCTTTCCCTAGGAAGCAACTCTATTGTTGAAGGACAGAAATCTTGGACAAGGGTTTGCTTTTGCATAAGAATAATCTGTATTTCAAAGTCCGTTTCTGTCTGAGAAAAATCCAGTTAGACAGGAGAGGGGGGGGGGAAAAAAGCAAAATAGCACATCCAGTCATCTGACACGTGTCACTTATCATCTGATATATAGAATATGACAGAAGATGTGAAGCATCTTTTAAGCACCTTTCATTTCTGCATCGTCTTTGAAAAGAGTCTAGTTATTTTACTATCTAATTGCTACTGGTCTCAGACAGACCTTCTGTAGGCTTCAGAATGTCAGAGTGGAAACAGCCTGCATTGCTGTAATATTTAAGTGGTTTATGGATCATGAGATGTCCCTAACCACTTGGATGAGCTATCACATGGTAGCTGAGAATGAATAAGGATTAGTTGTGCTTGCCAAATCAGTGAATTTTAATGCATTTGGCTGTTTTTAAAGAAGGATTTGCCTTTTTTGCTTATAAAAAAGATAAGTAATGTCCTAGAGCATTTAGATGCTGTTGTGGGTCATATGCAGTTTATTTTTTGAAGCTGAGAGCTCTGAAATATTCTATATCTGGACTTGAGTTGGTGTCTGAAGACATATCCTATTGTAAGCTGCAGCCTGATGGAAGAAATTCTGTTCTCCTAAGAAAATATGGAATATATGTGAAAATGTCAATATCTTTTATCCACAGTCCAGTAACTCTTACTGCAACTGGTGTGAAAAATGGGCAAGAGACAGGTAACTTTATTAATAGGTCTTCTTGGCTGGAAGGGAAGTAAAAAATTTATTCTTCTAACTGAAGGGTTTCGACAGCCAGTGGGGTCTAAAATCCAAAGTGCCTTACGAGAAAGAATGAAATAGTTGAGCTGAGTGTTCTTACTCACATCAGCATGAACTGGAAATGCTTTTTCCCTTCTTTGAAATCAAACCACTAACTACACCTGGGTGATGCAGAAGTAAATTCTTCTGGTCAGATAATTCGCAAACCTTGTCCTCCCCGCCACTGTCTCCAAAGCAAAAATGTGTCACTTGATAAGCACAGGTGAATGGGATGATTCATTCACAGTTTGTTCTCATTGTTAATGGAAAGATCCTGAGGAATTTTCACTAAAAAAAAATACAGAGGAGCTAGAGATTAGTAACATTTTCCAACTGTTCAAAGGCCAACTGAAGGAGAGAAAATAGGACTTAAGAAAAAGGACTAATTTCTTTCAGTTATAATGTTTGTAATTGAATTCAAATGAGTTTTCATGTGAGTTTTTTTTTCTGGTAAAATTAAGACTTTCTGCAAAAATATTTAAAAGTGCCAGTTTTTTTTAACAATCTCTGTCCCCCAAAGACCTTTAACTGTCTGAGATGTTCTAGGCAGTTCGTTAAATGAATTCTGAAAGCTGTAAGCTTATTTATTATAATTATAGCACCTGTTGATAGCTTGCATTTTTAGTGCAATTATAAAATATGAAGCCACACTTTTGCTGCAACATTGAAGCAATTCTATCTTAGTTTTTCAAAACTGTTACCTGTTTCGTACTTAGAGGGCAGATGAGCACAATTCTACCTGCTGGTGATCAGGTCTACAGTAGCACTTTGTATGTATGTGCCTGGGCAGAGTGAGTCCTTTTGCATCAAACAGCCATATGGGTTTGGCATGATTTTGTTAGTGGAAATAACACGGTATCTACTGAGAATAGTTCACAGAAATGCACCTTAAATCTGCTGAAACTATTCTTCTGTTTCCAGGTCTCTTTCCTGCCATGAGCCATGAGTTTCTTCCTCCTACTTCTCTCTCCTTTCCCTGCACAAACGCTCGCTTCTGGGCCTGTCACTGCTATGACGTTTGTCATCCTGCGCTGGCAGCTCATCCTCTATGTTTTGCATAAGGAGACTTTCATAAGAAACAAGGAACTGGAAAAGCCATTCAACTTGCCTTGTCTCACCCCTTTGCTTTTAGGGAGGGAGGATATCATAAGGTATAATTCCTTGAATTTGTTATTCCTCGAACGTTTGTTGGACCTTTAGTTTCTAATTCAGTTTGGTGTATTGAAATGCAAAGGGAAGGGACAGGAAGGTATTCCCTGTATTGCAAAAATGCAAAGTAGGCTTTGTTTTCTTCATGCACTTTTAAATGTCTTTTGAATTGAGTATTTTTGATTCTGCTTATTCCTCCTCTATAAAACCCTTCCTTCATATGATCATGAGAGCAATAAAATCAATTGTTTCAAGAATTAAGTATGCCAAAACTAAATTTCTAGGAAGTGGCTTTCTTGCACTCCTTGCAAGTAAGTTGACTACAGGTTAATAATGTACCAACAGTGACAGAATGTGGGAGGGGAGAGTGAGCATTTTCTGGCAGAGAACCTTACCCCGCATAAAGTTAGACACCTTGTGTGAAAATCATAGAGGAATTACCAAACAGGCAAATTACTTTGAGAGAACCACTATGTCATGTAGATACCACACTGAGCAGCTAAAAGGAAGAGAAGACCTAGCTACATGCCTTCTTTGGCTTATTATGCAGTTCTGACCTAGTCATGTAGCTGGAGAATGTCTAATCCTGTTTTGGGCCTTCGTTTATATAATAAAAACTTTGAGACAGGAAGCTGTGTGAGAAGTTGCCTGGAAGAGGCTTCAGGATCCAGGTGTTAACTGGAGAGGCATCCAGGATCCTGCAGTGTTACCTTCTGTAACTTATTTTCCTCTCATCCTTTGTCTCTCTTCTGTATTTAAAGCCTGTGTGGGAGGGGAACTGCCTGACCAAATAGAGCCTCCATCCTAGTTTGAACTTTGAACTTGTGAGCTTCTGCTGTAGTGCAACTAGAAGATATTATTAGCAGTACCCTTCTCAAAGCTGTCTTCATCACAGGTGAGGCAGCAGCATTCTCTAGTCCCCTCCTTTGAAAGGAGTTTGGATGTGCACCTTGCCCAAGAGACCAGGAGAGAGCCGAGGGCAGCTGGAGAGCCTTCACTGGGGCTCCCTTACTGCTCCCTTTCTGCTTCTTTTCCAGGGAGAGGAGCGTGTGTGTGTGTGTGTGAGAGAGAGAGAGAGTGAGAGAGAGAGAGTGAGAGAAAGTGGCACAGGTTAAGGCACGTGAGGTAGGATGGCAGGATGGTGACCGAATGTGGGGCAGGACTACCCTGCCAAGCTGGGCAACCCCTCGGGCTGAGCCAGTGCTGCCGCAGGCACCTAGTCCGCAGCAGGACTGGAAATGGGGAGCACATTTCTGCAGAGAGCAATGGCAGGGGGCCAAGACTGCTGCGTGTAGGAAAATCCCTGCAGCTTTGCAGGCAGAAGATGCTGCTCTAAAATCATAGCACTGTGCATGAGGGAGAAGAGACAGTGGTGCACTGGGTCAGTTCGTTTCCCCTGGGGAAAACTTGAATTCCCGCTTACTTAATGAGGAGGAAAGTGCAGCATGTTTGAAATTCACAGACGTACTGAATTGCACTGGAATATGCTGTCTGATCATGAGTGAGCTTTCTGGAGACACAGGAAAGGGGATCAGACCTTATTCTCTCTGGTATGAGGGAAGACAGCACGCTCCTTGCAAAAACTACTACAGACAAATCAATCAAAGCCCTTCCACTTGTGTTTAGAAGTAGAGGGACAGCAGTACCTGTGAGGCAGAGATCTGTACGACACTGCCAAGCCTCTCCTGGGGATACAGCTTGAAGCTGCCAAGTGGATGGATGCTCCTGTTTTCCACTGAGGAAATTGGAAGGTTGTCCTCTCCGAGCTGTACAGCTGACCATCTGCTTTTTGGGCTCCTGCTGATCTGTTAGTGAATGCACTGACAGGTGGAAGGTGGAGGCAGGTAGTTTCCCTTGCTTCGTTTACTTTTGTGGGGGGGGGAGGGGAGGGAGGGATGAAAAGGGGGAGAGGAGCTGAGAGAGAGAAATAGAATCTGAAGTTGATATTTTTTTTTAAGAAAAAAAGACTCTTAAACTTATTTTTAAACTGCTTCCCAAGAAAGAGAATCCTATGCAGTGCATGTTTAAGACAGTTGGTTACTCTTAATACTCAAAGGTTTGTAGTCAGTAGATGAGCAGTATTTCTATTCTTCAGTCTTCATGGCTAAAAGAGCATGGCTTGAAGCATGAAGTTTTGAGGTAGGCAAAGACTTGAGAGGGAAATTCGAGATGCTTGTGTATGTGGGAAGAGCAGGTGCTGGGGCAGGAGGTAGTGAGTATGGCCATTTGTCTGTACTGATTTTACCAGAATCAGTTATGTCACTCTACAAAGTCTGTGAGATTCTGATCATGATTATGAGATGCAGTGTGTCTCCCTTTATGAAGGCATAGTTCAGATCCAGAATGGAGTCCTCTTTTCTTCATACTTAGACATCAATAATACAGAAGACTGCAGGGGAGACCAGTGTTTTATGGAACCATTGTGTTTCATCGTTGGGTGGCCAGACAAGAATAAAATGCTCTTTGCCATTACCACTTTAGGTTAAAATGGAAAATTTGATGCAGCAGACAACTATAAAAAAGAAGTAGGAATGGCTGAATGCATGGAGTACTAGTAAGATTTCAAGGCCCCACAGTTCAGTGATAGGGACAGTTTAATAGTTCAATGGCCAGTGAAACACTAGGGCAGATTAGAGATTCAGAAAAACTGGAAAGACAAGGGAGCCTGAGTACAGCCACGTTTCTCAAGCTGTTTGCAGCTAGGTACAGAGGATAGCAATCTGCTATGAAGCTTGTCCTCTCCTGACGTATCACTGGAACAGTTATGGTAGAGCTGGTCAGGAAGAGAATTATAACTCTCTAGCCTTGCACAGTCTGTGCAAACACACGTAAAGCCGTGTTGATCACATCATAAATAGTGTCCTTATAGAGGATACCTTATAGAGGTATTTATGGGTTTTCCTTCTTTGACCTGTTCTGGGATAGCATGACATGGCTGTGATCTATAGCTGAGATTTAGCGTGAGATCGTGTCAGAAGTGGGGAAGGAATCTGGAAAAGCATTTCCCTGATGCATGTGAGTGGGAAAGGCTGTTTCCTGTGAGCTTTTGATGTGGGAAGTTGACAGATATCCCGTACAATATTCAAACATAGTGTACCAGCTGGCTAGGGTTGCAACCTGACTCTGTAGGCACATGCTTTAAGATAGCACTGGAGAAGGATGAAGAGTTCAGTAAAGCTTGGGTAGTGAAATAAGCTGCTTCCCAGAAAAAGATAGTATGGGTAGAGAAAAAGAACTTAAATCTGATGCTGCTCTGTGTGTGCATGTGTGCATATGTATGTTTTTAGTGTTGCTGTCTCTAACCTTGTACTGCAGGAGAGTACTGCTTTCTACTTTTAAGAGGAAAGTATCTGTTCTTGTACTATTTTCTATGCAGCAATGCACAGAATAGTTGATGCATGGTAATGTTTGCCTGAGGCTTGCACAACCAAATTCTTCACTGGTTGCTAACAGGAAAGTTTTGTCCTTCAATAGTTAGTTGCTACTGGCTACACAGTAGTACTTCTGTTTTAACAGCTTTTTTGAATCTTGGCATTAGGTGCTGGTTGCTTGGTGGACCAGTTGTATTCCTATAAAGCAGGACTTCTTTCTCAGAGGACCTGCTGTTTGAAATACCCATTAGTTGCAGGTCATTTTAAATGCTACAGGAGTGCATGCTTCTCACAGCTCAACAGGCTGTAGCTTCATGTAAAGTGGAAAAAAAAATCACTTGGTGAAATTATGGCAGAAAAACAGCACGTTTCCTCCCAAGCCTCTGCAGAGCCCACACCCGGGGTGTACAGAGAGAAAGCTGCTGTTTGGAATAATCTCCTGATTTACTCAGATGCTCTAGGAGAGGGTAGCATATAAATGTGTCAAACTGAAGGAAAAAATCAATACACAATCCATAAAACCTGTTTACCCTAAGGACCATATTTTATTCTCACACAGACTTCTTCCACTGACTCCAGTGGTGCTATTCTTGGAATATTCTGGGGGAAGTTTCAAAGGCTCTGGCCCTGCAGGAGATTGCCAGTGTTTCTGTTTCTACTCTGAGAGCTTTTGTAGTAAAAGAAGACAAAACATCTTTCACGGAAGGATTGGATCTCTTCTGAGGTTGATTCAGAATCTTTATTTGCAAATACACTTATTCTTCCTTATATAACATTATGGGGACAAATTTTCAAATTATGTCAAATTTTAAATGTTCAAACAGGCAATTTTTTGTGCAACAAAAGTTCTGAGTAGGCAGAATTTGGAGACTATTTTGTGTGGTCTTGCATTGTTCTTCTATTACATCTGGCAAGTGATTTTGACCAATATTTTCACAGGTGCTTCATAATTTGAGGTGTTTTAGCTTCTGGTTTTCCTCACTGGATACACTGCAAACCTGACTTTACGTTATTAAGCTCCTGACACAAAATAGAGCTTGTGTACTTAGTACTTATGAAAAAACTGAACCTGGTTTCAAGAATTGTAAGCACCTTTTATTGGTGACCCACTGGTGACCTTGGAATACAGGGAAGAGTTATAAGACTGTATGATTTTTTCAGGTTAATGATGTACATACCCAGCTATCAACAGCACCTAAACAGGATGTTAAAAAAAAAAGAAAAAAAAGAAAAAAAAAAGGCTAGACAGGATTGTAAAATTAAAATGCAAACGAAAACTTTATAATAGAGAAACCTGATAACATAAGGCTAATTCTGTCAGCTTAAACCCTCTAGTCATTTGTGAAAACAACTGTACTTTCAATGCTGGTATACAATTAATTTGTCTGGTCTTGTCAGGAAAGAGCTGCAACTTGCAGATACGCAGTCTCTCTTGTGAGAGAGATTAATGCACTTTCCCAATATCAGCTGATAAATTTAGCACTGATATTTGTGCAACAACAAAACCATACTGTGCCTCTGTATTCCTTGGGTGATCTCTGTGTTGGTTCCGTGTTTTATCATTGTGTAGTGAATACACTGGATATGCTGTAATTCAGACTGTGGGCTTTTAAAATTACAATCAGACAAGTAAACAGAGCATAACAACTATGATCATCAATTCAAAACAGCTTGATTGGACCAGTGCCTTCCCATTAAAAAGGGGGAAAAAAACCAACCCCAAAACAAAGAGCTTTTTTACTGATGACTTTGTGCCTCCCACAGACAGATGATGTGCTTTATGTTATTGCTTGTGTTCTGAGTCCTTCCCACCATTTCTGATTTTACTGCCATTATCTCTCTGCTGCCATCATGGTAGTATTAGAAACAGAATGCTGTGGCATCTATAATTACAGTTGTCTACACATTTTCTTTCTATTTTCCATTTGACTCATGATCCTAACTTTCTAAATCTTTCACTTTTCAAGTTGAGATAATGAGGGTCTGCCACTTCGGAGAACACAGGGGTTGTCTGTCCATTTAACAAAGCAAGTTCTTGGTCTTGAGTGCAGAACAGTACTCAAGAACATAAAAACAGCAGGGCTGGAAATTGAAATTTGGCAGCAAGAGAATCCCTATGGAAGAGAGTTTGTATGAATTCTTGGAAAAAACAAGCCTTGTTTCAAGAAACATACCAAAAATATAAGCATCTTTAATGGTGACCTATTGGAAAATGCTGGCCTTGCGAGAGACAAAAGACCATACGTTTATCCAGCCAGCCACGTGCTAGCCAACCATGATGTCAGTGGAAGTGCTGAACAGACACAAAAAATGTCTTCTCAGGGTGAATTACAAGAGGCTGAAAATCATGGAAGGGGCAGAGAGATACCTGAATTTGGTGTGACTCAGGAAAAGGTGAACTGGAGGATGTCTAGCTGCAGTGATTGAAGACCTCCCCTCTGCCAAAAGTCACTGCCCTAGGGACAAACCAAGGCATGTAGGGACTCTTTGGCTGCCGCTGCCTGCAGCCCAGCCTGGTGGGGTGAGCACTTCTGCATGCTACAGGCAAACACTCACCGGGAGAAGCAGCATGGGCTGGCAGCCCTGCTGGGAGGGCAGCGACGTCTGGCAGAGGAGTGAGGCTGAGAGCATAAACTGCTGGAGCCCAGGGCACCCGTCAACTTTAGGCTATTTGGGAGAAGGTGATAGGTGAGGGATAGGTTTAACTTCTAAATACTGGACAGTATGTACTTGCTGGGGTAGCTAAGCTGGACTTTGGTACCTGTTGCTTTGTAAACTTTCCTCAAAGAGCACAGACTTGTTTTTTGCACAGTCTGTGCTAAAACCTAATTTTGTGCTAGACCTAGCCTAACTTGTGTTGCCACATTTGTTAGCGTATCTGTCAAGCCAGTGTGACCTGTTGGTGTATTATGTACTGTCTAGATTTGGAGCTTTTTGCATTATTTTGTTTGCTGAGACTCTTCAAAGCATCCTCCTCTGTGCCTTCTTTTGGCGAATAAATTCCATTTTGCTGTGCTGGCCTGTCTAGCTCACTGTGATAGCAGAGAGAGTGCTGTGCGCTGTTCATTTCAGGCACGGATTTTTAGATGTGTGTGGTTGGCAATTTGTGAGTTAATTGGTGATGTCTGCATGCTGCAATTAACCTAATTATGGTTTTGATTACATTAATTAAACTCTTGTCCGGGACAGCAGCTGTTTAATTATTTGCCTTCAGGCTGCCCCTCCATTGGGGTCATTCTGAAACCTGCTGTTTTGGGTTGGCAGAGCTGAGTGGTGGATGTGTGATGCTGTTGCCAATAGTACTTAGACCTTTTTTTCCCCTTAATCTTAAACTTTCTCTTTTTAAAACTCTATTGTCAAATTTTAAATGCCATTTATTGACTTTTATGCTGCTGTTCTGTGGAAGCTCGTGAAGGTGTGCCCAAGGCTGTCAAAGAAAGGCTTTTTGCACCAGTTTGCCTTTTGGTGCATATGAACACTTTGCGTTACGCTTTTGGATGCTGTGCTGGATGCATAGACCATGGAAGAAATAGCAAGTCTTGCTATACTTTGCTGCTGTAGCATTTTTAATTTTTTTTTTCAATATAATGAGCTGTTTTGCATCATGGCTTGTTTTGGAAAACTGTTTACTTGCGAAGGGGCAGGATTTGGGAGCTGAGCCCTAATGAACTCGAGTCATCTTTGCTGGGGCCAGCAGTAGCCTAGCACGATAGGAAAGTGAAAGATGTTTTTTGGCTTTACAAGATATTTCCATGTTTGGTAGTTGTATTGAAGTGAGTGAAGTTCAGAATATCAGGAGGCTCAAGTGCTCCTGAGCTTGAGGTGAAGCTTTGCAAATAGAACAAGGTGAGGAGCAATCCTAAGAGCCTTCCAGAGACAAGTTTTCACAGTGAGTGGCAGTAGCTGCCTTTGCCTCAGCCTAACTCCTCAAGCTCCTGGTGCCTGTAGTTCCCACTGAATTTGGTGGGAATTGTGTACGCAGATCAAGAACAGTATGTAGCCAGTGCATGTGTCCTTTATATATCAAATTTTTCTTATGAATTTACTGTGGTGCACAGTGCTCTGTAGCTTTGCCCTCATGACAGCAGTTAGTATGTGGGATGAAATATTTGGGATAAGCATATTCATGAGCAGTGGCTTTTGGTGTTTCTGCTATGGGAGGTGCTGTTTAGAGCCTCTGCAGAGGCCTGATGCAAGTCCATGCATCAGGCATGGGGGCCTCAGGCAAGGGGTGGGGGCGTTCAGTGGAAAACATATTTTTTCTATTTCAAGGCAGAAAAGAAATGTAGAATTTTTAATTTCTTGGAAGTAGAGAATGGCAGAGCCTCACTGATTAAATCTTCTACCCTTCAATACTGATTGTTGCTCTTTTGTCTTCTGGGAGGAGATGTTGCTGGGGTTGTCAGTTCTCTTTGCAAAAGTCAGTATAGTGGTTCAACATTTGTCTGCTGATGGGTGCCTGGCTGATGCTCCTCTTGAAGTACCATAAGGGAGAGAAGGATTTGGTTAGTGAAGAAATTCCTTTACTTCCCCTCATGTTGTGTTGTCTGGTTGTTTCTCTGTCTGAAAATGTCAGCCTTTGGACTGACTTTTTAGACCAGGCAACAGCAATTTAAACACACTGCTAATCTTGGGCTGTTGAATGGTGCCTGGTGGTATACCGTATCGTTAACGATGTGGTTATTTGTGTTAGGTGGCCTTGAATTGAATAGACAGGACCAGGGGTATTTGGCAGTAATTTAGAGGGATAAGGAGGTGGACATGGGGAGATTAGTACTAGTTTTAGAAATGAGATGTACTCCACATTAAGCCTACACAAAGAGTGTATGCCTAGAAGCTCGAGGTCAGAGGCGTACCTACATTCAGCTCAGCCTTAGCACATGCGGTCAAAAACTGGCATTTTCTCACAACAATTTGTTGAAAAGATAGTGAGGAAAACTGGACCAGATTGTGGCTTTCCTGAAAACGATAGGAATGAAGGAGTTTGGTGTGGATAGTTAGCTGAAAAAAAGCAATGAAGACATGGTTACTCTAGCAAGAAAGACTGTAATCATGGTGGAGTGAGTTCTGTGGTGTTGATGGTGTTAGACATTTTTTAGAATACCTCAGATCTTTTAAATTTGAGTACTTACATGCATGCCTAGGATTCTCCTAGTAGTATTTGTAATAGTTTACGTATCTTCAAGCATTTCCATGCTGATTGTATTTGGAGCATGTTTTCATTCACTCTTTGCAGAATGGCATAAATGACTATAAATGCAGTGAAGAGGGAAACTGGACAGTTCAGTACAAATGTGTATTACATGGAAACACAGACCTCCTGAAGCTGCACTGCTAACCTAGCTTTTAATGCTTAGCAATGGGCTGAAAGAACTATATTGTCCTAATGATGGTTTATTGGAATCAGTGACATAAAAGAGAAGGAATTCAGCTTGTTGGGTTTTTTTTTTTTTTTTTTTTTTTGGTAAAACAAATATTTGTTTTCTAAACTCTTCAGTTTGCTCCCATTTTGGGATTCTGGTCTTTTGGGGCACTTGGAATCTGCACATCATTTGGTTTGTGAAAGCTGAAGGTGCTCTGCAGCTTGAGTATCAAGCCTCAGGTTAGAAAGATTGCTTTTCAGGACTGAGAAGTATTTTAAATTGATAGCACTTTTACAGTGAATACCTTTCCAGAAGATTGAACACCAACAAGTCTACAGAAGCCAATTCCTTCATACATTGTCATATTCCTTTTGATTGCTATGATGATTAAATAACTTCAGAATAGAAGAAGTTTGAATGGCATTTGCCTTGAGCATTCTTGTGCATTTCTTTTTTTTTAATGAGCTGCCATACTTTTTGCTTGCAACTTTTAGTATTTAAAACTTTCTCTGTTTTCACTCTTATTTTCATGTTGACAGAGGGTTTTTTAGACTTTTATAGCAGTTGTCCCTTTTGTGTGGAATATGAAACTACGGATTAAGGATATGGATAAGGCAAGTGAGAGATTTACATTCATTATAACTTAATTCTGCTCCAGCTTTAGTCTAGTAAAAAGTCTGAGTCTACCAGTTTGTACAAAGGTAGTATAGTATAGGAAGAAATAAAACTTGATAATGAACACTTGAGCATTCCAAAGTGTTTTTTAAACACTTTACAAAATACGTATAAATATATTCATAAAATCGCTGTGACAGTACATTTCCTGCTACAGTGCTAATACTGCTCTCCTTTTAAAGATGAGGAAAGGGAGACCATGTGCAAGTACCAGCAGAGGGAGTCAGGACTGGGCAGTAGCTGCTGAGATGCTTAGATCACACCCTGGTCAAAGCCTTTAAGGAGAAACACACTGAGCAGAGTCAAATATAAAAAGTCTTACTTTAAGCATCTTTTGCCTTCTGTGTGATACACATGTATATTTTCTCCCTCCTGAACTCTGATTTAAAAACATGAAAATGCAGCCCTTAGCCTTCTGGGTTGGGAATCTTGATGGTAAATCCAGTGAAAAATGGTTTAGTGAACAATTTCCCTCTTTCTCTTGCCCTTCTCAGTTCACGCTAGTCTGAGGCATGGAGTGGCCCAGCATTTGGAACTGCTCTGGGTCTCATGTCTCTGCCTCGTCAGTGTTAGAAATAAAGTGTCAAATAGGAGTGGCTCCTGGCAAAATGGATCCGCGCAGATGGGAAAGGGAAATGGGTCAAGATTTTGGCAGCATGCACAGAGGAGCCAGCATCTCTTCTCCTTCCACCTGTGGAGCAGGGATCTATAAACGGATGGATGCAGTTCCTGGTAGCACAGTGATGAGGAGAACTGGGGCAAGAGAAAATGCTGCTGAAAGACTTGAAACTGTGCAGGCCTTGAAGCTCTTTTTTCTGGTCTGCAGAGTAGCACAAAGGATTTCAGTCCCCCCCTCTCACACCCTGCTTGTTGAAAACCTGTTTACTTAGTCTTTGTATGAAGGATGCTATTAGGACCTAATATTTTTGTTTTATTTAGTGCCTTCTGCCATAATCTCTCTGGATTTCTTGTCTAGTCCCCCTGGCTTGTTCTGAAGTGTTTATTCTTGTTCTTTCTGGCTTATTGCCTAAGCTTTCTGCATTAAAAGGAAAAAAAATCTGGAGAGAAGTAACTAAAAATCATAGAGTATTTGCTTTAGGATATATATATATAAAAAAGAGCAATTTATTTTCATCAGCTTCTAGTGAAGGCAACATTCATGCTGTACTACTGTTATTACAGACACTGTGTTTCTCTGGTCTGACTTGCACAGTGCAAAGTGTCTGGCGGTGCAATCACACTGCTGACATACCCTTCAGACAGCGCTTCTGAGGATGCTCGTTAGCCACAGCTCAGCCTACTCCTGCTGGATTTCCCTGATTGATCTTAGTGAGTGTCTTCCTAACTCAAACACTTTCTTCATTAGGCAACCTTTGGTATGATTTCTCTCTCCTGAGAAATGGAGGAAAGAGATTGACCCAGAGACAGTGTTATTTGTGTCTTCTCCTGGGAGCTGATGACCAAATGTTCGAAGAAAATCAGTATTTGTTAGCTTCTAGAAGCTAACAGAAGGTTCTAGACATAGAAAAGGGGATGTTATGGCCTGCTAAGGGAAGAAGCTGGTGGGCAAAGGGGAAGGGAAAAGGTGAAAAAATTGCAGCTTGCTTCATCAGGGCTGAAAAACAGCAAACACAGTGAGAAAGCCAGTGGGGCCTAGTGCACAGGGAAAGAAGAGCTGGAGCTGGTGAGTTTGGGCTGAGTTCCCAGCTCTATCACAAACTCTTCCACGTGACCTTACGCAAACCACTCTGTGTCTCTGCTTTGCCTGTCTTGCCTCTCTAACTCTTCACATCTTGCAAGTACAGACTGTCTTTTACTGTGCTTTGTACAATGCTGAACACCATTATTTTTCATGTATTTGCTCTTTAGAGTCAGCCAGACGTGTTCTGTCCTGACTTATTGTTGCTGAGTGCTTCATGCCTGAAGTTCTCCTAGTTTAGTGTTTTTATGGTTCTGAAAAAATGTGCCAAGACTAACATCCTGGCAGGCCCCTCACTCTTAATTCTGTTTTCTCTAAATCCATGCCTCTATACAGTTATTCTCTCCCTCTGCAGCACTACTAAAATGTGTCTTTTTGAGGATTTTGGTAGCAGTAAAAGCAAGCCTGTCCAAAAAACTGAGCATTTAAACCCTCTCTGTGTTTTTGACCAGTTCAGCTGTAGTCCGATATTTCACGTAACCTGTGCCACTTTTTCTGTTTGGTTGTGTCTCTCTATTTGATGTGCCCTCCTAATCTAACCTAGATTCCTTTGCTGCTCCTCCATCCCAGCCCTTACTCATTTAGATTTGCATCTGTCCCCCCACCCCCAACTTGTGAAGACTCTCCCTATTCCCTTGACCATCCAATTTAACTTTGATTCCATCCTAGTCATTAGGCTTCTCTATTGAGGCCAGCAAGGTCTGGCAGCGTCTTTGATGGGTCTGTTAAGCTGTTGATTTAAATTTTGCAGGCTCTGTGATGCAGAGAGACTGCTAAGTCACTGTTCCCATGACAGATTTCTGAAAAGCTGGTGGTAGACAAGAGTATTGAATAGAAAATTGGAAGAGGTGAGAGAAGACAGGATGACAGAACTTCTGGAAGGAATCATGAAGAATAATTTTGGGCCAGGTAGACAATGAGAATTTGACAGGATGAGGCAGGGTTCAAGAAAGGGTATGTGCATGCACCTGGGATAAATGGAGAAAGGTGGGATAAATATTTATCAAAAGGACATTTGTCAGCGGGAGTTGAAAACATGGTGACCAAATCCTGAATGTTAAATATATGGAGTACTAACTTCAGGGACAGCCTCAAGAAATGCTTATTCAGCAAGTCTAGCTGTGTGGTTCTCAGGTAGACTCTCTTATGTGAAAAAATAGAAAGAATCCTGAGGCTCTGTTCCATTCAAAGTGTGTTGAGTGAGCTTGATAGAAAAATATTTTAATAGTCCGGTGCTCATGTGCTGATTGATTACAGCAACAGATCAAAGCTAAGTATTCTGTCAAGAAACATTAATAGCTGACAGCCAATAGTAACTATACAATATCAAAAATTCCGGCTGTTGAAAGGCATTCTGTTCTTGCCTTGTTCCTGAAACCAGTAAATGAATATTCACATTAGTGCATACAGCCTACTAACAGTTCTTTGCTTCACATAGCTTTTAAAACATGAGCTTTCAAATTATTACCACAATCTGTTAAGTGCTAAAAGGAGTTCCTGCATTTTACTTCTTTATAATTTGATAATTTCATTGCCAGTAAATGACATAAAATATATTTACCACAATTGTTTGCCCAACTCATACTGTCTAATTATGAGCTGTAAGTTCTTGTTGTTGCCTCTGTCAGTGGGAAGGAAGGACTTAGGAAGATGTGGTAGATACTATTCAGGTGATACTGTATGTAACAGAGAATTAGAGAAGCAAAGTGCTTTAGTGCTGCAATAAGGGAAAGATGTGGTAACTGCAAAAACTCCACTTCTGGAAGTCCTCTGATGTCATGGAAATTATTCTCCATCTACTGGGAGTATCAAGAAACCCTTCCTATTTCAAAACTGCCCCAGAATTAGGCTAGATTCACTGTTGTATCAGCAGAGAGTAGGGTCTGAAGTGTCAGGACTTCTCATACTGGAATCCAACAAAACAATTTTAAATTCAGGGGTAGCCACTATTCTCATATTACTTAACCTCTATCACGATGATAAAGTTTACTCTGTGATTGGACCCTTAAAAGAGAGAAAACTTTTACCAGTTGCTACAGCCAATTAATATCCTTGTGGTTCCTAATGTTCTGCTGATGCACACATATGAAACCACTTAAAGTGATCTTGTACCTCGGATCTTTTGGGAGTGCCAGGGCAGGTGTCTGCACCTACTGCGGCTGGCCAAGGAAACCCTCCTGGAGTACGCCTGCCAGAATACACACTGCTCAGTGAAGAGGTGAGAGCAGAGTGGTACGTCTTCCTGGGCGCACACATCTGCCTCTCCTGTTCTAAGCAGTAACCTCACGGCTAGAGGTCTCCAGGGATATGGAAAAGCTGGATTCATGTCCCTGCTGTGAAGAGCTGTATTTATGGAGAAAGGAGCATATATGACAGTAAAAACTTTTTTTCTCTTTACCCTTCCTCTTTCCATATACCTGGTAGCCTAAAAGTGAAGGAGTTCTACAGGAAAATAGAAGACCTGAGTTTGTGTCTGTATTGAGATTTGAAACGCATCCCAGATGTGTACTGATTACAGAGGAGTAGAGTTTCAGTCTTCCCTAAGTTGCTGCTGCTCTTCCCTATGCAGGGAAAAGCTTTGTGTGCCTAACTCTGCTGGATTAAGTGTGTAGCTGAAAATCATTGACAGAAGTATTTCATTACCTTTGAGGAACCTCTGTACTTTCTGTTGGTCACCTTCAGTTTATTAGTGTCTGCAAATGCTGTTCTTGCGTGCCTCGCTTGTTCAGATACCGCACATGGAGTCTAGCTCTCTAAAAGGGTACCAGTGGGATGTTAGATGTCATACTTTTGGCTATATAAATTTGTGTATATGTAAATATACTTGCGTTTTGGACTAGTTTGCTAACATGCTCACCAAAGTGGAAAACCCAGCCACTTGAAGTATTTTTGTAGATGTCAGGTGATTTCTATGTAACAGTTACCTTGAAAAGAAATTAGGCAGTGTCTCTTTCACAGTAATATCTACCCCTGAATGTAACTCTTTTTCAGAAGTTAGGTGTGGAACCTCCAACTATATACATGTCTACCCTTACTGCTGCCAGTAGTCTTGCTGAATTTTAATAAAACAGCAGAGTCAGCCTGAGATACAAGTGTTTGTAAAACTGGAGCCGTAGGGACAGTAATAATTACTCATACCTGAAGGTTAGGCTATAACCCCTTTCACTACTCTGGAGAAAAATATTCACCTCACATGCAGCCATCTATGGTTTCTCCTTAAAAACCCAAACAGTTGCTTCAGTTATTTTTTCATAAACCTGAAGTCTCTTTGCTAATTTGTCACTTCACTCATCAGTAAAGCAGGCCCCCTAGGGAAGCCTCTGTCTATGAGCTTTTCCTTTTTCGCATTCTTGTACATATTGTACACACCTATTGATTTGCATTTGCAAGAACATCTGTGATTAGTGTGTGGGAGGAGCATGACTCAGCCCTAGTCATTCCAGTGACAATTATTTTTTTAACCACCCAAATTAGTTTTCATCTGTGAACGCCATCTTTATCTCAGAACTCACTGGCTTACCCAACATATTTAAAAGCTTGAGTATTCTTATTTGTGTTATAAACAACATTAAATATTTGTAGCTGTTTAATGGTTTTGTATTTCCAATTTAAATGCATTTGAATTTTATCTGTTGAGAGAGGGGAGAAAAGACACCAAAAAAAGGAAAGATCTTATAGAACAGTTTGTCTTTAGCTCTTTGGGGGAATCGTTTGAAAACCCTATATGGAGTATAGTCACATAACTTGTTTATATTTGTTGTACCAGAAGTAAGATATGTGTATGTGCGAGATGGGATTTGCAGGTCACTCAGTGCCAGCTGAAGAGCATCATGCAGCCTTACAGTAGTTGTTGAAGTAATGCTACCCCAGGAACATGGCTTACCAAGGTCATTGAATCAGATCCCAAGCTGCAGGGAAGCAAAACAGTCAGGTACAGAACAGTCCAGTTCAGCGCAATAGCTTTAGGGGCTTGATTTTGCAGCTAAGTTAACCTGAATTGAGAATTAGTTATTGTCCTTATCTCAAGTTTCCATTCATCCTTATCCATTCCACCTTCAGGTCAAGTGCAATGGTGCTTTTAACTCCAGCTGGCTGGCCTGTCAACTGAATGGGCCTGACAACTCATCAGTGATTAACACAACCACTCTGTGAAGCTAGTGTGATCCCTTTGTATAGCTCACTGGTTGTTTTGCAGTGTGATCGCTTGGAGTAAAGTTAGCTTGAATGGTGCTAATGAGTGTAAATCGGGTAAACTATGGAATACCCAGGCTTCTCAAACATACACTTCCAACTGGCTTGCGGGGGGTGTGTTTAGGCTTTGTCTCGTTTTTCCTTTTGAGACAATGCAGCTGATTCTGAAAATTGGATGTGGGGACAAGGGCTGTGCAATTTTTACATCATCAACTAGTTAGGCAAGGCCAGCACTCTCCCACCCACCTCTGGTTCACTTCTCAATGAAACCATAGCGTCTTCATCTCACACTGCTTTTATACTGGGATACTTAATAGTCATTGATATTTTACCTTTTGTTTTTTTCCCAGAGAAGACAAAGTATAAAAAAAGACTTAGGTACTTGCTACATAGACAGCAAAAGCCTTTGTCAGTGGTTGCAAGTTAGTGGTCTGGGAGCTGCTTTGTCTCTATTTCCCTTAACTGTATCTTTGACTTTAATCACAGGCATACACACTCACACCAGTAGAATAAGTGTTTAAAACTTAGGTTTAAGTGCATAGACGAGTTGAGGTTTAAAGTCTTATGAGAAGTGAAATCACTGCAGCCTCAGAGCAGGCCTTTGGTATTTCCTCCTTATATTCTTACGACTGGATTGAGATCTGAATACATCCAGCAAGAAATGCAGCTAGCTATGAACTTCACTTATGGACAGTCTGATTGGAGTAGGAAGAATCTACCTGAATCTATTTATCACTATGAAGAAGGGGATTAATGTACGTATCTCACTTTAGATGGAGATACCGCAATTAAATGAAATCTGGAGCAGTGATCTAAAGGGATCACTCTGCAGAATGTTGCGTGGCCAGTTCTCAGCAAATGATTTTAGCTAGGAAACTCTTGTGTTGCCTCAGTGACAGGGAAATACAGACCAAAATTCACTTTGCTTGAGTGCAGACCAGTAGCTTGGATGTGCAGTATTCAGATCCAGTTCTGAACTCTCAAATGCCACAGGCCGCTTGTTGGAAAAGCAGGCTCCACTGCCAACAGCAATGGGCCTGAGCCAGCAGCACAAACACCAGCAGAACATGCAGCGGCGTTGTAAAGAAAGGGCTAGAAAGTTCGGGCAAAGACGATCTCCTTGAGCCTCTCTGCTGCATTTTGTTTTTAGATTTCCCTCCCCCAAGGCCTTGTGGAAAACATCATACAAGTCACAGAGCAAATAGGGTTAAGAGGGGAGCCAGAAAAACTAACTACGTGTGCAGTCTGACATGAAAAGAAACTAGTTTTTACTTTTCATTCACTCCCTTCTTTAATCTTTCCCTAGCTGTTACTTTATGTGTGACTGTTTCAGTAATAGATTAAAAAAAAAATCAGAGATTGCTCCTAATTGGGGGTAACCATATCAGATAAACTGAGGATAGATTAAAAAAAAGAAAAAAAAAACCAGTTTTCAAAGCAAAAGCCTTCATATTGGTGCAGATCAGTAAAAACCTAGAAGCAGTATCTGGAGATTTAATTTTAACCAAGTAATTGAAAATGGCCATGCATTACCCTGTATAAATTGTAGAAGAAAAATGATGCCCTTAAATGGCTCAGTCTTCATTTAAATGGTGATCTGTTCATTAGTGCTGCAGAATGAAATGGAAATCCATTTTAATTTTCTAGACAATTTAAATTTTATTGTCCATAAAATTCTACAAAATGGTAAAATAGTGTTCTTTCTGGCAAACTGCGGAGGATTTAATCAGATTTTACCATTTTAATAATTCTCCTCACGATAAAACCTGCTAGTAAATACCTTGAGCTAAAGTCATCCGTTACTGATAAAAGTGTCCCAGTGGTGAATCTGGCTTCATATGTTTGGAATACAGATGGTTTTCGCAGCTGTAATCTGTTTGTACAGTTAGTTTCCTCTCGATAATCAGATTGGCTTGGTTTAGAGCAAGGCTTAGAATTTGCTGAAGAACACACGCTTAAAACTTAGAGTATCATCAAAATACTGCTCCACATGCAAAACTCTTCATGGCTCTCTGGATGATGCTCTGGTAAATATCAAGTTCTTTACAGAAAATGTAGTTCCTGGGCTATTTTTCCCCTTTTAACTGGTTATGAAAATGGCCACATTTCCTGACCATTCTCTCTTTGCTGTCAGAGATGGACCTTTATTGGGGGACGTGGAGAAGAAACTGGGAAGTGCCATCTCCATGGAATGGCATTTCTTTTTCTCAGGTTTTACAGAAACCTTTGAATAATGTTATTAACATTCCCCCTCACTTGTCCTCCTGCCTTTTGCTCTTGTTATCCCATATTGTTTTATCGTGACTGAGATATTTGATTCTGTGAGGAGCTCTCTGTGGGCTCATTGGTTAGGAAATAGTGGTCCTTTGAAAGCCTTTTCGGGATCAATAGCTAAGGCCCTAATTTCAATTAATTAATAGGCATTACTGTGTAGAAAGTTAATCATGGCTATCTTTGCAGGTTTGAGAAATTACTTGTAAGGGGAGGCAAAACATGTATCTTATTATCTGTTTTATGAGACACCCTTAGATGTAAAATAATTTTGCCTCATTTGGGCTGAGTAATTAATGGAAGTTCAGGGCCTTGCAGAAGTATTCATGCCTTCAAGTGATTTTAGTGAGGCGAGTCGGGTGAACTCCTTAGTGTGTGAGTCCTATTTATTCATAGATTAAGAAAATGCAGTCCTGTTCTCACTGTGGGAGAAGCTCGTGATTAGGTATTTCAAAGTCTGTCACTTAAGGTACATTTGTATCCAGGATGCTCTTCTCTTTATTTCCTTTCAGTGCCATGCTTGTGTCTTCTTCTCTTGGCTTTTCTTTACAGTACCAATGCAGCATATTACTAGATTCTCGGTCATTAATTTTGCAACCAGAAAACCATCCAAGTCTGCCCAGGCCAGTTCTGACTTTTTGTGTGTCTGATTAGTAATCTGCTTTTCACTCCTGCACCCATGCTGGCTGTAATGGAGTCTGTGGCTGTCATTAGATCCCTCTTCTGGACAACTCCTAGCACCTTTCAGTGCAAACGTATTACTAAACTGTAGCTGTCAAAAGAAATGCCTCTGGATTCTTGCCCTTTGACTTGTTAATTTTACAACATCCACTCCTTGCAGTGGGAAATCCAGGGATTACATTAATTTATTCACATGATGCTGTGCAGAGGTAGGAATTTCGGCCTTGGCCTGGAGGGAGCATCTACCTTCCTTTGTATAGGTTGCCAGAGGGCCCTTGATCCTCTTTTCAGAAGCAGTGCCTTGGATCCAAGATGCAGCTTTTCACAGAGTGCAAACTGGTATTGGCCCGTCACTGTGAGTTTAGAGAGAGTTGTTTGTGTAGGAGCGCTCTCTTGCATGACTGATGCTGAAGTTTGTTTTACTGGGTTTTATTCGCTTTGGCTCTGATCACTGCTCTCATCCGTTTTGGTCTGTGTGCTTTCCCATGCTGTTTATCTCAGCCCAAACATGCTGAAGGCAAAAGCAAAACCAGTTAGAGATTTGTGCTGTCCAACACCTGTGATTGTGGCTAGCAGCTGAGCGAGTGGTACCAGAGCAAATCAAGTTCAAGAAAGTTCACCTCTGCAAAATTGTTAGAGGTGCTAGAGATCAGTGTCTTCGGAAGTTCCATATTTTACCAACATATACCTCTTTTCTTCCATATTAATCCTTAACCTAGCAAAATGTAAGTGTTTTCAAGCTCCTGAGAGGTTATTTCCCTGTGGGGCTGTGTTGCTGTAGTAACAGTTTCCTTTTGCTTGGTACTGTTAGGAAGAGGTGTGAGGAGAGAAGTGCTGGGAGCTGTTTGTGGTGTTTCTTCCATAGCTGTTCCTATTTCTTCCCTTTGGACTCTTGCACACTGCAGACAGCCAGTTTTAAGGTGCACAGGTGTTTCTACTGCTCTAGTCTTTGGTTGTTGTTTAAGTGGCTTCTCAGAGCAGCTCTTCCCTTGTTTATGCCCCTGACTTCCATTTCATTGCATTTCTGGTTTCTTTGGCGATGGGAAGGGAAAAAATCATGTCTCTGGTGCTCTGTTGTTCCACCCTTATCAGCTGTGTCCTTACTAGCGGCCATCCTTCTGCAGAGGAGAGGTTTTCATTGTAGCTGGAGCCCAGCAGGTTCCTTCTGTATCCCATCCGTCATCAGCAGGGTGATTTCAGCATGATGATGAGTATGAGTAGATTTGCAGTAGGTTTTGTCTAAGAGTTTAACATAATTTGCCTGTCGTCTCTCATCTTTCTTCCTAGAGAAATCAAATGGTTTTGCTGCAAAGCCCAATGCTCACATCCCTTATGTTTTCTCACAGTCAGGCTTTTTGCTTTGGTCTTTGTATTTGAATTGCTTTTCAGACTTGCTCAGTTGATAGTAGCATGTCAGTTCTTTGAACTTTGCCAGAGCTACCACTTGGGTCTTGCTTGTGGGGTACCTCAGCTGAGATGCAGGTTACAAGGTGGTAGTCTGAAATGGAAGGGAGGAGTTCAACCTGGGAGAACAGAGAGCTGTGAGATATACTTCATATACTGCATAATTTTAATTGACCTATTAGGTTATGGTTAAGTTGTTTACATTTGTTCTTTACTAGCTAAGCCAAATGACAATATGTTTATACATTGTATAAATAAAAAATAAAAGGTAGATAAGAGATTGCAAATAGGAAATTGTTTGCAATATGCAAAGCTTCCTAAGAAGTGCTGAATTAAGCACCTCTGCATCTGTCTTGATGCAAAATGATACCACATATTTAAGTTCTGTACTATTCTAGAAAGTTATATAGATATTAGATAAGAAAGTCTTACTTCTGATGTTTTGATTTCAAGTTACAAGACTATAAATGACAATTATATCAAAACTAGAACTGTAAACAGTAACTGGATAAGATACCTGTTCAGTTTGGAATTTGTTTGCAGACTGTAATTAACAGTTCAGCCTTTTTCTTTTAACTACATACTGTATACCTCCAAGTGGGCATAATTACCACTAATCAAGACCCCTAATCTCAAGCAATTATAAGCTCTTACGTTGTTCTAATTGCACTTTTGAAAACAATGTGTTTTTCTCATATAATTAATTTATAATCCATACAATTATTAATTTCTGCTTTTCTTTTTATCTGATCAGATGTTAATTTTGTGTGACCTTACAATGCGTTATCTGAAAAATGCCTTTGAGGCATGCATTTTTTGTGGTTAATTTACGGTTATGTTTCATTTTCAGTGAAAAGTGATATAGTATGACAGGTTTTCAAGTCTGTGCTTTTCTCTCAACCACGCATGAACTCAGTCATTTGTCGTGAACTAGGAATTTGTTAGAAACAAAAGTGCAATTATACATTTAAATCATGTACTCATTTATAAATCCAGGTACTCGCTCCTTGAATAATATTTAGGTTAGTATGGCCTACTCATTAAGTAAGAGGATTTTTTATTTATTGTCCAATGGAATTTCTGTGTAGGCAGGCAGATTTTCTGGATCAGTTTGACAGCTTTCCAGAAAGCGAAAGTTAAGGCAGTTCAGTTTTAGGAAAACTTGCAAGTCTTGGGGGTGACATGAAAGAGGTTGTTCGCTAGCTGATGTTGGTCTTACTTGTTGCTGCGTAGTTTTTATGCACACGCTTTGTATGCAGGGACTTTGGATGAGTGCGTTTTGAACAAATCATCATCAGTCTGATGATTCATCTCAGGAACCGCATGCAGCACTTAAATCTGTAATTGGGGTAATTGCAAACCTCTCATTCTTACAGATAGAAATTCTTCCTCTTATAATTCTAAAATCAGATGCCGCAACGATGTAGCTGTGGTAGCAGAGACCTACACTGGCTTGTATTTATTTCTTTATTCTTATTTGTTACATCACTACAAGTAGCAAATTATTCGGTGACCTCTCCAACCTGTTTCTGACCTTCATGATTCACTTGTGCGGGTAATTGGCTATTGAAATTACTACACTTTTATCTTTGACGTTATTTAAACACTGGTTTAAATGGGATGACACTGGCTGCATTGTAAATGGGTAGTCACATTGTTGGGGAAAATGTGTTTATCTATTGCCAGAGAAGAACATTTATGTCCTGGGAGGAGAAAAGAGCCCTCTATCCTTTCTGAGGGATCTTGATATTCATGGAGAGGCAGTGTTTGCTGTCCCCTTGCATTGGTACGGCTTACATGTGGTGTTGGAACAGGCTATTGCTTGTTCTTGGTTGCTGTGTAGGCATGTGTAGGGCTTATTCCTAGAGGCAGTTCCTCCACCACCACCACATGGCCTCCTTAGAGCTGAGGCATGCGAGGACACTCTTGGGGTCAAATTAATTCGTGAGTTTTCTGCAGAGTGCATTTGAGGCCTGGCTTGGTTCTAAATCATCCCACTCAAGAATGTTCCCCCACCCTAAAATCCTCTTTCTTTCTTCCTGTGGTCCCCTGCATATAGCACACTTTAGGAGTTGGTAGTTTCTGTAGTCTGTAGGGCAACACTACAAACTCTGGCCCATGGCTCCAGGGAGCTTCGGCTGTTGGTGATGAAACCACATGACCTACACTACCACTGTCACAGGGCAGTGGTCTAATGTCGCAGTGTTCAGCCAGTGTTGAAACAGGATTTGGGGGTTTTTGTTCTGTCATAAACTGCCCAACTTTGTTCCTGTAGTAGAGTGTTTGTCTCTGAAATCTTTCTGGGGCTGCAATGTGCTGCAATGGATTCATTTCATTATTCCTTTGAAAAGAGAGGAAGGCACAGAGCCTAGCTGTTTCTATGCAGAAAAGGTCAATGTTTAATATGCTAATGTATCTACCCAATTTTTGGCTGCAAAAATCCATGGCTTTAATGTGTCCTCAATAGTAATAAAGTGGTTAGCTAATGATAAATTAAGGATTGTAAGTTTGGGGATTTTTTTTCTTTTTAATAAAAAATTAATGTGGGCAGGAATAATTTTTCTTGCCATGGTAGTTGTCATACTGGAGCATAATGGCTGCAATTTGCACTGGAAATGGCTGTAGGATTGCACATCTCATAATAATCAAAAGGAAGTACTGAGTTTCTGGTTTTTATTCACTAGGCTTCCTGTAGCTGGACAGTAACGGGATGAAGGGGGGACTCCGTTTTACCTTTGCTAGCAGAGAGCTGTGAGTCACAAGACCTTGAACTAACAGGTCTCACTGTTTGCCAGAGTAAGAGACAGTTGCATGCCCACAGGTAGGATTGCCCAGAAATTCAGAGACAAGAACTTGCTTGTGACCCTCTCCCTAATCTGTCACCTGTTTTCAGCCTTGCACTGGCAGCAGCAGAAGGGTGTGTGTGGACGCCTTGCCCTGCGGCAGGGTCCTGCTGGTGGGACTTGGCGCTGCTGCAGGCCCTGGGTTCCCCTGCAGTGAGGGACCCTTGTAAAAGCCTGTGTAAGCAGGGCCTAAGGCAACAACATGGCAAGGTCTTGTTTATATCTGCGTAAGAGAGAGCAGAACAGGACGTAGTAAGAAAAAGGTAATGCTGTTTGAATACAAAATACCATGGATTAAGTAGCATTTATAGTAAATCTCTTTTTCAAAAGCCATTCTTCGTTCTTCTGTACTTCTGTTGCATCAGACTTTCAAGTATAATTTAGCCTAGGCAAAAGTTAAGATTAAATAGAGAAATAATCTATACATTTCTCACACTGCATCCCTATTAATACTTTCTTCCTTGTTTTTAAAGTGAATTTGCATGTTTTTATGTTTCAAAGCAAACTAGTATCTTATTATTGTTCAGTGGAAGCAAAAAATTTGAAATGCAGTAAGGGGTAAATCTTTCTTACCATTCATTTCTGCTGCAAGTCTGAGTTGGTGAGGCTGGATCTCACCAAGAGAATCTAGGGCAAGCTCAGTCATCTGTGAGATTCAACCAAAGCTTTACATGCCTTCCCTTTGCTCTCCTGCAGAAATGCTCAGGAGGCTGCCAAAACAAATGGATTTTTAGAGGGAAGGTAATCTACCTGGACCATAGGAAGAGGCATTAAGATCTTTTCCAACTGCCCTGCAATTCTTTTATGCTAAATTTGGGTATCTGGATGTATGTGGAAGGAGAAAGGATCATTCTGTGAAAGCAGAGAGTTATGAGACCTAGAGCACAGCGTTTCAGCCCTGACTCTTATTCAGGTTTAAGGCTTTTGTCTCTTTCAGTGGGCTTGTTTGGGGAAGTTTGCATTTGGATTTTAAATGTACCTGTTTGTGACATTTGGTTTGATTGTCCCCCTGTATAGACAGAAAAGTTCTAACATAAATCTGGAGTTCAGATCCCACATCCTGGTATGGGCACTATGAAGAAGTTTTTTTCTTTAGGTACATTATGTGTGCCAGACTTCTTGGACAAGGTTTAATATTGCTATGCCAATTAACGGAATTGAATTGGGGCAGAGCTGCCTTTTTCAACCTTTCTGGCCGTTCAGCTTGTTCTAGGTCAAATATAATCATATCCATAAATCCATAGCTGTTGGCTTAATTATACAGATAATTACAGAATATTTTAGGAGATAGTTCTATAATTACAGTTTTAACACCTTTAGTAGCTTGAGCAGTCAGTATCATTTCAACTATGGATGGTATTGCCCATTAAGCAATCTTATTAGATGTTGGCTTGCTATTTTAAGTAATATTCTTTGTTTGCTTACGTTGATTATGTTGCAGCTTGTTACCCTAACTTGTAGTGTCATGTAAAGTAGCTTTGTCAGCTGTAAAATACAAAGAGCATGCAGAAGGGAGAAGCTGTGTTTGGTACCTTCTAACACAGCTTTATTTTGAACAGGATAAAACATTAGACCAAGATTTGTTAGTGTTAGTCTTTCAAGAAGTAAGGAAAAATAAGAAAAATATTGTGAACGTAGCATCAAGGACCGTTCTTAAAAGGTATTTTTGTGACCATTGAAATCAGTGGAGGCATATATGCTTAAATACCAGCTAGGTGTCTAAATACCTTTTTTCTGATTCTGTTGCAAACACAGTAAGTTCTGTGGCACCTATAGAGCATGTCAGACAAATCCGCGAGACTTGGGTGCAGACTGATGAATTGGTCCTGAAAGAGTAGTTCAAGTTTTGCTAGAATTGTCTGACTCAAAGTGGAGTTCCCTAGCTTACTCTCTCTTTAATAGATGTCTTTGATTTGTGTCATTTCTGATAGCAAAAAATATGTGCATATATCTGCATCTACAGAAACAGCTACATTAGACTAAAATGTGGAATTCTTACTCAGCCTTCAACATATCTGCCATTGCTGAGGCACTATGGAGCCCAACAGGCTTGAGAGCCTTATTCATATTTAATTCACTGTTTGGTCTGTGGATGCCAGTATAAATATTTTATTGTGCATCCTCATCATTTAAAGGGACTGAGGAAGTAAAGATGTTGTTGTGCTGAGCAAGCCAAATAAATGCCCCCTGGTGTAAGCTCCATAGATGGAAAAGGGGAGAGCTAGTATCTGCAGAAAGTCATAGAAAAAAAAGTCACAGTGTCAAGAAGGAATTCTGTAGAGAAACAGCTGTGTAAAAGCCTTGAGCTAGTCTAAATTTAAATTGCATCTACTCAGTACCTCTCAATGATCATAGAAGAAAGACAGTCCTGGAAGTTTCTCTTGCAGATTGTTAAAGGTTTCTTGTTGGTCATAAAACTCTGGAACATCTTAGTTGGCTTAAGGATATCCGACTATAACGCTGACATGAATAAATAGCTGCACTCTCAAAAGAATCAATGGGATGAGGAAATAATTTTTTTTTTTCAAAGAGGGAGAATGAGGGAGTGTGTGAAATAAACAGCAAAAAGGGGTATTCAGATAAGGCAAAATCTTCTCTTGTGTTTTATAACTATGGCTTGTTGATTATTTATTTTTATTTCAGAGTGGCACAAATGTGATACTGAAAATTCGGAGTCTGTTTGGGGGGACAGGCAATGACAAAGAGGAAGAACTTCCTCAGCAAGCCAGAACACTTACTGGTGGTGATTAGTGCATCTGCTCTCTGACTGTTCCTCTCCTTCTCCAGTCAACTTCTCACTTGCTTATCACTGACCTGATTCCTGGCACAGAAGAGCTGCCCTTGAGACTCTCCCCCCTTCCTGCTCACTCGGGTGGATTGGCTGGAAGAGAGTAAGCCTCACCCTCAGCCTGTGCCTGACACCAAAATATGACCACCAAGGCTGCCACCAGCCTGCTGTCTTATCTTGGCCCTCAGCAGGGGACCTTCTCAAATCCTGTGTGTTTTCATCTGTTTCTCTCCCCACCTGGAAATAGGCTTCTATCTCTCTCATGTTTATTATTAAAAATATCTCGACTAAATCAGCTGGTGTTGTAACTGTGCCGAATGAAGTTAGAAAGGTTATGTAGCATTCTGTGTTTGAGGGCTCTAGCTCTTGTCTGAGGTCTTGCTGTTCTTCTGCCTGAAGAATATCAAACATAATGCGAGTTTTTATGTATTATTAAACTTGCATCTATAAATCACTGACCCATGGTAGCTGTTTATTACAAACTCCATCTTCTGCTTTGATGCACTGTTGTTGTCACACTGAGGTGGGTAATGATGACTCGACTTACTACTGTGGTAATGCACTTAAAGCTTGGAAATCTGTCACTGATGACATTTTAACACAGGCACTATAAACCAGAGATGAAATTTTAAAGTATTTGCTGTCAAGCTATTTGTCTTAAAATTCTTGTATCTTCTATTTTGTTTTCATAAGGGTTTGGATACTACTGAATTCTTTGGGCAAAGACCATAGTTGTGTTTCAGGAACTCCATGCTGCAGGACCCGCCAAAGTAGGTGGTGGTCCTCGATTTGTAGGGCTGGAGCTGACCCATAAAATATTTGTGCTCATCAGGCTTTCTGACAAGCACCAAAATGGCTTATGTTTCTATGAACCTGATACTTCTTGCCTTACAGCACAGTGGAACACAGATTGATCAACACAATATGTTGTTATATCTATCTTTTTTTGTTTTGTTTTGTTTACAGCACTTCTGTATGCAACCATATTTGGTAATGTGACAACCATATTTCAGCAAATGTATGCTAATACGAACAGGTATCATGAAATGCTGAACAGTGTCCGAGACTTCCTAAAACTCTACCAGGTCCCCAAAGGACTGAGTGAACGTGTGATGGATTACATCGTTTCCACCTGGTCAATGTCCAGAGGAATAGATACTGAAAAGGTAAGTAAATTAAACTGCAAGGAAACAAGTCACATCCTGAAAGTATTTCATTAAAATAAACAGGAGGTACTTTTTTAGTAAAAAAGACAAATATTCTTTAAATAGTACCAAGTAGCAGCTTCCCTTCGTTTTAAACATTCAAAGATAGTATTTCAGCTATTCTGTCATACTGACATATGTTAGCAGTAGAAACGAGTATATGTCGCAGATGATATGCTGTGAAATAGTATAACAGTGATAAATGAAAAAGCTCAGTTTTCAGTAAATAAAGAAAAGTAACTAAATAAAAAGTTCCAAGTTCTAACTCCACCTCAGAATTTCTTCAGCTTCAAAGTTTTTTGCAACTTCTGTGTTGTGTGAGGTTGTTTGCAGCTCTGTGGATCTGAACACAAAGTACAGTTTGATTTGTCTTGGTAAAATTTGAATGTTATATTCTATGTATAGGTAAAAGATATTAATGAAAGCTGGAAGCCATTACCATGATAATAATGTATTTGAAATCTGCTTTATCTGAGGAAAATGTTACCATCCTAATTCTTTGAATTTACAACTGAAATTCCCATTTTGTCTTTTCAGATAACAAATGGCTGTTCACCAGAACAAATGTACAAAAGAAACTCGGTGTTGCTTTCACGTCAGTTGCCAGCTTTTTAGGAAGATAGTTACTGGTTTTTTTGGGCTAGTAAAGAGACGTGATTTGCGGGGTGGTTCATTCAGGAAATCATACCAGTGCTTCAATCACCAATCTTCTGGTTGGCTGATTAATTTATTATTCAGAACTGTAGATGCTGTGGTTTAAGAGCAAACAATCTCATTTCTGGCCAGCAGTTAAAGCATTGTTATGGAAGAGTAGAGCAGATGTGGCCTTGTACTGGGCTGTCTGGAGACCAGTGAGTAGACAGGATGCTGTTCGTTTTCCTAGATGGTCATCAGCATATCTACCGTTTAGATCCCGGACAGTGGTTCTAGGAAGCACTGTCCATAATACTAGTTATCAAAAAGAAATGGTATTTTAGCACTGGATAGTGCTGATTAGAAGCTGCTTTATTTTCTCACAAAATGTCTGTATGTGGGATTATGAGTTTTGAGGTAGACGAATTTAGGGAAGGCAGAGAGACCAAACCTGAGGGTACACAGTGTAATGAATGCTTTCATTCATTCCCAATACAGGCTCGTATCATCATTTTAACAAAGCAGCAAGAAGAATTTGCTATGTAAAACATGCTTGTTTTAGCTTATCTTCAAAGTTCATTCTTGGTTTCCTCTGATAAGAAGAGAAATGCTTCATGAATGCCTTTGGAGACAGTAGAATAACCAAACTAAATACAACTTGCTTTAGCCTTTGAGAGCTATCTTAATAAATAGCAAAAAAGTTTCAAATTACCAGGACATCAAAGAGCATAATATGATGTAGATTTCGGTAACTGGTGTGTTTGTAGCTGAACTGCTGGTAGTGCTGAATGTAAAACCGAGAAATTATCTTTCTCCTTTCATCTTCATAGCAAAAACGAACAGATATAAGATTGACTAACGGTTGTGCCAATCCATAAACTTTCAGGTCTGAGTTCCATTAGTTTGATACCTATGTATAACTTATAGGATGTCATGCAATGAATAAAATGTATCATTCCTGTGACAGAGCAGTGGTAGCTGTGCTGCTGTGTAATGCAATGTAGCTTTCTACAGGTGAAACATATTTAAAGAGGAACTTCACCCAGAATCAATCTTTACAATATTTTGTAGGCCACAAATGTGTCAAATTGGTGTTAACTGCAGGTATGTCAGGGAATGAATAATCAGCTAAAAGCAAACACAAGTCTGTAAGTGTAGGAAATGCCAGTATAACAAAATTTAACAAAGAGCTGCTGAAAAATACTAAAATTAAGCCATGATGATCTGTGTTTTACCTCCCATACAAATAAGTCTTCTACCATTTGCCTTCAGCTCTTGAGTATGTTTAATCCCTCTTGATTTTTATGAAGTCTGGAGACAGCTTCTCTAAAGGGAGAAAGGAAAATTAATTAACTTGCTCTTAGCCTGGGAAAACCAACAGGAGTTTGGATAAGAGCATCATTTTAAATATTCTTGTATATATTCAGGTTTTCTTATGATTATTTCTATGACAGCAGCCTTTTTTGTGTGCAGTATTAAAGTAACTGTGAAATGTCTGTGTGTGAAATTCCAGTGCCAAACTTTGGCAAGCATCTGCAAATACAGTATGCTTTTGTTGCCAGAGTAAACAAGATAATTGCAAAGACGGCTATGGTCTTTGTGTATGTTCCATGTTAAAGGCTGTTCGTTCTGCCCCAGCCCATTCCTGTGAGGCTGAAAACTGAGAACTGGCAGGTTCTGCTGCTGCTCAGTTTGGGGCAGACGAGAGAGGTCACCCATGAGTGCCCCGCACTTAAGCACTATAGGAATGTTTCTGTTTCAGAAGTGGTAGCTGTAATAGCAGGTCTGCTTAGAGGTGGGCCAAATGTGATTTTAGTGGCTGTAGAGCCATTTGCCTTTGGAGTAGTGAGCTTAATAGCTGGTACCGCTGCCTTGCACAGAGCTGTGAGCTTAGTTCCCCACTGAAAGACCTAGCACAGAGCTCCACTGCATGATGTAGGCATATCTATAGTATTTCCTGTGTTACTTCACATTTTCCAGAAGTGTTTGCACTGAAGCAGCCATCTCTTTCCATTCAGGAAAATGCATGGGAGTAACTCTGAAGCTCACCCAGACTGCACCTTAATTGGATGAAATAGTTATTACTGAGGAAAAACTGAGGCAAACTCATGCTGCTCAGAGTGTTTTTCTCAGATAATACATCTTGAGATGTACTTCATCAGACTTTATCCTCCAAGGATTTTGTCATCCCCAAATCCTGTTCATGTTATGTGTTTCTAGAGTTTAATCTGTACATGGAGCAGTAAGTCTGTATTCTTTCCACTCAGCTGTCTGTTTTATATTAAGAACCTTCTGCAATAGCCCTGACTAGCACCTGCTGTGTTAAGCGTTGGGTTGAGTATCCTTAGGAGCACACTGCTGCCTTGGTAAACACAACGTGAAATGTTGTAAGGAACATTGCCTTTGGAAAACCAAAAGTTGTCCAACACAGTATCATACCTTGAACTCCCTTCATGTGTGAACAAAAAATCATTACTACCAGTGAGGGGGGAGTTTTTATCCCTGCAAAGCTCAATTTGAGTTAATGCAGTTTGTAATGACTTTTTTTTTCTTTTTCTTTGCTAAAGTGATATGACATTACACTTCCCTCTATACAGTATTCCTCTCACTTGGAACATATAATTTGTGCAGGTTTTTCATGAAATTTGCCTATTAAAAGAATGATCTACTCACTAGAAACAATCCTTAAGCTGGCTTTTATCTACCATTTTCTGTACTGCTGTGCTGTTAATTTTACTGTCTTAAAAACCTGAGGCGTTACCATAGTAATTCAATATCCAGCAGAGCATGTCACTGAGATGAAAATGTTATTTTCCTTCAGGTATTGTGAAGTAGCCTAAGCTAGTGTTGTGGCCTACGTATACATATAATATAAATGTATTGAGAGAGAGTAGAAATTTTATAAGAAGAATGAAGGTAGTTCTTTAGCCCTGTGTAGTAAAATAGGATAATTGTGTGGCTCAGTTAAGCTGTGCACAGGAACTGATTGCCTAATTTCCTTTTCAGGTATTGCAGATATGCCCTAAGGACATGAGAGCAGATATCTGTGTGCATCTGAACCGCAAAGTTTTCAAGGAGCACCCAGCCTTCAGGCTGGCAAGCGATGGATGCCTTCGGGCGCTTGCCATGGAGTTTCAGACAGTGCACTGTGCCCCGGGAGATTTGATCTACCATGCTGGTGAGAGTGTCGACAGTCTCTGCTTTGTGGTTTCGGGGTCTTTGGAAGTAATCCAGGATGATGAAGTCGTTGCTATATTGGGTGAGTTTCACAGCTTCCATGTGCACTGCGTGCTAGTACAGATGCGTAGAGCATTTTTATAGCTGCTTCTAGTCAACCATTTAACTCATTCTTAAAAAGCTTCAGTCGAGTTAGCTTTGAGGCATATTTTCATAAAATTAGCAGCTGTATGGTGTTAGATGCTTGCTGTCTGGAAAAATTGAAACGGGAGAAAAATACTTGCTTGATATCATGTAGGAACATTGCTTAGAGTTGTTGGCTTGTCCTTCCTGTTTCACCTAGGTAAATAGGAAGGGCAATTGTCTCATCTGCAAATTGCTTCAACCCCCTTTTTTCTAATCAATGGAAGCTTTACTTCAGCATCAGGATTCTGGTCATTCTTGAGGTTCTCTCTGCCTCACCTCATCTCTTTCAGTTAGAAATTCCACCTAAGACTTCAGAAAACTTACTTTTAAAGTGCTCCCTTCTCCCACATGATAAATGTTCAGGTTTGTGGAAATTTTTCCAATTAGCTTTATTTAAGATCTTTCTGAAACAATAGTTATCTCCCAAAGTCAAAGTAATATAAAAATTTAGAGATGATTTATTTTAACTTGGAATGACAGCTCTAGGTTGGAGGCATTGAAAAGTTGATAGTGGTGTGAACAACATTCTGAAGCACGACTAGGAGAAAAGACTGATAGTCCAACAGATGTAGATAAATGATGAGGTGGCTAGAGCACTGAGAAGGTGATATTTATCCTTTGATTCTGTCAGACCCTTTTGTGATAAGGTAAATTCTCATGGTGGCTTAATCCAGTATCTGTCACTCATAGCAGCCTGGAGGAAAAAAAGAAAACAACTTGGTAACCTTAATCTTTCTGAACACATACTGCGAGATCTCTTAAGAGGAACATCTACTGGAATGTGAGGAGGCTAATATATACTTGCAGAGCTCAGTTTTCCCCTGCTCCTGAACAGAACTACATAGACAGTACAGGGTCAATTCGGTGTCCTGAAGAATTAAGTTCATGATATTTTATGCCACCAAGAAACTAAAGATGGTGAAAGGTAGGAGGATGACTGGTTTTCTTTTGTTCTGGAATCACCTGTGTCATTCAGTGCCATATGATACTAACAATTCTGCTTTTCTAAGTTGCACATCAAGAACTTTCTACTTTTTGCCTTGTTGAACGCTTGTGAATTAACATGGGAAATGTTAACTAAAGTTTCTCAGTTTCTGTCATCTTTTGTTGCATAATCCCTCCTCCCGTGTACATCAGAAGAAAGTCTCGGGCTTGCTGCTCCATTTAATCTGTGCAAATTAGCTTAAAAGGAAAGTTGAAAGGTCCTTAACAGGAAGCTGAAATAGGTTATTTAAAACATCCTTTAAAGTCATAAAATTCCTCCTCATCTTTGCTAGTACCCTCTCTGTTTTATCACAAAGTCCAATTTAGAGAACAGTCAGCCTAGATTCCTGAAGAAATTGATGTTAAGAAAAGCTGGAGCCCTCATCTCTGCTGCTGTAGAATGATGGCTGTAGGTAAATGAGGCTGATCCCTTGGTATCTGAATGAATAGGAATATTTTGTTATTGCTGTTCTTCTGGAACAGTAGCTATTGATCCTCTTCTCTGCATCCTTTATTTGAAACTTGGGGTCAGCTCACTGACTTCCACTAAAGCTGTTAAGCTCTGTCATTTTCTTCGTGACTTTAGCAGTCTGAGATGAAAGAAAAATGAAGTGGGGTCTGTTGGGTGGGATTTCGTTTTGGATATATGTGTGTGAAATCTTTTTGTTTCAGTTTCTGGTCTAAGGAATCCCTTTCTGTCCTTTCACACGTGTGCATATGCTCTCCTCCAGGTTATGAAACCTTCCGTGGAGGTTTCTCTGCCCTCTTAAGAAACAATGTGCTTAACTGAGGTTTTTTCCTTATTCTGAACCAGTGGAATTTTTTTCTCCTTCAGCATTGCATAATGCCCCATTACTGAGCAATACTGTAGAAGCTGGGACAGGATTTCTTCCTTAACTACTTTGCATTGTTATTTTTCTTATCAATAGAACAGCAACAATATATATTTTTTAAATTTTCTGTTAAGCTGAACTTGTAAAATGCTTGATAAAAGCACACCAGCTACAACAAGGCACTACAGGGAAAAAAAATACATTCTACATTGCACAAGAAACATGATTGTTGCTGATCATTCAGCCAGAACAGCTTGTGACATAAGTTTTGTTTACCAATCACAGCTAAACACAGCTACAAACATCAGGTATCTAACAGCAATCCACGTGAGAAATTCTTTAGGGTAGTTTTAGTTAACAGATACGTCAGAGTGACTGTAATCTCCTGACAGACATTCTTGAAATAAAAGTAAAAATTAACTGCATAAATTATTCAAGGTGAATTATTTGCCCAGCTTTAGCTGTCACTTAATAAAGCAGCCTTTGCCATTTGCCATAGCCTGTGTCTTCCTTACAATGGAGAAATAAATTGCATCTCTAAATTAATCTGACTGCTGTATAGCATTACATGAACTAAACACAAACTGCACTTAATCCTTAAAAAAAAAAAAAAAAAATCCAATTCACACGAAACGCCTTCAAGTTCTGAAATCATTTAGACTTGTAGACCTGCATATAAAAGTGTATTGTGTAGCTCTGGAATGTGGAGTATATTATGTACCCTTGCATAATATCCCTCCAAATCAGTTCTATCTAATATTCAAGTGACAGGTGTATTCTCAGTTCAGGCTTACATTCTCATAACAGAGTGCTGACTTTGGCTTGGATTAATGCACGTATTGAGTTAGAAGAAATTGCACACAGATCATAAGTGAAAAATTGCGCACTTTTTATGTCGCCTACACTTTTTGTGTCACTTGTTAATTTGACATAGAAACAAACACAAAATGAGTAAATTTCAAAAGTTGAATTTCTTTGCAACATTTACAGTAAAAGATTAAAGACATTGACAAACTTTGTATTAAAGTTGACGATTTCTTGGAATGAAACACATTTTTGAATCCTATACCATACTTCTAGGGAAGTCAGGAAGTTAGTGACATTCACATAACACAATAGTTAGATCTAAAATTTCAAAGCAACAGAGAACAAACAGGAAAATAGGAAGTAACTTACCTTTAAGTTATTTATGATTCATTCTACGATAAATGGAAAAGCAAGACATAGCAAGGAAGGCCACTGTATAACTGTCATTTTCTGTGTTAAGAAGTAGATGTATATGCGTTTATGCAGAAATGAAGATTAGCTGGCAGGAAATTACCTGGTTCAAATACAATTCAGTTTTCTGTAGTTCACTGTTCGTCCATTTACACCGCTGTTATTTTAGGATAAAGTGCTGGGGTGCACTCAGCACTTTATGCAAAATAGAAGGAAATCACAGAGTCCCTGCCCGGAAGACAACTGAAAGAAGCATAGGTCAGGCAGTACTTCCATTAAGAGCCTGTTTTCAACTTTGCTTTGCTTTTAAATTTTCTAAGCCTTGCCCATTTGGACTGATGCTGCTTTATCTATCTGAGGCTGATTTATCTCTTTGAACCACGCTTGCTGTAAAACTTAATCATTTGTCCAAATGCGGTTAGGGAAAATGTGTTGTTTTGTCACTGTTAGAAACAATCAGCCATTCACCCGCACTTCATTTGGCAGTCGCCTAGTTTCTCTGCTTTGGAACAGACCCTTCAAGCTGAGCCATTGGCCATGTTTGAAAACCTGCCCATGTCACAGACTTTGGAAAAATTAAAAATTGTTCATACTCAGGAGAGATTTGCTAGAGTTTAATTTAACAAATACCTTCTTAAAAGATTTTGCCTGTATTAAACATGTTCCAGGCAGGGACTGTAAGAGCTTGCTGCAGCTTTCCTTGCAATGTGTGTGGAGAAAAGGGGTCAGATTGTAGTAGGGGCTTGAATTAAGCCTGCATAGCTAGTTATTGTTAATTTAGGAGAGCTTGAAGACCTAAACTGTCTTTTAATCTACTTTTTGTATTTTTTACACTATAAAGGTAAGCATTTCAGTAGTGAAGCATGAGAAAATGTATTGTTGCATATCTCAGCAATGTAAAGAGGAAGACGCAGTCACTGTGGCCAGAAAATTTCTATGGAAAAGGGCAAGTGAGTTTTGAAGGAAAGGTTTGAAAGAAGGCTTGTGATGGGTGGGAAGGGTGTTTTGGGTACCTGCGGTAGCATGAGATACAGTTTAGAACTCTGATAATCAGGAAACAGTTAGAAGTCTATTTGAGCAGATGATATACTATTGCTAAGGCAAATAGGGTAGCCTTTCCTGAGCTTCTGCTTTGCCTTTTAGTCTGAGCCTCTCCTCCCTATTGCTAGAGGAAGTGCTTGTTCTTGTGTTATGTCTCCAATTGCATGTGTGCATAGAAAGTTTAAGAAAAACTGTAGAAAATCATTGCATAGTAGCAAAATTAACTTTTTATAAGTATTTGCTTTAAATACAGGTAAGCAGTGCAAAAGAAGGCCTTGTTAGAAAAGGATTTATGTGGTGTTGACATGTATGTAGAAATATCCAAATAATTGAGAATGCCATTTTTCACCTTACTACAAAGTAATGTGTAAATCAGATATGCTTGACATAATTGAACTCTGAGATTGAACAAAAAATCCTGCTTTTCTAGGAAATCTAAAGGAAGCAAGTGATTCTTGGAGCTAGGTCAAAGGTGCAATCCTTTCTGCTCGAAATTGGGATGATCTTTGAAATTTAGGAAAACATTCCATTGAAAAAGCTGGAACTGAGAAAGGAAGGAGAAGACCTTAGAAATTAAGGTGGCAGGTTTTTTTTCTAGAAAGCAGTGGGGAAAGCATGGTCTTGTCCTTAAATTTTCAGACTACTGCAACATTTGTCAAATAATTGCTCCCAGAGGATCTGAGCAGCAGATCTATGCTTAAGGGAATTGTTCATAGTTGCTGAACTGGTCTCGATGATCTCTGCAAGGGGGCCCTCTACATATGGATAGCAAGACTGGAGGTTAGTTTTACAGAGTTGATTAAAGACTGGGAGCCTTTAAGCCATTATTTAACAACAACAACAAAAGACCTTGAAAACATCAATGCTCTTCAAAGTTGAGTAAACAGATAAGAAATATAACACTTACTAGAAGGTTTAGTTAAAAAGGAAAAACAAAACCCATGCACAAAGAAGTTTATCCCAAGTCTTGCATCTCAGCTGTGCTGCATTTATTATGTTCTCATTTTCCTTATTTGACCTAAGAGCTTTCAAAGGAATAAACTTTTTTTGCTGACTCTTGGTTTAGCAATGAATATTAATGGTCGCATTCCCTTTTGTACCATAATGGTGTTAAAATTATGCTCTGTGACCCTGTTTAGAGATCAACTATTAATATTATTGGGAATAAGTATGATATCAAAAGTCAGTAGAGAACTTTATGCACATAATAGATTTTTCTTACAGCAGACTGCCTATAAAATTTCTCAGATTTCAAACAGTCAGATAAATCTTTCCTTCTTTACCCTGGACAAGAGTAGAGGATTCCAGTCACATGGGCAGGTTGGGTGAACCATGTGTAGCTTTTGAGGTGTGCTGATTTAAACCATTGACTGTCATGGTGTAAATCATCTGGAAGTCACAGGAAGACCTGAAAAAGAAGAAGCTTCACAACAGACTTATTAAATTAATGCAGCCTCAGAGTTCAGTAAGGCAATGACCATTCCCCTTTGTGTACTCTCCTGATTCAGTTCCTGGCAAGCTTGCTCCGAGTGTGCTACCATACAGTCGCACAAAGGCATGGCTATGGGTTTTCTGGTATGGCTGTGGAGCTGGCTGACTCATAACTGAAAATTGCATGATAAATAATGTAAAAATAATATTTGCACAATATGTGTGCTGGTCAAATGCATTCCGTTTGAGAGGGGTAGGGTCACTGTATGAAATTAAGCATGGCAGAAGAGAGTTTTGTTGCATTGTTGCACCTCGTGGCTAGGTTGGCTGAACCCTGCGTTGCAGTGACAGATTGAGGCAGACCTGGCTGGCTAAGGTTTAGGGTTTGGTCCATTTTGCACTCTCCTCATTCTTGAGTTTCTTGGGTTTTTAAACCAAGCTTATAGGGCTTAATGGAAATCCATTAGGATTGCTGATCTGGTATTAGACTGAGATGTGCTGTAGCTATCCTCAAGAACACATCCCTGAGTTTCTAAGTCTGTCTCTAATAATTGTCAGCTATCTCGCCTTTGACGAAGTACTGTAGCAATTTACCCTTTTTATAGGTGAGAAAATGATGATGAATGTAAAAGAAGAAACTGTCTGGTTAAGGTAGGCTGTATGCCCAGCATGGCCTTGATTGAGATGAATTAGGAGCATTGTTGTCCCAGCACTGTACACTTCTCAGCAAGGAAGGGAGCCTGTATGTAAGGCCTCTGCTTCGTTCAGTGACCTACACAGGGCAGGATCTTGTGCCAGAGCGTAGGCAGAAGTTTTAGGGGTTACGCAAAGATTGGTTTTACTTCACTATCTGTAGAGAGTGATGGTCCCCTACCCCCCCCTTTTTTAAAACATACTGAAGACCTCTACGAGAACACAAGCAGTAATACCAGCAATTAAGCAAACAGAGACGTGGTCAACAGGACCACAGCTGTCTGCAGGTGAAAAAAGCAACATTCACTGCCATTTGTCTGCCCTCACTTCTACTCTCTATATGTGGGTCAAAAACGTCAGTGCTCTTTCAATCCAAAGGGAGGAGACCATGGACTTTTCTTACCTCATATGGAGCGTAATTTTGCTTTCAGCTGGCAGGTTAAGTGAATAAGATAGGAAGGGAAATCAAGGCAGTAATCTATTCTGAGCAAGGAAAATCACTGCCTGCCCCAAGGACAGTTTGCTGTTGCTATCTGTTCTTTTTGCTGCTGTCAGAGCTGAAGGAAAACAATAAGATATAGACTTTGCATAGTTATGAGAGCGTGCAGTAACTCAGAACAGATTGGTGTTTGCAAAATGAATGTGAAGAATAGGAATTTGTAGTCCAGACCTGTCTGTCTTATTTACCACTGTTAGTGGAAAGAGTGATGTATGGCTTTTGGGGGGCGGAGGGGAATCATAGGATGCACACAGATTTATGCTATTTAAGATCACATGCAAGTTGGAAGTGAAATTTGGATGTCCTTAAGGTGCGGGTATCTTTTATTATTTTTATTATTTACAAAGCTATAACATTGACAAGACTGGACTCTTTGCAGATTTAATGTGATATTGTAAGAGAGCTTAGTGTGCCATGTTTTATTTCGGCAGGATATTAAATGCTCCATTTGCTTTGTGTGGAGAAATTCCTGCTGATTTAATTTTATCTAATTGCAATCTTAAAGGAACATTATAAGAGCAATTGTTTGTTTTCTTTGCAATTGATTTAGCTTACTCATTTAGCCATGAGCATTTCATTCAGATGTAGACACAAGAGGCTTGATTCAGATTTTGGTGGGACAGATTTGCGTCCAGATTGGGTAGTGAAAATTGGAAGGGCAACTGCACCACTGGGATGGTTTATATTAGAGGAGGGAAAATAACATCACAGAACAGTACAGAAGTACTGTCTGTCTGAGACCTTCTCTGTTGAACAGCATTGCATCTTCCACACAATTGTGTAGAGATTGCTTCTCAACAGGCTTGAAGACGTTGATTAAGTTAATTGCACAGAGCTCATGCTGCAGTGTTTAGATTGCCCCAGTACCTGCGCTAACTCAGGTGTCCATAAATTAGATTGCTTTGTGTGCAGCTCAATTTTCAGAATTTAACGGTGTGCTTTTGAGGCCTGTTGCTATTTAACAATGAGCCTTCGTAAAAGTTACTTACTTCTCTACTTTATTTTTCACCCAAGTTTTAAATTTAGGTGTGTCTGACTGTTTTAAAAATGCCAAGCTGCTGTGCTCTTAGTCTCAAGAATGGGTGTTAGTAGAGTTTTGTCATAAGACACGGTAATGTGAATAGTGGTTTACTTTGAAAATGGAATGACTGAAATTAAAATCCAGCTGCGTCTTCAGTAGTTGCATCGTGCTCTTTATAATGTTTAAAGGTGGTTTATTCAGACTGGCATATAGGCAGCTCAGACAAGTAGGAAGTTTCTGAAACGTGTGTTCAGTGAGTGTCAACAGAAGGAAAGGTTTGAAAAGTCAGATTTCCTGAGCACATATCCACGCATGTGATTAGCAAAAGAGTTAGAAATAGAGACAGTCTAAACTTTCTAAAAGACATCATCTGGCTAACTATAAAAGAAATCTACATTAATAAAAGATTTTAATTTCATGGTGGACATAGGAGTAGCACTACAATCTCTTTATTGAGGAATGACTTTTTTTCCAAATGGTGTTTTAGGAGAGGTAGTATTCATTATTCCTGTGCTTAAGACACCCAGAAAATGTAGTATGGATTGATAGCAGGAGCTGGCTAGTTTGAGAGTTCAGCCAGATATTATCTGTTCAGTGTCTAGCTCCTGGTAGAGTGTGAAAAGCAGGAATTGTTACAGGCTCCTGTAAGCTGGTATCTACAAATGGTCTAAGACTGGAGCTGTGCAGGGTATTAGTAACATAGATTTTTTAAAACAATTGATAAATTACTTGCTGGAATAACTGGGGAGAAGGGGAATTTACTGTGGGTAGAGGCCTTGGTCAAGAATTTCAGCCAGTTCATAGAGGTTGGGCTCAATTTTTGGCACTTAAAATTAGATGACATTTTGCATGGTTTCATGTTTTATTGTGGCAAATTGGTACCACTTTGCATAATATTTGCCTGCTACTTTTAAACAGTCTGCTGCCACCATGCATGGAAGAATTCCCCTTTTGAAGATGGTTATTTTTGGCAGGTTGCTGGCAACAGTGATCCATGATGCACATGCATCACATATTTATAGCATCTTTTATAGTAGCTGTTGAAAAGCAAATACAGATAAAAGATTCAGATTCTGATGCAACCTTATAGTGTTTTGTGCATAATCCTTGTAGGACCCAGCTGACAATTTAAAACCATTCTTCCCATCACAGTAAGTAGTGAAATATAATCCACTCTATTCATAGAGACAAATACATTAATTATAACAATAATAGAAATCTTAACAGTAACTAATTCATGTCATTGCTACTCATCCAGTGCTCTAAAATAAATGCTTTCTTTTTTTTGTGTGTGTACAGTAGTGTGCTTCAACAAAGGCAAATTGATACAGGTTGTTTGCAAAAATGTTGACAAACAGTCTGTTTTGAAACCTGAACAGATACACTGTGATTCTATGAATGCACCTGGCAAATCACTGAAAGCGTAATTGTAATTTATTATGTATAACGCTGCCACAGAACAAGAAATTACTTATTGAAGTAGAACTGTTCCCTTTGTAACTTCAGTCACAATACCTGTGGCAAACATAAGATGTTGTACATATATACAGGGATTTTTCATCCTGAAAGAAGCTGATAGACTAAAATTATGGGACAGCTCTGTGTGCTTATGATTCCAACTAGCTGAGTTGCTTTATGAATATGTATAGTTCAGCACCTGGGAGTCCTTTTGTATGTGCTCTCTCGCTCTGCTGTTTCACTATAGCAATGCAGAGGCAGGCCAGGAACCAGAACCAGTCTTGGTGATATGCTTTTCACATTCAGTCTTCGAGAAAGCAATGTCTGCACAAAGAAACAGAATTGAGCTTCAAGGAGATATGCAACTGTCTATTAAAGTTAATATTAGCATTGTGTTTATTGTGCATAGTATTAATATCAGTATTGTGTTTTAGTAAATGTTGCAAAGAAATTATTGAGAATGTGAATTACTTGTTTGTATTTGTCATTAGGCCAGCTTTTCTGAGGTGTCAATAAATATTTGATATCACTGGACAGAGCACAGTTCTGTAGCTGGAATCTGACCAGACAGTATGGCTAAAATCTTCTCTGTTGTGTCCAGGGATCTAGCAGAGCGATTAAGCATATGCATATAACCAAGTACGTACGCTGCCATGGTGGTGAAGTAGCTCTTTGCTCTGACTGAGGCCATTCCCATTCTCATGGTATTCTAAGTGCACATATATTGCTAGATCAATGATTTTTTGTTGGCAAGGTTCCAGGCCCAGCTCTTTGATTCTTTTGAGACAAGTTCTGAAATGAAGTAACTACACTTTTTGCGTACATGCATGTATGCACATCCTTATCTCAGCTACCAGGCACGCTGGGGATTTTAACGTATGTACACATTTCATATATTTGCTTCATTATATGTGTTTACTGCCAAAACCATACCTTGTTCCTACTGTTTGTTTTGGCAGTGTTTTCTTGGAAAAGCTGTTTAGCATTGCTCATGTAGAGTTTTTGTTAAAATAATATTTCAAAGATTTGGGCTCTCCCACTATCTTAGGAGTTGATGTGAAGTTGGCAAATACCATCTCTCCTGTTGTCCAGTGTTTGCTTTTGGCTTGCCTGTTAACATATCTGTGAAGATACTCTATGTGCTTTTTGTCAACAAGGTAGACGTGCAGAAAATCTCTCTGTCCAGTTGTTTCGTACCAGGAGATGCTGGTGGTTCTGGATCCCACAAGAAAGGCACAAAATTTCTCAAGACAGTTAACAATTTTACTAATATCCCAGAGAAGGTAATAGCGTGTTATATAATCTTACATCCCTTCTGATGCTGGGAACCCCAAGCTGATACAGCATCAGATGGAGCTCCAGTCAGTCCGTGGTATTGTGGTCTTTGGTCCATTAGTATTGTGGTCTTTAGAGTTTTCTTAAGATTTTCTTAAAAGTACTATGGCATGAGAAGAAAACGTGTTGCTTCACTTCAAGATAAAGTGCCACCTCCAGGCTCTTCCATTACAATTAGCTGGCTAAGTTCATCCCACGTCAAGAGGTATGTGCAGCACAGTACAGTGCTGAAGGTCAAGTGATGTGTGCAGTACAGTATGGCACAGTACATGCCTGTGCCTACTCAGATCAGCTGCTACATGGATCACTAACTGTCCAATGTACAATAGTCTTCTGGTTTGGGCCACTACACCAGACAGTCTCCAGGGCTTGTATTGTTGTCTTTGAAAAAAGAGGTTATTCATTGTGCATTTTTGAAGCGAAGAAATGTTAAGATCAAAGTGTTAGTGGACAGCCCAGCTGGGTAACAAAACTCTCATTTTCTTGCAAAGTGAAAATACTGACTCTCCTTCAGGCAAAATACAATATAACATAAAATCTAACAAAGGCAACCCATATTTTAACTTTTGGTTTTGACAAAAACAGTATTAAAGGGAAATTTTGTTTGAATGCCCATCTCTTTCCATCTTTTCCATATATTGGCAGTTCTGTAGGCTGTGATATGTGAAACAGGTCATAAATTGATGTAAGCAGTTGCCTTTGTAATATGTAGATGAAGTATAATTCACCAAGTTAGGGGAAAACAGAGGTTTTAAGAAATTAAATGCTTCTGTTTCCCTCTGGGTCTTGAAAATTCAGAATCAAATATTGGGGCAAATTGACAAATCATTTGAATTCAAATTGGAAGGAACTTTCAACTTTAAAATTTCAGCTCCTATTTCAATTTGCTGGAATTAAAACAAATCAGTTTTAATTTTTCTGAATTATAGATTGGTGACTTTCTGTGACTATTTTGAGCAAAAAGTTCATTTCAGCATTCATAGATATGAACATGTCCGTCTATATATACTTATATTTAAAAGCTGCTAGTGCAAATAGCATACAAAAAGGAACATGCATTAGAATCTGGTCAAACAGTAGTAGTCATTGCTTTGTATACATTCATTTACACATTTCAACTTGCACAGAATGTGCTTACAGCATATTACCCAGCGCTTGGTTGGTTGTGAGAAAGGCATGGAATCCTAAGTGCAAAAGCATAACCGGTTTCTGTAGCAATTGTTGGTAGAGGAATCATGAAGTCAGCTATAACACTTCTTTGTTTTCTGTGGGACTGATACTTTGGCTTTTTTTTTTTTTTCTAAGGTGTTGAGGAGGAAAAAAGTGATTAAAAACCTTTGGTTAATGAAAAATAGTACATTCTTAGCAGTGCAATTGGTCGTTCAGTTCTCATTACATGTCTCAGGTTGACCTTGCAAAGTCCTAAGAAAAATCTTGAAGCAGCAGATCACTTTCCTTCATCATCTCCTGCCAGCTGTACGGTGTTGGAGGACCAAAATACAGGCCATTCAGTGACTGTCAAGTTGTGTAATTGATCTGTGAGACAGATACTGCGTACTCCCTCTTGATGCCAAATTGCTTGTAGTTCTGTTTTTCTGGCTGAGCGTTATTCACTGCCTAAAACAAAGCACTGCCAAGAGGAAAATTTACTTTGCTCTGGTGGTTCTAATTTCCTTAAATCTTTCTTCTCTCTGTAAAATGTGAAAATTCAAATTGCATGTCTTATTCAGATAAGGAGGAGATGAGGGGAGAGGGAAAGATTTTCAATTGAAGCCAAACAGACAAGTGGTAGTCACATGGGAGGGTTGATATGCCTCTTGCATCACTAGCTGTGAACACTAGGCGTAAAGCCACTGTCCTTAATGGAGTTATCCTTGAATACAATTGTTAGGACCCTGTGATATGGATTAACTTCAAATCCTCTGGTTCTGTTTAAACCTGTTCAGGAGGAAAAAATAGTGAAGTTCAGGCCATTTTTTTGGTTTGTTTGTTTTTAAATTTCAATAGCATTTTAAGTGAGCAGTTACTAGAATAGAGAACCACACAGAGAGAATCTGTGCTTGCATCTACAGCAGTTACCTCCTTCTTTGGAGAGAGAGAATGAATCCTGAAGGCTCAGATCAATGTGGGTGTTTCGGTGAGCTGCACCAGGAATCTGCTTGCTCAGGTGCAGCAAGTTGCCAGTTGCTGTGGATTTCTGATCAGCTTCACAGATAGCAGTATTTGCTATCACATGATTTCCAAGATAGGCTTAATGCCACATTGCTGCCGAGATGCCATCAAGCAGTGTTTAGTCATTCTAACTGATCTTTGGGTCATGTTGACACTATGTCATATCAGAATTCTTCTGTAGTTCAGATATGCTCATGAATACAGGTCTGGAAGAAGGATTTCCTCTTCCAATTATTGCAGGTAATTTTGCCGTATAACACTTTCCATCAGCTGCTCAAATTCTATCTTAAAATAAAACAGCATTTTGGCTCCGTTTATTGGAAGGCTGCTCCAGAACCTTACTACTGAAAACTGTTTTCTGACTTTGACCCAAGATATGCTGACAGCCTGCTGCACCCTCAGTAGTTTGATCTTTTGACTGAACAAAGGACAGTCACGAGGCCAGGTGCTGGTGTCCAGTCCTGTAACAGCTATTACTATTGAGAATAGTTCTAAGATAAACATTTTGTTTGACATGCTGAAAATCCATGGACTGAAGCGAATCAATCAGGGCGAGAGGCAGTGGGCACAAATTGCAACACAGGAAATTCCATTTGAACATAAGAGAACACTTCTTCGCTGTGAGGGTGACTGCGCACTGGAACAGGTTGCCCAGAGAGGTTGTGGAATCTCCATCTGTGGAGATATTCAACACCTAGTTGGACACAGTCGTGGGCAACCTGTTCTAGGTGACCCTGCTTGTGCAGGGGGTAGGTCCAGATGATTTCCAGAGACCCCTTCCAACCCCAACTGTTCTGTGATTCTGTGAAATCCTATTGAAATCTACACTGACTTGGAAGACTTGCCTCCTCATCTCACCCACATCTATTATTAGGATCACACCAAAGCTGTACCATGGCTTCCAGACACCCAGAACCTGAAGGTGAAATAAGTTAAGTGTTGGACAAAAGATTTCATATAGAGTCGTATTTTCTGGGAGTAGGTTGGCATATCTTCTGTCTTGTGTGCTCTTCAGTGCTTCCTGTTTGTATTACTGAAGAAAGCAAGTGTTGTTCTGGTAAGCACATCACAGCAATACAGCAACAAAACATGAGCTTGGTTTTGTTCTTGTACAGAATCAGCAAAACAATTGGCTGAGTTACAATAATATCTTCATTACTGAGGCTGCTTTTAGGAGGCAGAGTGGATGTGGCTTGACCTTTTGCCTGACTCAGTCTGAGTTTGCAGTGGTGGCAGTTAGAGAAATCGTATTTTCACTTGTACGATGAACAGCAAACTTGCTATGGAGAAAAAGATTGGGAAAGACTAATTATGGAAACACAAAGTGCTGGTTTTGTAAAATCACTCTTCAGAGTTTAAGTATATCAGGGTTTGGGGACTTGTTATTGTAATTAAAACAAGCAAGCAAACCAAAAAGGCAGCAAACTACTTGGCTTTCCAATGCATACTGAGCTGACAGTGGAAAAGATCCTCAGCCCGCAAATCCAGCGAGGAGTATAAATGATTGATAGTAAAAGCTTAGATCATCCACTTTAAGTGTGACTGACAGATCGTGTTCCTGGCAAATGTCTGGAATGCAGCAAGCTGGGAATGAGAAACGCAAAGCACTGACAAACATGATGCACAAAGGCTAGAGTTACGTATAGAAAGAACTCAGGTTCTCTGTTGCTGCCATTAGACTTTATTTTGCCAAACACATTCTGACATGTTTAGGAGTCTCTGCTTACTCTTCTTTCTTTCCAATTATAGATATTTTTCATAAAACAGACACTTAATCTGCTTTCTTTATTTTTCCTTCTTTTGTCCTGTGTGATTGATCTTACTTTATGGAGAAATTGTAAACAAAGGGAGGTGGTATGCGGTTCCTTATTATGTGCGGGAGGACAATTGTTCTAATCTGATACAGGTACTTCTGCGTAGAAATTTAGTTCTTGCTAACTGGAAAGACTGCTCAGGACTCCTTTTTTGCCATTTTTCTCTAAATGTCAAAGACAAGTTTTTCTTAGAATCTGACAGTCCCAATTGATGCTTTAGGTATGTGTCATTTAAAAAATATACTTGACCGAAATAAAGCAGTGTGATGCTTGCACAAGTGCCTCGCTTTGGAAATCTAACCCTAATGTAGGATTGATTTTTGGACTAGATCACTGGCTGCTAACTCTGTTAACTTCAAGGAAATTGTTAATGGTAAAAAGCAGTTCAGCATCTTATCTATAGATGGTTTTTTAGCCTGTTTTATTTCCTAAGAAATGAGGCTTCTGTGATCTGATTTGGTTTTTAGTTCACCCATTGCTTTTATCTGTTCGGCTGGGCTAACCGGGCACCTGACAGATGCAGCGTGTTCGGGTGCCATTCCTTGCCACAGACAGGCAGCAGTGAGGAGGGCCCTCCCTTGGGTAGTGAGAAACAGCAGGAGGGACAGCTGGGGGGCCTTAAAATAACGAGGAGTAACTGGGGTTGCTGTCATGGGTGGTGTACCAGGTAGGAGGATGTAGCTGTGTCCTGTGTCGTGTGGAAAGCAGAATTAAGTTTTTGAAAAGGTGAGATCTGACTAACCTCTGCTGCTTGCCACTTCCTGTGTAGGCTAAGCAGGACCATGATGTTTGTATTTGCTTTATATTACTTAGTCTTCACGCTGCTATAGGGCAGTAAAATAATTACTGTCATTTTAAAGTAGGGAAACATGTCTGGAAATATTAAGAAATAGGCTTAGAAACAGGAGCTGGAACTCCTCTCACTTCTGCTTGGACTACCAGCTCTGACTGTTGTTCATCAGTGATGGCACATTTCTATACTTGATAGATTCCAGAGCGTTAATTAAAACAGTTGCTTAGCTAATTGCCTGGAAGATTGCAAATAAAGCTTATTTATTCCAAAGGCAAACAATCCACTTTTACCCAGTGAAGCATATCAGGTTTTATGGTGCCTAAAAATTGTTTCACTTCAATTTTGAATATGTTGTGTGTTTGTCTGTCTAAATGCCTTGTGGATGTTGGTCTATTTTAAGTGTGTGAAAGGCATCTTCTTAAGCCTTTTTTAATGTTCTGGTCTATTGAAGAAACATATGCTTAACTAGATGAGAACATGTGAAAGGTCAGTGCCATTAAAAAAGAAAAGCTGCTTACTGCACTGGGGGTATTCCACTACCACCCTGTTCACTGATATGCAGCCTTTGCAATATTTCTGGACGTGGGCACTGTCCTATGTAAAGGGACTAGAGGTGGAGGAAAGGGTATCATTATGGTGCCTTTGCATAAATTTGTGGGAAAAAATGTGCTTATGGAGCAGGTGGATTCAGTGTTCATATATGTTTAAAATGGAAATACAGTCTACGTTCCTCCAAAATGTTCAGAGAAAAAAATGACTCCTGGCCGGTGGACTGCATAGGGGTTTCATGGAAGAGTGGGAGTGCACTGTTGTGGACCACAGCTTATTGCACTACAGCGTAGCGTACCATAAGACTGGTAGACACCTTCTCCTCAAAGAGAAAACACAGTCTAATGGAAAAGGTTACGTAATGGTGGAAGTATAGCTCAAAGGCTGGCGTGGGAGTTCAGGGTTTAATTTAAAAGTTTGCTTGACCTCTTTATTCATGGTATTTCTCTTGACTTTCATATAGTACATGACTATTTATTTAGAGAAAAATCTAGACGGGCCCAGGTGAAGTCAACAAACTAATACATATTTTGGTGCTTTGACTGTAAGAATTACTACAGGCAAAGTATTGCTTGTAAGAAGAAGAGTACCATCTCTCTGGTCCATCTCTACCAGCACTTGATAAATGCTGCTAACGTATTTTTCTGTTGTTTTGTCTTGATAGTGATACGCAGTGGTGGCATAACACAGCCGAGGTTTAAGAGAAAAATACTGTTTGAAACAAGAACAGTGTAGTAGTTACTCATTATCAAGATAACAACTGAATATTCTTATTTTGCTCCCTTTTGAGCCCAGCCTGAGCAGGGGGATAGCGAGTGAAATCCCTGCTGAGGGCTGTTGCCTGGGCACATTTTGATATACTGCACGTGTGCTGTAGTGCCCAGATTGGTGCAAAAGCCCTCAGTGCAGTAGCCCTCGGCGAGGATTGCACTAGCTGTCCTCAAGCCCATAGAGACAGCCATGTGACAGCTTAGGAAAGGGGACACATACAAGAAGGTTGCCAGAAAATGGCCGTACTTTCTGTCCTCTAATGCATAATATCTACAGCTCCTTGTTTTGTTAGTACCATCTTGATGGTAACTAACCTGTACTCTTCTTGTGTTGTACAACATTGATATCTTAAGCTTCCATTGCATTGTGTGTGTGCACGCAACTGCTAAAGATTTTCTGTTGAGAAAACAGCTAAAAACCATTAGAGCTACCACTGTTGTGAGAGCTGCGCTTTTATACTATGGACTGTTCTGATGACGATCTAGCAGACTAGACCAAACTTGTTATAATATTGATATATAGTGGTGTTTTATTTCGGCCTGTAACTGCGTTGATGTATTATACAAGATAATTTTATGGACAGAATAGTGGGTAATTATTAGCCAGATTAGGAAAGCTCAGCAATGTAGATATAAGAAACAAATCCTTTGCATGTCAGCTACAAGAAAGGGAAATAACGTTTCCTCTTAATCTCTTTGAAAGGCATCAGAAGAGATACATAAATCAAGAACTTCCTTTCCTGATTTTTTAGAGAGAAACCTTTGCTGACGTGTAAAGGGAAATGTATAATTGTCATATGACATGCTTTTTAGATTGTGGATTTACCCTTATAAAATTTTGCTGAGCTGTCATAATTAACAAAAAGACAGTGAAAAAGGATATGAATGGAATATTTCACGGACTTTTTTTTTCTAGGCTGATTTTTTTGTCTGATTGTATAAAGTAGAACTGTGACTTCGTAAATAAGTTGTGTGTTCTTTTATATTTTTAGTGGAAATTGTACCATTATTGAAAACAATGCTACTTTTTTTTTTCCAGGCAAAGGAGATGTTTTTGGCGATGTCTTCTGGAAGGAGTCTACCCTTGCCCAGTCCTGTGCTAATGTAAGGGCTTTGACTTACTGTGATCTTCATGTGATTAAAAGAGATGCCTTGCAGAAAGTGCTGGAATTCTATACAGCCTTTTCACATTCCTTCTCCAGGAATCTCATTTTGACCTACAACTTGAGAAAAAGAGTAAGTAGCTTTGGTTTTAACATGCTATATAAATGATCACTTTTAATGTCTGTTTGTATGAAAAGAGTTGAATCCTGGTGTTTTTTGTAGCCTCTTGTAAGAAGCTTTTTCAGAGCTTGCCTAAGAGCCGCTGCTTGCGTGTAAAGGTAGAAGACCATGAGCGTATGTTCCGATGCTACTTCCTCAGGCAGCAGGTTGTGTGTATGGGAACAGTATTTTACGTCTCTGTGAGGTGGACAGGTTTCAACATATTGTAAACTGTCATGCAATTATGATGAACAGTATTCACTACTTGCTGCAGCTGTAGTTTGTAAAGCAAGTAAAAAGATGTTGAGGTGTTGCCTGAGGTTGCAAGGAAAGTGGAAAGAAAGGCATGAAATCTAATGCCTGAAAGGGAAAGTGAACAACTGCAAGCACAGTGTGAAAGTAATACAAACATGACTGATTCTATCAGGAGTTGGCTCTTTTCTTATCAATCACATTTTGGGATTACTTTGCTCATCTGATTAATGCTTCCTTTTTCTTCTCCTGGATTTTTTTGCCTCCTTACATTTCTTCCTGTGTGCAAGTCCAAGGTATTATGTCAAATGTGAATCATCATAGTGTATTATCCTATTTTAAATTCTCTGTGTAATCTTCAGTGAGCCACCACTGTAGTGAGTATAATTCAGTTAATATGATTTGATGATGTTATGTGGAAGACAATAACATCACATTGCAAATAAACAATTTGGGGCAGTGATAGTTGTTTTAAAGAACATCCTAATATAACGATATTTGAGATTAGCTAAAGAAATATTTTTGGAAGATTTTGTTGTTGTTGTTCCTAAAAACAGTTCTCTGTGGTAACTTCCAGGTGCCAAGTAAGTCTTAGATAATTATACCTGAAAAAAAATAGAAACCTTCCATCTTTGAAGTCTTGTTTGTAAAAATAGACTTTAAGCCTAGAGTATTGATTTCTTTTACATATAGTAGTAGGCATACTGAAATTAAAATAGTATGATAATATTTTCTATCCGCAAATGATAGAATATCAATGAACTTAGCTTTTCAGTATTGGTCGAGTAAGTATATATTATCCCCATTTTGGTCAAAAAAACCCAAAGCTCTGGTAGCAAATCAATGTAACTGAAAACTAAGAAGCAAATTTCTACTTGAGGTTTTTCCTATAGGACATTTTATCAAATGACATTGATTTACTGCAGGACAACAGAAAAAGACACAGCTGCAAGAAGATTAACTGACACTTGCTGGTAAAAACTAAGTTTAAAAACCAGAGATTCCCCTGCTGTTAACTAATGTAAAAAATAAAAGTAATGAAAGACGAGGGTATTGAGATCATGTGAACCATCAGTGTAACTGACTCTGGCAGATTTTAAAACAACACTATGGGTAATGTGGTAACATGGTCTAAGAATATATCAGTCTACTTTTTCTTTTTCTCTTCTTTTTTTCTTTTTTCTTTTCTTTTTTCTTTTTTTAATCAGTAGAAATAACCATCTTGGAGGCATGGAAAGAGCAACTCCCTTAAAGCTCACAGTAAGGCTGGCAGAATTGTATCACTTCAGTTCTGCTCTGAGTCAAAAGTTCCAATTTTAGAATCAAATGCCTAATCCAGAAGTGAGACTCTTTCTCTCCATGTTCATCAGCCTAGCTTTCCCCAGCCTGTGTTACAAAATACTTTTTAACAACAGTATCATAATTTGTGAACTGTTATAAAACATTTAAAATAAATAGTACATTCTATGATAGCAATTTCCATCAAGTTACTCAAATAATTGGATTTTAACTGAGTTGCAGTCAGTGGAAAAGTGGTGTTGATTGGTAATGGAAGTGAGAGTTTGGTTCTAGGTTAGCAGATTGTAGTCTTGTTTATTTTACTGAAAGAAGACTGATTGCAATCAGAATGCAAATTTTAAATAATGAAAAGAATGTATGCTTTTGGAAATACACAGAAGGTATGATACTGTAGAGACTGGAGATAAAGCACATTAGAAAGCAACTTTTTAGAGTTTGGAATTTAATCTGGTTTAAAAATCTGTGAATCTCGTATAGAAATAGCTCCCCAGCCTGTCACTTCTAACACTTCTCCCAGTCTATTTCTGCAAATGCAGTTTTGTGGGATTCAGATGAACTGGTACCTTCTGAGTTGTGTTTGTGGTGTATTGCATATCCTTTGGAACAGAAATGTCAGAACTGCACTTCTCGTTTCAATAACAAGTTTCATCTCTGACTCTGTAAGTGTTCAGCTTGTTGAAGGGTAGATACTGTATCTTCATTCTAAATATATTCATGCAGATTCCAAGCAAATTGAAAAGCAGCTTTGGATTTTTTTTTCCCCCTGAGGATCTCTTAGGTATATTTTAAGATTCAGTTATTTCTCTGAGGTGTCCCCATCTCCAGGGCGCATATGTCCTCGCTTGTGCAAGGTGACGAGCCTTCCTGCATAGTGCAAGGTGCTTTTTAGCCAAGTTTCCTTTAGCTTAAGAGAGCTCTAGCGCTGGTTCTCTCCTTTACCGTGCTCACTTATTTCCTGGGCGCGCGTCTCCTGCGGTGATCCTGTCCTGGGGTGGGACTCCCTGGCCCAGCCCCTTTGGGGCCTGTGAGTGGGACTGAGCTTATGGGTGTCCCCTGCCTTTCCTGGGGTCTGGGTCTGTTCCCTAATGGTCAGGACCAAGGTGAGCCAATGTGCAGGCCCTGTGAGGTACCAAACCCAATCACTCTTGACCTTAGCTAACTTGAGAGCTGGATTTAGGCAAAGTAGCAGGCATCTTCCCTTTCCTGCCTCTCCTTCTTGTTACTGTGTTGCTTTTCTTACTGCTCCGGAATGTGCTTTGAGCTGAGCTGGGAGTGCAGGACCCTCCGTCTGTGTGTTCCTCCTTGTGCCCTCCCTAGAGCAAGGCAGCGGTTGTGCGATGTGATTTCTGAGGACTTTACGACTGAGGAGGTCCCTTCCAGTGCCCTGTCCCTGGCATGCCAGCCTCCTCAGTGGCTGTGCTGGGAAACCAATTTCCTTTCACTTGCTTTCTCCACCAACGCCGGTGCAATATCCTCTCTTCTCAAACTGTCGCTCGCCTGTCAGGTGATTCCCTGAGCAGTTTCTCAAGCAATTACAGCCCCTCACAAAGTTATTAGATGTCCAGTTACCTCTTGCTGGAGTTCAGACTTAGAAGTCTTTTTATTTTTCCTCAAAGGAAAGGAGACCTTTATTTAACTCTTTCTGCCACCAGTCATTGCAATGTTCACCTCACCGGAAGCAGGGCGGGGTGGGGGCAGAATCAGCTTTTTCTTCTGCGTCCCTAACGCCTCGAAATCTGAAAGTGCGCTCTGTGGCTGCGTGTCAGCCTTGCAGGTTTTGCAGCTGACAGGAGGCCCATGTAGGATTTCTGGGGGCGCTTCCTAGTGTAAGAATATAACAGGTCAATGTAACGTTTTACTCCTTTTTTGGAATCTTGCACAGGAGCCAAAGTAGGGACACGGGGGAGTATGTAGGGTGATCCAGGGACAAATTCACCCTTATGGAGGGTGTGCTAGAAGGAAAGGAAGTGTTACAGATGAGGTTTGGAGGGCAGGAGGATTTTCTTTTCCCCAACAAATATTAAAACACTTCTGGGTTTCCAGCCTGGACCTCATGCTCCTAGTTAGTAGTGCTTTAAGAAAAAGGAGAAGCTTGCATGATATCTGCTTGTCATTTTCTTTTTCTTGTGAAGGCACCTTCTGGAGGAAAGTGAAGGGCCTTTGACAGCATTTGCAAGCATTCTGCTTTTGGCAGATGCTTCTTTCCGTGTGTATGTGCTTTGTGACCAATATTTACTTACACTGTGGCGCAACTCAGTATATTTGCTCAGTTCATTCCGTTGCAGCCATAAATGATGCCCTAGCTCAGATGATCACTCATGCTATATAAAAGCGAGAACTCTTATGCATAATTTATTAAGCTGAGATTTCTCTAGTAAGCCATTTTAGCCTGGATAGATATTAAAGAACTGATTCTGAATGCTTTGGAGCATCATGACAGAAGGGGCAAGTAGTTTTCCCAGCAGTTAAAATTTGCATCCTGGAATAAAAAAAGGAATGCAGTAGAATGTAGGTACATTATTTGGAATTTTATAAGACTGAAAAGAATCGGAAACAACACTCTGCATTTTAGAAAGCAAGCAAGCATGATTTAGTGATTTAAATCCAGAGCTCCCAGTCAGAAGATCATTTTGTGGAAGTGCAGTAATCGCAACAGAATAGTCTGTCTCCCTGACAGTGTAAGACTGTTTGGTTTTGTACGTTTAGTGGTGTGCTTATTCCATGCCATTCCAATTGTGTGAGTGGAAAGGCTTCGCCCCCATCTCTTTCTGAAAGCTATTTTAAAATATAATTGTGCTTTCCTGTTTAGCATTAGCTTCACCGTTGTTTTCTCCTATCAGCTCTGACTGAAATGCTTGATCTGAGAGAGGTTCTCTCTCCAGTTAGAGCTGGTAGGAGAAAACAAAGAAGGCTTCAAGGCTTGATTTATTTGTTTGTTTGTTTATTTGTTTATTTATTTATTTTTAAATCTCAAGGGACTTGGCAGCAGGTTGTGTTTTCAAAGAGACTTTGGATTTTGCCTTTCCACCTGACAAGTTTTCCAATTTTTTTTTCATGATCTCATGATCAGAATGGTATCCTGGAATTCTTTCTGTTACAGAGGACTGGATTGCTGGAAGATTTAGACAAAGCTTTCTTAATGTAAGTGAGAAGTGTGAAAGTATTTAATTTTAGAATATTGGCCCATTCGTTGCTGTATTTCAGACTGGTCCAATTGACAGTCTGCTTCTTTCTGGTGAGTTTGTACTGACCGAAAACAGTGCCACAGGTCCTGTGGGAAGACAGTGGAGGTGTTTCACTGATTCTTGACTGGCCTGAGGCTCACAACACTGAAAACCCAGGGCCCTGGACATGACTGAAATGTCTGCATGGGTCTGTGGCTCAGGGCTTATGCCATTATTTGCTTGGCAGAAGGCAGAGTTGTCCTTTCTTTTTTTTTAAAAAAAAGAAAAGGGGGGGGGGACAAACACTTAAGTACTCAAATCTCCTCTTTTCTATACCACTTCCTAAAAAATTTTCAAGTAGCTGAATGTTCTTATAGCCCCTGTTTCTCTGTGACAATCTAAGCAAAATTTAATTTGTTTCCTCATAAGTAAATTTCGTTTTGCATTCTTGCTGCTGTCTTGTCCCTGGCTTTGGACAGGTTATTTTAACTTTTATCTGTCTCTGATGGATACTCTTATCTAGCTCATAGATTTTTGTGCAAATAGTCTTTGCACCCTGGACTGAAAGTGCTCTGAGGCGTGTTCTGTGTTGTTAGATTTGCACATCTGCTCTGTGTAGTTTAAGTGATGTGACTATCAGTGAACTGAAACCCCATGCTCTGAGCAGGCCGTGTCCGTGGATATCTTCCTTTTCACTCCTGCAGCTTGTTGGACCTCTTCAGATAAAGCCTTAATATCCAGACTTCAAGAGGATTTGGCTGACTGTAAACATTTAACATCCATATTTTTACAGTGACTGGAAGTGTTTGGCCCAGAGTAACTTCATTAGCTTTCAAAGACATCATCTGAAAATTTAGTTTCCCAAACTTTTCTACTCTAAGGTTCTCTCTATTCTATTTAAATATCTATGGTCTTGAGCCTTAGGGTCCTATGCTTATATTAAGGAGGATCTGGCTGCAGATGAGTGGTATATTTTAAATAGTGGGAATGTATGCATGCAATAGCATCATATACTGTAATTAACTAAGAGTGTATTCTGTTGCTTGTAGTCTGTGCATGATACATTTTTATGCAAACAGTGGCTGTGACCTAAATTGATTTACATAGGTAAATAGTGAAATGCTTCCTTAAAATGTTTTTAAATAGATAATCCCTTCTGAATTCTGGTTTGACATATTCGTCATGTGTTTGAGATGCCTTCCACCAGTATGCATAATAAGCAATTTTTCATACATTTAAATGTTGCTGTATCATGCCTGTAGAATTGTTATCATGAAATAATTTAGTATATCATAGAAAGAGAAAAGTATTTTTCTTCAGAGCAGTATTTAATTGTTGAAGTTTTCATTAAACTAAAAGTAACCTGGTGATTATTAACTATTAATAACTGTTAATAACAGAAATTAATGGAAGAGCTGATAAGGATGAATTCTGAATTACAGTTCAGCTTAAAACGGAAGAATATGACTTTTTTATGAAGCTGATACTAAAACCTTAACTGCTTCAAAGTATAGTCAATAAAATGATCATTCCTATTCTGCATTATCATAGATTTATGGGTTTTCCCGTGTTACTCCATATGTACTTATGATCATTTGTGTTCTAATAATTGAATTAAGAATTAAAATTGTACAGACTGGATTTATAAAGACAGAATTTTTGCTATTTCCCAATACATTTTCTAAGTATGGAAAAGTATGTCAATACTGAAAAGACATTCCCATTATATGTCAGTATTTTGAGGAAATGTGGTAAATGGAACAAGTTCTGGACCCGCTGAAATGTAGGTTAAGCACTTCATTCAATAACAGAGTAATAGGATCAAGGTTTTGTCTGTTTTGCCACACTTTGAGTAGACCTGCTTAAATTGTTTTGAAAGTTTTCTCAACAACCCAAAAAATACTGTCTTAAAGAAAAAAAAAAAAAAAACCAACCGGTCTGACCTTTTCAAAATCTGTAGTGTTCATAAAATCTTTCTGTATATGGCAAACCTATTCTGAGTACATGAAAAATACAGTTAATATGGTTGATGATGAATTAAAATTTATTCTCAGAATATTTTAATCTTTAAAAAAAATTGGCATATTTGGTTTTTGGGAAGTTATTTTCAGATGAGTAATAAAAAGTTAAAAATGTGAGAAAACTCTTTTTTGTTAATATGCACAACCACCCACACCAGCTTGTTTATCCCAACAGAAGAAAGTCTATTACTTTGATCCCTCCCCTCCACCCACATTGACTAAAGCATAGAAATAATTATAATATAGATAAGGGCTACTTAGTGAGAATGAGGATTCCAAAAATAGCTTCCCTAACCCTTTTTAAAATAGGAAATGATTTTCCCAGGAAATGGGGAAATTCCAAGTGCTGGCCCATCAACTGTGACAGAAGCCGATAATCCAAAAGATAGTGTAACTCCTTGTATGTAATCTGGGAATCTTGTCTTCCTTGTGAAAACAATATAACGCTTGCCACTATTTTTATAGTAAGAAGGATCATCCTTAGTTTAAGCTGTTCCCCCCCGCCCCACACTGAAATTGGAGAAGCATCATGCAGATACACAAGGGAGACTGAACAGCAGCTTCTGTCTGTGTGCTCTGTCATTACTGTTTTCAGTATGTATATGTGGTGCGCAGCCATCTACTTACAGGTAAGAGTACTGAGGTCCCTTGATCCAATTTTGGATCATGGTGGCAAAGATGGAGAGCATATTCTGGGGAAAATCGAAGGGCTTCTACCCTTTCTTCAAAGCTTCAAGTATATCTTCTGTTACTTACTATGACTGAGTGGCCAGAGTTTCAAGATCTCCATGTATTTCCTCTTTTTTCTTCATTTTCTTTTTTGTGAATATTGGTTCCTGACATCCCTGTGTGTGTAGGTGTATGTAAATACACACACGCACACACACACACACACACACACACACACACACACACACACACACACACACACACACACACAGAGGTACAGTGACTCTTTTATCAAACACTGTTTTATCGTGCACTTTTTCTAACATATGAATACTGCCACTCATGCCTTTGCCTGTATGTGCCATGTTTGGTCATGTATTATAACCACACTGATCATGTCAGTGCCCTTGTAACCTTTGTGCCCTGGTGGTTATATCTCCTGATTGCTTTCACTCTGGTAAGGATTTGTGCTGCTTCATACAGTGTGCAGCACTACTGACTGAACAGAGTCAGAACAGTGACCTTGTATCCTTCTGTATTCTTTTTTTCAACTTTAAAGATGACCTCTGATTTCGGTGGTCTGGGAACGTGGTAAAGGAAGCAACTGATTCTAGAACAAACTCTTACTGTGCTACTAAAAGGGTGTGATTTCCTGAGACAGCAGTTTTGATCCTCCGGTCTCCTGTATGGTCACTGAAAGTCTAATTCACAGGACCAGAAATCCAAACAGTCAATCTGTTGAAGGTACCCTTGAAGGAGAGAACATGTAGGTAGCTGTGCAATACAGCAGCTGAGTTATAGTGGCAAACCTACATCCTTGAACAAACAAACCTTGATGACCCAAGTCGTTGAACTGGTCCTTGGTTCAGCTCTCCAGTGGAAGCTGAAATAGCTGCCCTCTGTACAAAAGGAATGAAATTCTGGAGGTTAGCACTAATATGGTATGGAGACCTTGTGATCCCTGCTGCAGACCAAAGCCTAGCTACTGGACTTCTGTTTTCCTTGCTTAAATTTTGGTGTCTTTAACTGTGAGTTATTGTACAGCATGACCGAGGAGGTCCTTGTCATCTTTCCCTGCTGAAGCAGGGTCTCCATAGGCCCTCTGAGGACACCATTTGATATGCACCAGGGCAGGCATAGAAAAAGTAGCTCACCTTACATGTGACAGAAATGCTGTTAAAACTGTTGCATGAAACAGAGCAATTTTCCTGCTTGAATTATGAACACTGGGAGGTACCTGCAGTGTTTACATCAAAATATCCTACGTGATTAGTTGCTGTCTCTTTTTCCTGTAGCCATATCTGAGAATCAGCCTTCTAATTGTCTTTAAACAAGTATCTTGGTGCACAGGCTGGGGAATGCAGCCAGGAGCATCCCAAATTCCCTGCTCTCTAGTTTGCCGCAAGAGAGTCACACGGGTAATGTGGTGTCTGATGTAAACCTGCTTTACAGGCTGCTGCCCATTCCAGTGTGATATTGAAGTGTTTGACTGCTGAACATGAAGTGGAGTAACTATTAGGTGTGGCCTTGTGAAAGTTTTTACATTTAAAATCCAGTAGGTTTTAACATCATGGGAACGAACCAATTGCAAACAAAACTTGATATGGCATTTTGCCAGTCACCTGCTATGACCACAGCTAGTGGCTATGACCACAGCTAAGTGAAGTGGTAAGGAAGGTGTAGTATTGGGCTGTGGCTCAGTGCCTGAATTTACTGAAATCTTGTGAGATAAGGGTAATGAATCAGCCCCCGTTTATTTGGTACTATTTTTGCACCAGCCAACTGGCGATCTTCTCAAACTGTGTATGGTTACTTCCTCAAAAAGGAAGTGTGGTATCACTTCAAATTCCTGTTAGGATTACATGTTTCAGTTTGAAACATGATACCTGTCATTCCAAAACAGAATTTGAGAACCCTTTGCAAATGAATGCGTTAAACATTTTTACAGCAATTTTTCTAAATTAGAATTTCTAAATTAGGGAATGGGGAGTGGGGACCTCCACTCAGCCCCTCTTGAAAACACTGTCATTTTTCCCCCCTTGCTATCGCTTCTTTTTGCTCCAATTCATTTTCTCTTTCCACCTGTCACATTCCAAAATGGGGTGTGAACTTCAATATCTTGTATAGTGACAATTACATTTATACTGAGTTCAATAGTATCTCCCTGAAATGAAGCAGTAGCATACAGTAGTAGGCTACTTTGTGTGTACTCTGCGTCCCAAAATGCTGTCCATATAGGACTTGGAATAGGAACAGCACTGTGAACAAACAACTGTGTAGTTGGACATGAAGTGATCTTAATTAACCAGAGGTCCAAATCCCTCATCTCTTTATTCTTTCCAAATGGAGCTATGAGACTGCATAATGATTTTTATCAGGAGCCATATCTGCTTAAACCATTTTTTAATTAGTACAGCCTTATGAATATGAAAAGCTGATATCCAATTAAAAATATTATTTCAGACTTGAATACTATGTGTTTTTGTTCCCATATGAATAGATATTTCTTCTTTGTCACCATCTTCTGGGGTCTTTTCCAAATAGAAAAAGGAAAAAGCTCACCACATGCATTACTCCAAGTCTTTGTGACTTTGGCAAACAACATCTACAGCAGCAAGTCCCCTCCTGTGTGTGTCCCCAGGAAACATGCAGCTTCAGCCTGACCTGACTGTGTCTTTTCTTTCAATTCATCTGAAGATAGTATGCCCTCATCATAATGTTGTAGAAGGTGTGCCTGCATCGTCCTGATAAACTTCACCCTTGGCGGTTTCTCCTGTGTTCTCTGTAATAAACATACCATGCAACAAAATTGTTCTGTGATTCATTTACACAGCTGACATCAGAAGCTCCAAGAAAATTTCTGCCAAAATCATTTTGTAACGCACTGGATGATTTACTTTGTAAATTGCTGTAAGCACTGTTTTTCTGTGACAATGCAGAATTAAGTTCCCTTTTTGGAAATGTTTCCCTTTATTCGTAAAATATAAAAACAAAAAACAAAAAAGCTGAGGCCATTACCTTTTTAAAAAAAGCTAACAGTATACCCAGCTTTTGTTTTATTATTGTTTCATTCTATAAAGACTAGAATAGATAAATCTTTTTCTCTAATCTTCAAAATTGAGGCTTGTTTTTTTTGTACAAATGTTGGATAAAGCATGATGTCAGTTCCAACATTCTTTGCACTGTTGCAGATGCGATGCATGTTGCAGTCTTCCTCTGAGTAAGGGGATGAGCAGTTTGTTAATTGTTCTTCAAGGTTTCACTGTGACTATGTAGTAGCAGGAAAAATGTTTTTATGGCTAGTTATTATCTTGATTAAAGAACACAGAATTGCTGTTGACTTTCATCACATACTTGATCAGATAGTTTAGACTGAAACAGAAATATGAGGACACTGCATTCCTTGCTCGGCTTAAGATACAAAAGAATAGTAGGGAAACAAATAATGTTAGCCTTAACAAATGGATATTGGCTTTACTATTAGAACTGAGCTAGAAATATCTTATTAGCATTCGATTTCCCTTGCCTACTTTTTTAAATTAATCAACCAGCAAGTCTTATAGGAGTAAAATTTGTATCTGGTGGTTCAGTGGCTTACATGCTTTCCGTGATTATCCTGTACATTTACCAGAAGACGAGATTCTCATTTAGTCCAATGACAAATTCATTGGAATACATGGAAGAAATAATGATGAAACGCTTTTATTTGGGATGTCATTTGGGAGCAATGCTATCCTTTAGTATAAAAATGTTATGATGTTCTTTGTCAGTAACATTCAAAATCGTAATTTGCTTTTGATGATCAAGGCACAGTTCAGAAATGACTTTCATCATTCATCCCCAGACCTTGCAGTAACACAGATGCAACCATGAAGGGAGTTTGAAAAACTTGTGGGTTGTAATATATTTCAGAAACTTAGAATACTTTGTCTAAATTTTTCATTACTCTGTTACTTTTAGCATTTCTAGCATATTTGCTAGTGACAGGAAGATACAATTTTGAAAATACAGGGAGGTTTTCTTATAGGGTTTCCAGAAATTTATCATTAAATATTGTATATGTTTTGCTTCAACCTTTTTTCCCAATCACTAAGGTCTTCCAAACCCCATCAGGGTCACTACAGAGCTGCTGGGAGACATACTGCTAGAGTTATAATGACCCTACCAGATTATCTTTAATAATGTTGTCATTAACTATATGTTGGCTGGAATTTCCTTACTGAGCATTTTAAGGTATCCAAATGGAGCACTTCTCATCCAAGGATCTCATGCCGGGTTTTGTTTCTTTATTTTTTGATAAAATACTGAGTGACTTCTTGCCCTTATATGAAGGGAACTCAAATGCAGAGTATTCAGTGATTTGCTCGACTGTAAAGTGATATACCTCAGCGTTTTGCCTCAGTGATAGGAATAGAACCAAAATTTTTTGGTCATATGCTCTACATACTGTGTCATACTTTGCAGGTCTGCAACATGGAGTGTAGTATGTTGAATTATGCCATATCTTGTGGAAGAGCAGACTCTAATGTAATTTACCTTGTGTTACAGTCTCATAAAGGGCCTTTGTGTTTGCTACCTCTCTGTCTGAAAGACAAGTCATCCTATGAATAATAAGTATTTAATAGTAAATATTAAATATATTAAAAGAAAGCAACTGAGTGGGAGTGAAAACAAGGACAACTGTGCTAAGAGACACTAGAAAAATGGCTTTTATGGCACAAGCTTGTCCCTCTGCCCTATTGGAGACAGCATATGCAAAGAGATCCTCTCAGTAGCTGATCAAGGCAAAGGGAGGATCGAGCAGAGAGAGAGGCAGGAGAGAAAAGGCTTGGAGCAGTTGATCTCTCTCTGTAGAGATGGGCATAAAAAACTGGACAATGGAGCAACTGGTAGTGTCTGATCCACATGTCTGTGGGACAGAGCACTGAGTGACTGGGACAGAGGCAGCTCATTCTCTATCAGTCTTTTCCTAGGGCAGGTGGACAAAATAATGGCATGAAGGGCTACCTGAAATTGTCTTTTTCACGAGTGTTTTCCCTAGTGGGCCCATGAAGAACCTCCTCTGATCACACTGTTTCACAGCCTATCTGGCATGCCTTCCTGCCAGCAGAAGTCGCAATAGCGCTGTTCGCAGTCAGTGCTGTTTTAAGGAGTAGCTATTTGCATGCACTTAGCAAAGAAACTTCCACTAAGTGCTGATGAAGGAGTGAGTGTATCAGGCTCAAGGAGAAGGTGAATGTAGGTGGGAGTGAGGGAAATTTTGATAGGACTACTTGATTTAGGGATCTATGACAAGTAGAGGAATATCTGTCCCTGGAAATACTGAAGGAGTCTGAAATATCAAGGTCATCTACCATTAAAATTATAGCAGCATATCACCGTGTTTGAATTGTTGTTCTATCAGGTGGTCTTGTATCATGAATATTATTTATTTTTAGGAAATGGACATTGTAAATGCTCTTGTGTGTTTAGGTGTCACAGTCTCGCTGAAATGTACAACAGATTTTCTAGTCTCATTATTTGTATACAAATGCTTGACTATTTTGGATACATATTGTGTATGGATATACTAGCTTTCTCACATTTTTTCATTTTCTGGTGGAAGAGAGCAGACAAACACATGACTGTGTTTAGTTATTGATGATTTTCTTTGTTCTCATTGAGCAAGTTCACAATAAGACTAAACTCAGAAGCAGATACTCTTTCTGGAACATACTTTACTGCACAAGCATCACTGTTCAGACATTAAATAGTTGTGTGGCTTGAAGGGATGGTGGAGGGCGGTTGTTTTTTAGTTTCCCATGGTCCTGGTGACTGGTCTGTGCACATCAGTAGAACTGAGTAAGTTTATTTCCTGCCTACCTAATCCCTTATTCAGTAGGATGCTTCCTTGACCTTTGACTCCAGAATCAATAAGTTGTATCCCAATAAAGACATTGGATCTGGTCCTATTTTCCTCTTGGTGAGGAATAGCTAACACGCTAGGAATGCACTAGGAATGTCCAAGAGCACCAAGGGCCTAAAAGACCTCTTCTCTTACACTGAGACAGATCCAAGGCTAGAAAATAATATAGGCTGGGATTAATATGGTTTCATCGTTAGTGCTTTGTTATGATCAACCCCTAATCCTCAAAAAGGCTAAAATCCCCTACCATTCACATACTCTGGGCCCCTGAGGAACGTTATTAAAGCAGGCACCAGAAGGGGATGGAGGAGTCAGGAGCACCTTCTAATGCCATTACAGTATTGAGATGCTTTCTCAGTGGATGATCAAGTACCCAAGGTTGCCCTAGTACACAAGTCCAGCCCCACCACCACAGATCCTACTAGGAAATCTGAGGAGAGACTGCATCACATCTTACTGCTTTCACAAAGCATCCTAGAATCAGGATTGTGCAACCTGCTTCTTTAGAGGCTGTGTGGCAAGGGTATGGAGCCCAGCTCTCCCACTGGGCCTGCACTATAGCACTCATCAGGGTGCCTCCTAATGGGCATTCCCATATGGTAATCCATATGGTGCACGATTGTGACGTAATCCTGCTCCTCCTGTGTCAACAGGAGTGACAGAGCTACTTTAAGGTCCAGAAGAGGTATAGCACTTGTATCCTGCAGCCCTTCCAACTTAGAGAAAAAACATGTCATTTCCACAGTTGCTGGATGAGTGCTGAATATGGTGGTGTCCGACTATCTGGACTCACTTAACAACCATGTGTGACCTTGTAATGTGCCCAACCAGTCTCAGCACAGCACGCTGCCTTCCCTCTGCCTGAGTGTGCCTGCCAGGTCATGTTCTCCCTTGAATGTTTGTGTATGTGTGTGTTTTTTCCTGGTGTGCCCCACACCTTCTAAGCGGCCTGTGAAGGTGGCTTAGGCTAGCTGTGCCAGTTTGGACAGCCCGTACACCTCGTGCTTTATGAGCCCTTTCATAATGCTGAGTTGGCAGAGCACCCTTTCAGGAGACAGACCCAAGAGCTGGGGAGGAGGGAGAAGAGGTTTTGACACTCATGTGGGTAAACCAGGTCCACTGGAACAAGTGCCTATAGGTCTGTAGGGGGTGACATTTTAGGCATGGCCTCAGACAGGCCTAGGGAGGCAGATGAGGAAGCCTTTCTGAATTCCCCTTACCATGCCTCAAGAGATGCTAGCAGGTAACAGAGCCAGGCAGGACCCCTTCCATAGGTCTGCGTTGGGTCACAAGAGTGTGCATGGTGTGGACAAACAGTTGTGGATCAAAGACTAAATGTGTTTAGCTGCAGGAGATGGTGTGGTCAGTGGCAGCTCCCTGTAAGCACACCCTGACGGATGCCTTGAAGACCACTTGAAGCCTGCTGGAGGCACCAGCTTGGACTGCAACAAAGACAACACCTACGCTCCAGCCTGAGGCTCTCGCATGCACGATCTCTAAGAATATGTGGGCAGTGGAACAATGGATATTGTTAATTTTACCGTAAAAGCGTCAATGTTAGTTGATCTGGAGGAAAACTCGGCTTGCAAAAAAGGATTACTGTTCTCAGCCATTCAGAGATTGCTAGCACAAACTGTTCAAACTCGCTCAAAGCATTAACTGTTGCTTTGAAATCCAGCACAGTTCAGTGTGTGATATCTTCTGGTACAGGTGGAGGGAGAGAGAGAGATATAAAAATTGTAATGAGTGTTTGGGGGTGGGAGCCCCCCAAAATAGATCTGACACCAATGGCACACGCTTCTATTTATGAACTTCTTGAGCTCTCTTTCACTAGAGGTTTCTAGTCTCTTAATTTTGAGAAGTGCTGAATCAGCTATTTGCATGATCAGGAGGACAAGACAAGAGTGAGCAAGTAGGATTAGGGTGGGAAGAAATCTTTCAAGGCAATAATAATAAGATAAGCCAATTACCTTTTTAGTGGGTAGCGTAAAGGTAGCTAATGTTGGTCACTATTTGACTGTTATTGGATCATTGGCTCCTTTGTTCCCACATATTTATCATAGAACAGTCTAGTTATTGTATTAGAAAGCTTCCTGTTTTATCTTTTGCTTGGGTGTATAGATATTGTAACTTGTACTTAATGCAGGAAGAGAATGAACTAGAAAAGATTTCAGAAATACTTTCTTTAATAGCATGATATAAATTGGTAAAGGTTGTTTTGCAGTCCAAATATTCTTTGTTTAGTATTAAAAAGCTTCGATTGCCTGTAGATATCTGAAGTGATTTAGAGAAACAGACAAATGGTATAATTTTGATTTTGTTTTGTATTCCAGTAGAGTAAACAACAGATTTGGAACAAGCTGCTCGCTAGACCTTGGAAATTAAACTGCTCTTTTTATTGGGCTCTAGTAGAGCATCTCTGCCTTTCCTGATGGCAGACTAGCCTGAAATACGTTGACTCATGGCTGTTAGGGTTCCATCAAGCCCCTTTTATTTCCTTGATTATGATTCTAATGCTGCTGCCCAGGCCAGACTCCTGCTTTGATTTCCCCTGAAACTCATGCTTTCCGGAGAATTTTCCCCCCCTAAAACCTGGAGTAAGTTATATCATGAGACTCTGAGTTACAAGGCTATGACTAATCTTCAGAAAGCTATTTAATGTAGAACGCCAAGGCTTCTTTCTGGTTTGTCTCTTTTAAGCATGCTTGGATGCGTGAGTGTGCACCATTAGATGAGATTGGAACAGGGGCCTTGGAAAGCAACAAATTTTAACTTGGAAGTCTAACTTTTTAATAAGTCCCTTGTCGAAAGCTGTTGTTTTGATGCCCAAACATGACACTGTGAAGCACTGTAGTTCATGTTGTTGTTTGTCCTTAATAAAGTTTTCTCAAATCTCAAAGCCAGCAGTCAGCAGCTTTTCGTGGAAGCATGGGAGCCTCAGGTGAGTGAAGCACTAACCTAAATACCTTAAATAATCATGAGTGCTTCTTAACTGGCTCTCTTAATTCATCCTAAGCTAAGATGTTTAAAGACAGACTTCCTCCTTGGAAGATATTCTTTGTGGCTCTAAAAGTGCTGTTAATAACGTATTTACACCTAACTTGTTTTATTTTGTGTAATGCTAGAATAGTGATAGCTCTCTCTCTCCGTATAAATGTGTATATTACTTTAGTTTTGTTCATGTTTATGTAGGCTTTCATTCTGCCTTTATCACTGTGTTTTCTGAGCATTTTCTTGTCAGGCATATAGCAAAACCACTAACGTCTGTCACGTGAGGTTTATTCTTTCTCATCTCTTTTCCCTGGGGAAATAAGTATATGTTCAGTATAGCAGTTTGTTTTGGTAGGGTTTCTCTATCTGTGTTAAAGAAGGTGAGGTCTGTGACAGGCCTTGCACCGGGAATAGCAAATGGTGGTAGCTTCCTAAAAGTTAAATGGAGTAGAGCCCTGGCCAATATTATACATAATTACATTCCCTTGATGAGATGCATCTTGTGGGCAATTAGGTTTTTTTCCTTAGGAGTGAAGGGCGAAGAAGTCATTCACTAGAATTACTTCTGTCTTTTAAAAGACATAGTATGTTTCTTGGCAATCCAATGGTTTTTTCTTTTTCTTTTTCCTTTTTTTTTTTTTTTTTACAAAAGCATACAGTAAAAGAATATGCTCATCTTGGTGTTTCACAGGACATGTTGTTTGATGTTTCTGTTGATTCTATGAAATCTGAGTGAAATTCCTGACTCTGCTAAATCTAAGCTGTGTTATTCATAATACTAAAGAAAAAGAAAAGGGAAGAAGAAATGTACAGACATATTTTATGGTGGGAAAAAAGAGGATTAATTGTTGGCTGGTCTCTTCCGTTAGTGGTGAGAAAAGAGATTTGTCACCTATTCCAAAGCTACGCAGGTTTTTAGGATCCAGTCTTAGCAATTGCTCTATCTTGAAATATGTATCTTGAATATATAATATCTTGAATATATGTTGAAATGAACTGAGCACTGCCTAAATATGTGGGCCTTTTTAGCTGATGTGTTATAACCTCCCTCTTTTCTGCTCTGACTCAGATCTTGGATGTTAACTTGTATAACCTGCCAGGTGACTGCCTGCTAGGAAAAATGTAGCTTTGGAGATTATTATTAAGCATGTCTAATGATTTTCATATTTTAGGGATCTATTTGTGGATCCGTATGCAACCTACTAACAGTGGGGTTTAGGCAGAAAGAGGTAGGGCAGAATTGGATGCTGATAAACATTTAGTGTGCTTAATCAAGCAGAAAGACATGGGGCAAGGGATCCTCCAGGCACAGCTGTCCTGCTTTGTAGCAAATTGCAATGGTCCCCCAAAAAACACAAAAGCCACTTCCTCTCACTTTAAATATCTGAGTACCTTTTGTCCTTGTTTGGATAGGGTTTTAAGCAGGTGCTGTATAGCTGTCAGCAGGACTCTTCTGCTCTCAGGTAGACAAGCCCCTAAACGTAAAACACGTGTGTTTGTGTATGTTGTAGAAGATGAGGATTTAAGTGCAATTCAAAACAGCGTCAATACATGCTGGAAACTGGGTAGTAAATCACCATATGTTCCAGAGGAAATGCCAAACAAAGTCATGATGGCTTTATGTGCGCACAGCTGACTGCCAAGCATAAAAGCAAACTCATGATGGGGGGGTGCCATCATATGCTTTTCTTCCTTTCTGCTATATCGAAGCATGATTAGAGCCCATCTGCTTCCCTTCGTGCTAGGAAAGGGTAGGAAAACATTCAGCTCAAAGTTTTCCTACTGGAGTATATGCACAAGTGAAAAGGAAGCTAAAAAAGAAGCTAGCTCAGACATGTTTGGTTTTCATTTCCTTTGAAATAGGGAGTTTTGTTAGAAATTGCTCTGAAATCTTTTTCCTTCTGTGCACCATATTGCTCTGGCTTTGAGTTAGTATAGTGGCAGCCTGACGTTTGCTAGCTGTAGTTCATGGGCCCGACACTGCATGCTGATTAAGCTCACTAATAGGATCAGGGAGTGGGCAGTAAGCATCGCTTTTCTTTTTACCTGTGCCAGCACAGGTTATTTAGTGCCTCACAAAAGCCCTAAGTGCAGGTATAAGAGTGGTGGTATTTGCTGACATGTTTGGCAATCTGTTTGTTTTGCATATTTTCCAAGCTCTTTAAGGATACTTGAAATAGTTGATAGAAAGCCATAGAAAAGACTAATGACTTTTTTTTTTTTAATTAAACGTGATTTATTTTAACTACCGTAATTTAGCTTTCTTCCAACTAGGTGCATGAGTAGATTGAAATTGCTGCACAATGATAACGTTGACTATTGTGACACCTACTGGTCAAGTTGGGTTGAACAAGGGAAAGCCCATGGGTATTTGGTCTTTCTTTTCCTAATGATAATTCCAGGTAATGAGTTTGGCTCTTGGTGCAAACACTGCCTGCAGTCTCTTGGAACGACTGACACATCCTATTTTAATAACTACCCTGGTACTTTGTGAATTAGAAAAGTAGATAATCACTTTTCTTTTAGGTTTTAAGTTCTGTTTTATCTGTTCCTAGTAGCTCTTTAATCTTCACCCTCTTTGTTTCATCTGTTTTATCTTTATTCAGGTTTCTTTTTTATCGTCCGTTAATAGTATTGGGAACTGTAAGCAAATCACTTTGAAGTCTTCTCTGAATTGCCTTCCTCCCCTAGAATAGTTCTTCTTTCACGATCTGTGATCATTTCTTTAATAATGGAGACCTATTATCATTCTTATTGCCCTATGAGGCATTCCACTTTTCTGGGAAAGGAAAAGAGGCATTCATGCAACTTCTTCCATGAGATCTCATACCAAATGAGATTTTGCAAATATTGGGGAAAATGGAGCTTTAATAGTAGCAATAAAGATGTTAGTAATTCACAATAAAAACCAGTTTTGCATCCCCACTGAAGAATGGAGAATGGATAACATTTGGTAACTGTACGAAAATTTTCCATATTCTTTTTCAGTGGAATAGTTTTTCTGCACTCGAGTAATGCTGCAGTCTTCTAAAAATGCATTGTCCTGTGCGTGATGCTGGAATATACTACTAATCCAGAAAGTTACCCAGAGGGGTTCTCAAATTAGTCCTCAAAAATTCCTGTGAAAGACAGTCTATATTCTAGAAGTTTGAATAACTTCCAGTAACTTAAAATTGCCTGAGGTGACTTGACCTGATCTGGTAGTTCTCTGTGGCTGAAAGAGGGGTGGGGGGGTTCCTTCCATCTCCTCTTCCCTGCTTCTGGCTGCATGCTCCCAGCTTGCATCCATCAGCTCCAACACTGTTCAGACCCCCTCTACAGGCCCCCTCAGTTCACTGACATGGCAAAAAAAAAGAGAGGATCATTTTCTGATCTTTTAATGGGATGAGTTATGGGAAGGTCCACTGGGCAGTGTTGGGTATCAGCAAGGGAAAATGCATGGCTGGGAAACAGAAGCAAAGAAAGGAGGTGAGGTGGAAGGCAGGGTAGTGAGGCCTCCCCTGTTTTGGCAGCAACCAGCTGATAGATTCAACTATTGTATGTAAATTTTCCCTAGAAAAAAACATTTGTCATTTCTTGCTGGCTTTTTTCCCTCCCTGGTCTGCCACCTCTGCAGATTCTTCCTGTGACCTGCAAGTCATGCTGCTGGTCCTCAGTCCCTTTCCTTCTCGCTGATTCTGGGCAGGTTCTTACATTATGCTTGTTAGTGTAGGGTCTTAACCCCTTCTAGAGCACCCAGCAGCATGACTCACCCTTCCCTTGGGAGAGAGGTGGGTATCTTGACTTTTCAGTATGTAAGTTTTTAAAATTTTCAACACACATGGAGTTATCTTTGTTAGAAAAAGTCAGGGTAACAGCGATGAACAGCTAAACGATTTAAGGTTTGTGGGGGTCCTATTTCTAGTGGAATTCATGACCCATAAGAAACCTTTATGTTCTGCACAAGCAAGTTTTGTTTTTAGAATATAGTTATTCTATACCAAAGGACAGAAGATTATACAAGGATTTTCCCCTAGAACTTAAGTGGTCTTAACACACTCTCAGAATTAAGTCATGGACCTGAAGAGAAGATGGGAAACTTTGAGCAAGATTTCATATTCCCTGGAAATTCAGTGAAAAGTTGAGGTTGTAAATTCTGTAATCGCCATGGACTGTGGTACTGAGGATTAGTATTGGTGGTTTACACTAATTAGATATTGTATGTTGTGTATCAGTCTGTAGTCTAATTAAGAATGACAAAGAGGTGAATCTATAAGCTCAGCATCTGAGAAGAAGGGACAGAATCTTTGTTGGAGAGCTGAGATGGTAGAAGACGTTACTCTCAGTACAGGCTTCTCCTGTGCAAGTGAATTGGCTTTGCTATGCCAACAAGAGTAAGCTTGCTTTGTTTTTCAGCTTGAACAGATCTGCCTCAGAACACAAAGTATGCCAGTCATGACTATTTTCTTGTCTGTCTCTACTCCTACTTATGAAACTCCAGACTTCATCTTATAAAGTTGGTCTTGGGCAGTGATGACTGTTACTGCAAGGTGCTGAAAGGTTCCTATGTATCTGTGCCTTCACTGAGGGTTGAGGGCAGTGATTATGATGCTGATATTTCATTATTTCAATTCAACAACAATTAGATGCCCATAGCAAATTCAAAGCCTCAGAATTGCCTGTTGCTACCCACAAGGAGCTGTCAGTATGTCAAAGATCTTGGTCTGAAGAAGAAAAGTCTAGGACGAGGATGTATTTTTCTTGTTGTAATGATGGAGAATTAATCAGTCTCTGTCTGAAGGGCTGGAGTTTCAAATGTTTAGTGCTTTGTGGGATTTCATGAGCTTGTCAGGGTCAAGTTGCTCATAAATGTCACTTAGCCTTATTAAGAATGATATTCTGCATCTTTCTTTTTTTGATCTCTTGACCTAAATGACTTGCCCAAGTTCACACAAGACGTCTGTGACAGAGTCAGGAGCTAAACCCAGATGGCCGGATTCTTAGTTCAGTTCCTCACACACTTTCTGGGGTGGGTCCTCTATAAACTAGATCCTGAAAAAGAGCCCGTCAGTCAGGTGGCACTTCCAGCAAGCTGTAATACCTCTTAGACTAGACGCCTACAAAGTAAGCCTGCATTTTGCTGCCATTTTCACACAGCTCATAGTGACATACCACTTAAAGCTGTCATTTGAAATATCAAATTATAGAAAATCTTTTAGAGCTGTATTTTAATCGCAGTCTTGTCTTTAACTAGAAAACTCTGTGTTGAGACAACTGACCTTGACTTAATTATATACTTCCACAGTGCCTAATTTGTGGTGATGTGGTCATTTATCTGATGGTAAAGTTTCACAGAGTGAAGGACTGTAATTTAATTTCACTGTTCCATTGTGCTGTTGCGGCAGTTTGACTTTGGCCTCAAGACATAGCCGGGCACTGTGTCTTTTTGAGGTTTCTGTATGTGCTGACTGGAACTGGAGTCTCCTGTCATGGGTTTGGTTACAGCTCAGACACTGAGGCAGAGCTCGGTCACGCTCTGCGGCCCGAAATGAGCTCTAAACAACGCCATTCTGCAGTCTCCAGTGCAGCCACTATGTTAACTTATTATTATTTCTTTTGAATTCTTGCTGTGAGATTGAAAATTAATTACCTAGAGGAGAGGCGTTCAATCTGTGGTCCACAGGCCATTGATAACCTCCAAGGACAACTTGGTTGGCACCAGACATAGTCCTGGGCCTCTCAGGAACAGGACGGAATAAGGGCTGGCTGGATTTTTCCACAGCAAGCTTTGATTCACCATCTATCTTAGGGATGTGAAAGGTACCTACAGCCTCGTCCATGGCAGTGGGCTTAGATATAGCATATAAGAAAGAATATGCTACACATCCCGTGTACTTTGATGACCCTTCCATCAGTTTACTCGTTCATTCATCCTTAGTGACAATGATAGCCAGGAGCCCACAGCCTGTTCCCCAGTCACTTCCAGGATGGGGTCTAGGGGGAGCAGACTGCACAGAAGAGTCCCATGCTGGCTGCAGCCCATTGCAGCTCTCCTCTTTTTGAGAAGTGGACAGGGCCATGTGTCATGCCTAACCCTCTGAACCATGAGAAGGAGTTGCGAGGCCCAGGCAGCTGGGGAGACGGGGCTGTGATGCGGTGATGCCTGCTGCTCACAGCATAAGGAGGTAGGCAGCTTTTCCGTCACGTACTAAGTCTCCTCCATGGCATTGTCTCTGCAGAGCTGCAGCGAAGAGTTTGTCGGCATGCCTGCTAAACGTCTGCAATCAGTAAATGGTAGTTATGAGGCTTACATGCGCCCCATGTACTCAGTGTCGCAGGGACCAAAAATAGAAACGTGATTTTCTTCTAACCTTGTGCGTCAGCCTGAACAGTAACAGACTCTACTCCTGTGTGTTGCATTCTTCTGTAACATTACTGTAAATATATCTGATTGAATACTAAGTATTATTCTAACAAGAATCACAATGGGATGCTCCTGCAATCTTTCATTGTTATGTTGAGCCTCTTTTTTTGGAGTGCAAATAGCAATCACTGATATAAATTTTGCACCTGTTGTAGCATCTTTCTGCTTTCCTCTCAAGTCTGTGTATGATGGCAGTACATTCTCTGTAAGTTATGAAGTAAAGAAGAATTTGTGATAAAGTCTGGGAGACTGCACAGAGCTTTTCAGGTCCTATGTTTGCTCACTAAGAATTAATAGATTTATAAGCTGTTAAAAGTAAGTAAATGACATCTGCTCCTGAGCAGAAGGAGCAGGTTTGGAGTAAACTGCAGAGACACATACTGCCCACTTCTAGCTCTTGTCTAGGGTATGCATTGGCATCTTAGAATTTCAAGGTTACAGAACAGTATAATAAAAGCTATTTTACCTGTCAAGGTAATATTTGTGTATTAGGTCTAAATTCTTGAATTTGAGTTTCTTTTTCTTCCTTTCCTTACTCTTCAGAATTTCTAATTTACCCTGTTACCAAAACTGGTCCATGTTTTCTGTATATTAGTTACCTTTTTTAAAAACCTTGTATCAGGCTTCTAAAGAAATATGAACCCTTCCATATTCTTTAAGTACAAAGCATATTATCAGTCTGTTGAATTTATGATGTAATACTTAGATAAGCAAAGTAAATGGCATCTGAAGATGATTAGTAGTTGTGCTCCAGAACTCTGTGTGTAGTCATTCAGTATGTCCTGACAAACAAAAGTGCTTGTACTTGCATTTTTACAAGCACATCAGTTGAGTATATGTTTGAATCCTGTACCTTCTGTGCTGTGGTTTCTAAACCACATATTTTGGGGGGAATACAGTTTTGCAAAGCCAGTGACGTTATTTGGTGAATGAAGATAAAAGTGAGATCTCTGCTTTTCTATCAGTTCTGTAAAACAGAAAAGAGGATGAGCGTAGTCTGGAGCAGTAGGTATGGAATCCACAGTTGTGCAGCTCTGAATGGGTTGATATTTTGTAGCAAATATTTATTCAACCTCCTTAAAAGCGTAAGTGCAGCCATAAAGTGGTTGCTCCTGAGGTCCATCTAACCAGGCATCCAGTATCTGACACTGACCAGTGGTACTGCCGAGTGCAGGATGCAAATGTAATAGTACTTTCTGGAATAATCTCCTGGCATCCAACCGATTTGGGAAAGGGTCAGAAGCAGTTTGTTGCTATTCAATAGCTCTCTGTGGGTTTTTCCTCGATGAGTAACTTAGTACTCGCAAAGGCCCACAGCAAGGAGATCCGAAGGTTAGTAGCAAGCTATGTCAATAGCTGCCTTTTTTGTTTTGAACCTGCTAATATAATTTGGAATCCTTTAATTCTTGTGTTGGAAGTGACGGTGAACAGTTGTTCCCTATCCTCTCCCATGACACTAACAATTTTACAGCTCTGAGCAGACCCCATTGTGTTTTCCTTATTTTGCTTCTTCCCTCTCTTCTCTTCCTCTTCCCCACCCCCAAGGTACCTGTGAAACTACTAGTCATTCACAACTTCGTGTTAAATTTGGCAAATAAAGCATGATGAGGAGCAATGATCATTTAAAAATTGTTTTCACGTTTTCAAAGTCAGATGTTTCATTTCTTAGTGATCTAATTTAGCAGAAAAAAACCCTAAAAAATAAAATGAAGCATTTTGCTTGACTCAAAGTACATCTTTTGAGGATGTTTTTAAGAATTTGTTTCCATGATAAACCAGCATTTTTTGAGTTTGTACAGCCCAAGACGGATGTCAGATATTTTTCCTCTTTTGGAGAAACGAATCTTCTCTCCCAGCCCTGGCTGCGCTTAGCAAAACTCCAGGCCATCAGACCTGTGCTTGTTCTGGAGCCGGAGCCAGGTCAGGCTAGCCGTGGCAGCTGGCTCTGCCCCAGCAGTGGGTTACCACGTCCTAGCCAAAATCTGTCGTCCGGTATGCCCAGAATCTATATGAAAACAGTTTTCACTATAAAGAAATTATTCTCCCTGCAGACTTTAAGCAGATCTCTGTACAATTTGTATCCTTTTCTGACTGATTCAACAGCTACCTAAGGGCTCAGGCTAATCACCGGTTTAACTCTTAAAGTTTCAATCTGACTGCTAATTAGAAACATATAAATAAAGCACAGACTCCTTAGCTTAAATATGTTTTTTTTTTAGTGCTCACAGTGTTACAGACAAATATGGATGTAAGACAGTTTTAGTCTTCCTACGTACAAATTGTGAACTTCAGAAATCACAAGTATGCCATCAGGTGTCTTCTTTTTTCCCCTTGTCTTAGCTTTAATCTCTTTTTATAGCTAACTTACAGAATCTTCAAAACTTCTCTGTGATTGTGCTATTAGTTCACTCTGATTTATAACTTTTTGATAAATCTGAAATTCTGTGCAATCAAATCATTTATTGTGTATCTCTTAGCTACTATGGCAGTGGTCTCGATGGAAATTATCTGGCTTCTCCTTTTTGGCCAGATGCTTCTGATTTTGGCATGCTCAAATCTTTGATTGTCTAATTTGAGATTTTTTGGACCTGGTTATTAGAAAAGCTGTGACATTTCTGCAGCTGTAGCCATACCTGTGTCAAATCAGAGGTCTAAAATGGACATGGTCAAAACAGAGATCACTTTGGAAAAGCAGACTGTGACCTTTCTCTGACTGAGTTTGCAAACAGGTAAAATAGGAAAGCTGTGCCATCTGTTCCACAGAGAAGTAACTGTTCTGAGGCTTAATTATGTTTTAGATTGCAATAACAAATATAATGAAGGTAGGGAGAATTTTTTAGTTAGTGACTCTCAATAGGTTTCATCATTTAGAACTTTATGGAAGTACACAGAGGGTGAGCATTTAAAAATTGTTGAACTAAAATGATATAGGGAAATTGATGAGTGATTCGTTAAGCTGTTGTTGTTCAGATTTATTTCCATAGAAGAAAAGTGTAAGAACTCCAGTTGAGAGGACAAATATTCTAGATAGGCATAGAGAAATGATTGTGCTCTACGTGTACATTAAGGCATGTCTCTCGGCCAGTGGGCCTCTAAATAATGATGAACACAAACCCTGGAAGAAATCACATGAAGACAGACACATTTCATCTTTTCAGAGCTTCTTCAGTGATAGGTGGCATTTTGAAAAGCTGGAAATGGCAAGTCAGATCTGCTTTATTTAAGAAAAAGGACTGCTCAACAAACTCTAGAGCTCTACTCCTCTACAGAAATGTAAAGGAAGATCTGGGAACATTGCTAGATGGGAGATACAGAGAAGAAAAATTGTATGCAACTGTATGGGCTGAACTAAAGTATTGCTTTTAGTTGCAGACAGCCTTGTTGCTAGAAAAATGTAGGCAGACAAACTGAAGGAAGCTCAGTAGAAATTCAGTATTTGAGTTGGATGGAAGGTAACATATTAGTAAATAGCTTTGAACATTTTCTTTTTAAAAAATCAAGTCTTTCAATGCAGTATACGTCAAAATACAAATAGTGGACTGGAGTCAAGAAAGCAAAAAAAATCAGTTGCCAGAAAGCAAAAGCAAAAGAAGCGTCAGTTTATATTCAGGTTATATTGATGTGGAGAAATGGAACAGAGTAGCATTAATGTTTGGTGTTATATCATAGGTATCACAAAGCTGAAGAGTTTAAGAATAATCTTTGAAGAGAGGGGAATGTTTTACAAGCTGAGAACATGCAGTGAGCTAAATTGGATGGATGAGTAAACAGCTACAAGCCTGGATAACACCAAATCATATTTTGTCATTTTTTTCAAAAAGCAAGGGAGTTTGTTAGATTCTGTTCTAGTAATCTGAGAGAAAAAACGGCGCAAGTAGGTGCCCGTGTACATTCATGACCTGCTGTTCCTGTACCTGAATGTTTAGTGAGTTCAGCTTAGGTGTGTGCTTTCCTTTGGAGACTTTGGCCCTGCCTGCTCCGTGCTTACGCTGTTGGGCATCAGTGTGTTGCAGGGCTGAGCGTGGGGCTGGGCGGGAGCTCGCGGCGGCGTCTCCGTCCGGTGCTCTCCTCCTGGCCAAATCCACTCGCTCCCAGAGGCGGCGGTGTTGTGGTGTGGGAGCCCGAGCCGACCGGGTTGAGCTGGAGGGGAAGAGGAGCAGCTGGTGCTGCCGGCTGAGCCAGGCTCTGCCTCCTTTACTACTTTAGCGTAAAACCTTGCTCTGTTAAAGAGAGTGGGAATATTTGCAGAGTAAGGTACCTCTTAATGCTAATAAGAGAGCCTGAGTCTAGTCTTGTATTAATATTTATTTAGCACCACAATGTTAAGTGAATACTGCTCTAGAGTAGGGAAGCTATTTATTTTTCACATAGCAGAGGCATTTGGAAAAACAAGAGATGGTAACGCAAAGCTTTTCTGAGGAATGAGCGGCATGAATTTTGGACATGCGTGTAAGAAATGCTATAAGAGCATACTGCTTTCTGCTTTGTGGGTGGAAATTAAAAACAAATAATCTGTGTGTCAGCAGGATAGCAGAAAATAATTTTGGAGCCTGCTGTTGTTTTCAGATTTATGTTTATATTAATTTACTTCTCCATTTTGAACTCAAAGCATAGCTAGTAGGACTGTAGGCATTATAATACTTTACAGTAATGCCTGGGTTCTTTAAAAGACTAAAAAGAAAGGATATTTTAATCTGGTTTTGGAATACACTACCTAGCTGACCTTCAGTCATTTTTCCTCCTTCCCACCGGAAGGATGAGGTGTCTGAGTGGGGAGTATGAGTGGGTATGTCAAAGCAGAGGTCTTGTTTTGTAATTCAGAAGAATTTTTCCTTCCGGAACATACGATTTCTTTTCTTTTAAAATGTTCAAATTGCTTTTCCACTGAAAAAGCATTTTTACTGTAGCCTGCGAAACTGTCATAACCACCCTGTTTCTCACGACATGGCTGAAAATATGTGACTGGGTTTGTCCATGGAGCCAGTGGATGGAATCGGATTTGTTCGCTATTGCTGAGGGAGGCTGAGAGACTTTATGAAAAGTACCTTTTAACCAAACCTTTTGCGCTTTGTTCATCGTGAGATGGCTAGCGGGGAAATCCCCTGGTTAGAAGGACAGCAGAGAGGATGGGTTGTAGTTTGGAATAATTCGGAGAATATTCACGAAAAGCAGTATGATAAAACTAAGCATGCAACATTTGATGCACAGACTAAATGCTGCTGCCCTGGACAAGTCATCTTTCACGTGGCTCTGGTTTGGGCCAGAGATGAGTTCCAGGGAGAAATGAGAAATAAAAATGAACATACTGGTTGATAATTGTGTGAATAGCATTGAGTGAGTCGTGCAAAGCCAGCAGATGTCAGCTATTGGGTTTCTCCCAGTTCACTTTTGCACAAATAGCAATTGTGCCTGTGAACAAGCACTTCTGCCTGTTACTCTGTGGAGGTCAAATTATTTCCTACATAGATATATGCTCCTATATCACATGCTAGTTGGTGAAATTTCCTTGTCTGGTGTATTTCAGTGCAAGTGCAGTGAGAACAAAGAAGCCTCCTGGGTGTCATTATTTTATACAAATTAGTTGTGATAGCAAAACACAAACTTCAGGTGCTGCTTAGGTCATTACTGGTGGCATGTGTTAGATCATGAAAAAGCACCCCAAAATAAATGGAAGTCACTGCGCCCATCTGTTCTGGACAGATCGTTGAAGAATATGCTGTAAAAAAATAAAAACAAAAACAACCTTTTATTGGCTTAGAAATGGAGTAGGTGGTTAGATAGTTCTTTTCCTATTTTTAACAGTGAGATGGCAGCCAATGTTACCCGTTTTGTATAAGTGAAGACTGAAATAGGATTATCACAGCTCTGTACAGTTCAGAATTGTATTTTCAGAGAACTAAAATCATATTGGAGATGTGGACTTCAATTTCCATGGCATGGGGATGAAATATGCAGGGTGGCCAATGCAGATAAAATCTGTTTCCGTGCTGCTGTTGGGCATTTGACACAGGCATATTCTTATCCATGATGAATGCATCTAGTTGTGTTTAAAGTTTAGCACCCTTGTTTGCTTTTTACACAAAAGTATGGTCACCAGTGATCACGATTAGCGGCTACTTTGCTTTGTTGCTTGCTGCGTATATAGGAGCAACACGCACATTTGGCTGAACTAACATCAAGATATATCAGAGCCCAGAAATACAGTTCATCCATGGTGGTAGCAATGGAAAACACTAAAACCAGCACTTAAAAGCAAAAGACTTTGTCATATGTTAGTTATTCTCCCTTTTGTCCTAAAAAACTAGCAACCCAGATTTCTTCCATAAATCTTACAAGGAGCAGGAGAAAAATCTTAAAAGAAATAAATGAAGGTGAACATTTTCTTAAACTTCAGAATATTTTTTAAAGTTATGGTCATTTTTCCAGAAGTTTTCATTCCTGCATCTTTTAAATGAAAAGTTCTATTTCCCCTCTTCCCCAAATTAATTTCAAGATAATTAATTTTAACAATATTTTTGAACCATCTCTGATATATTTTCAGTGATCAATTTCAATTTTTAAATGATCATAAAATGTTCATGGTGGGCTCATTTATTGCCTGGGTTTCTTTTGGTTGCTTGTGAGTTATGCCACTGACAGTTTCAGAAACAGAAGCCGCAGATCAGCGTTCTGCTTGTATTACATTGTACTGGGGAGCTGAGCACTCCTGATACAGGTATCAATTTCTTTGAGGTTATTTTAAAGTGTCTTTGATACAGAAGTGTGTTCCTTGGTGTAGAAGTTGTTGTTTAACTGACAGCTGAGTTCAACACCAGTTTTTTAAGAACAAGAAACTACTCGTCTGAAATAAATATGGAAACCAATGCACAGAGCAAGGGGCTTGCATATAAATATTTCATAAAATGTGGTGATGCCATTTTGCACCACTTTCTTTCCAGCATGGTCTGCATTGTAAGTCTTCAGTATATTATTATAAAAAGTAAACTCTGCTTTTTTCCTCTACAGTTTTGAGTGTTTGGGTTAAATTTTTTCTTTCAGAAAAAATGCATATTGCTAGAATATGAACATCTGTATCCCTATAGGATACCAATGTGCTTCTAGAACCGTGTTACTTAACCCGGTGTTTTTGCCATTTTTTCTAACAGCTTGCTTAGAATTGTTTGGCCAGTGTGTGTGTTTTCCAATATCCCATGAGAACATTCCAGTGAGGAACAAAAAGATTCTTGCAGAAAATAAAGTAGACTTATTAAACCATAAAGAATGAAATTAAAAAAACTGATATAAAGTTGTTTCCCCCCCATTTCTTTCAAGATAACCAATCACAGCCAGGGTAATTTTCAACCTATTTTTCTTGAAATGTAAAACAGTGTCATAGTACAAACATTAAACTGGAATTAGGGGGTGGTGGCTGGATATTTATTATACATAGTACGCCTACTCCTTTAATGATAGGTTTTGACATATAAAATTAACAGAATCCATACCTCGTCAGCACTGAAAAAGAAAGCTGCTTGCTGTGTTTCTTAATTGATTTATTAGTTCTAAAAGCATCTAATAATGCAAGAGCAAAATGCTTATCTAATAAATGACATCTGTAATGAATTAGTTAAATTTGGTTACCGTCAGTAGTATTCAAACCAGTTATTTTGTCAACAATGCTACAAAAAAAATTGTACAAAATGTACAGTAGATTGGACCATCTTCAGCTGTTGTTAAACCAGAGCTTTGGTGAGCTGCTGAATACAGCGAAGAGAGTTAGCTGAAGTGAACAAGCTGTTTCAAGCATTTTGGGGGAATATTCTGAGTAGAAGAGTTGTGATGGAGGATGGCTGCGTTCCTGGCCGTTCAGGGCTGTGCAGAGTACAGCATGGTTAACACCTTGCTGTCCCACCAGGCATGATAAGGAAGCCAGATATAAGACTTTGGCTGCTATGTGCTGCCCTGTATTATTACTAGTATCCCCCCTAGAGTATCACTGGAATACATTCTGTTTGGATTATTGAGATACTCCAGCTGTTTCAGATTGCAGGCTAGAGATCCTGGGTGTGGGTGACCCCCTACATTATTCGTCATCAATGTTGTCGCCTGAGCCTCCTCTCCCTACTTCTCTATAATGACAGCAACTTCTCCTTGGTTCCCACCTCTACTCTTACTTGCCCCTTTTTTCCTTCTTGCACATACATCTTCTAAATGCCACTCTCCATGGTATCCTCTAGATAAACCTCAAAGGACTTATTCATACAAAAATTACTTCTATTAACCTAGATCTTTGTATCATGTGTATCTCTTCTTTTGCCATTCCACCAAGCGATGAAAGGGATGAAAGATAATATAATGTGAAGCTGCTGTGATTCTAGTTTATGTTTTTGAATGTTGATATGTAGATGAGATCTTTCCACAAACCTGAGCAGAGCCAACTTGGTTGAGAGGCTTTTGTCATTACTACAGTCTTGTGTTTTCTCCGCTGATAAATTCGACTTACCCATACTTACTACGCACAGGAGATACTGGTCTGTAATGCTTTAGAGAAGTCTGCTTTATCTCAGAATTATCTATAGTCTGGCAGACACTGTTTTCAACTAGTTCATAAACCAAGTAGATTTTAAAAACCTCCATGAACTCTTAGTACTACACAGATAGTAGTAATTAGTGGCATTATCTTGTGTGTTTTCCAGGTTAGGCAATTCTGAAAGAGGAGCTGGTGCTGGACAAGGGAGAGATCATTCCACCCTTAGCAGGATGTTTGAAATCACATTAGTGGCTTTTATCAGTAGTACACAGTGTGCAACACGGGCCCTTGCAATGTTGTTAGAATTTAAGAGCTTTTAAGAGTGTAGAGATGGGAACTTGGATAGGCAACTTGCCTGACTAATTCCTGTGGAACTGAAGTCATTGATGTTAACAGAAATGGCTTTAATTTGTTTCTTTTCCAAATGTACCTCATCATGACATTTAAAATTATGTTTTAGCCTGGTTTTACTTTATTCCATTTGTTCTTCAGTTTAATGGAGCAGCTCAGCATTCATATCAGTTTTCAGGTGCTTAATTGAGTTCACTTTTCTACAGTGAAGTCCATGGTTTTCCTTGCATAGTCATAATTCTCTTTGATTTTTTTTTTTTAAAGCCCCAGTGCTGAGCATCTCTCAAGGTAGGGAAAAGTGAGATTAAGATAATGCAGTATAAATGATTTGCTTTACCTTTAAATCTTTAATTTGTGGAAAAGGTAGAACATAGTTGGAATTATAGAGAAGTCTGATGCTAGCTTAGATCTGCCAAAAGAGCCGTGAGCCAGGCAGAGCCTGTCAGCAGCGGGCAATAAGGCTCTTCCCAAATTCCTGCTCTTCCTTCTCCCATTCGTTTCTGTCATTTGCTGCTGTTTAGCCTCTAGGTTACACGGCAACGGGAATGCTGCCTGAAATCTAATCGTACTGCAGAACTGGGCTGTGCTGTGAACGGTCTTCACATCCACAGCGCGCTTCCCGTTTGTAAATCCATTTGAGACTGCCTTTGTTATGTTGCTGCAATAAAGTGTAATGAATCTGCAGACACACTCCCCAAGCAGTTTCCTTCTTTTCCTGTTGCTTTGAATCTTTCAGATTTTGAAGCTGTGATCACTTTCAATGTTTCTTCTGACTGAGAGATTTTTACTGTTTACTTCTGTTTAAAAAAACATGTACTCTGTTTTACTTACTAATTTCCAGCGCTGTTTCTGTGCATAGTCTCTCAGTGATGATTGGCTTGTATTTGACTGTTTTTCTGCCTGTACTACAGTATTTGGGAAATGAGAGTATGAACGAAAGAGCCCGAGAAGAAAAAAACTGCACTTGTCCTATGTTTGGCAACACGTTTCTCTCCTGTCTCACTGGAGTTAGGACGGGGAGAAAGAGCTGTGGGCAGGAGAGTATGTGGAGCAGAACAGAGAGGTGGAGCAGATGGTATAAGCCGAAAGGTTCAGGATGGGCCAGGAATCTCATTTCACGTGATGGTGAAGAATTTTTTAACCCTGCTTTGGAGATAACCTTGAAATACTCCTCTGAGTGCTGGCCAATCTACCATTGTAGATCAGCAGTTAGTTCTTTCTTTTTGCATATTGAAAGTATTTTCATTTGCAGGCACTGTTCTCCATGCTTCTCAGAGCTAGGCCATTAAAAAAAAACCCTATAGTTTAAGATACACAATAAAATACAAGAGTCACAGCGCCTGCCAGCTCCTGTGATTGCATGGAAAATACCATGTTTGGTGGCTTTTTCCTAATGGCACAATTCCTGGAGACAAGCATCTATGCAAGAAACCAAGCTCATATATTTAGCAACCCTAGAATTATAAATCTTTGGAAACATGCATGGTAAAAACCCTAAAAAACAGTGTATTTTTGGTTTTTAATCTTCTGAATTCCAAAGCAACTCTCATGACTTTTTAATGATTATGGTAAACAGTAATATTGTTGATAACATTAAGCCTTCTCCCTGTTTTGAAGAAAAGAGTAAAAAAACCAGCCACTTTATTCTATATCCTTCTTACTTTACAAGGGCTCTTATTGGTCCTATGTTCTTCATATAACCAACATCTTTTAAATCAACATTTTTAAAAATATAAATTAGCTGTAATTTTAAAAGCACTAAAATAGTATTAAAAGTTTTATTATCACCTACTTGAACATTTATTTACAAGATAGCTGCTTCAGTATCAAATTAGGGAAAGGAAAAAAAATCTAGTCACAAGCCACAGGACTTTCATTAAAGATTTTGGATATGAAAAGATTTGCACAGGAATGTATTTTGTTATTCTGTTAAAAAGATGTAGGCATACACTCATATAGCAAAATGATGTTTTAATTCACGTAGAAATAGAACATATACGTGTTATACATTTTGTATGCATGTGCAGTAAACTCTTGTGGGCATCTGATTAAGGCACTGAGCGGAAATCCTACTAGGCTGACTGATACTCCAGTGGTCAGGAGAAAGCCCTGACTGATTGTTTGAAACCCACCTATAGTGCTTACTTGAATAACAAACAAACCTACTGTAACAAGATGACTTAGTAATATGGTTCTTTTTTATAATCAGTAAGTATGAATAGTACCCAAAGAAGCTGCCTGAAGAAACTGTGGAGAAGCTTCAAAGTAATAGGAAACAGGGTATTGCCTCTTAACGGATATGGAACAACCTCATTGCCAGCAGGGAGCTTGCCCTTGCTGGCAAAATTGGCTTTTTAAAAATGTTTTCCTGGCCACAAAGAATGCTGCACAGAATGATCTGAGGTCAATATGGCATCCATCAGTAATCTTTGTTTTTTTCATGTGCTGCTTTTTCAGACATACTGTTCTTCCTACCCTTTTAGAGTTGGTGGTCAAGTAGTTTTCTGCCAGTATGTTTTCATTAATCTGAAGGCAGAGAATGGCATATCATTGCTTTTGATATAAAACATTAGTGGTGATCAGTGAGAAGAAATAAAACAGGACTTTAGGACTGTTACTTACTAAAGGAAAAAGTAAGACTAATGCTGAATAGATCTACACTGATAAATTGGATAAATTTAGAGAGATTCCAAATAAGGTTTCTAATTATTGAAAGGATGAGATAATAAACCTAGCTTTTAAAGAGGCAAAAATTCAAACTAGGTCTAAGACAGAACTTGATAAGCTTGATGGAAGGGTGCAGTTGTCTGTGATAGCATGGGGTTGGACTTGGAGGAGCTGGTCTTTGCCTTCCAGGCCTATGTTCCCCTCTCCTCCGTGCATGAATTGTTTTATTGCTGTGTTTATTCCATGTTGTAGAACGACTCATATGGCCCTTAGGTCCATGCCTGTGTGACCGTGCTTATGCTTGAGGTGCAAAGTCTGAAATCTGCTAAGTCAATCCCATGTTTTACAGTGTTCCAGAGCCAGAGGTGTCTACAGAGCCAGAAGGGTCCAAAAAGTATGTTTTGCATTTCCCTTCCCCACGGCCCCTCCTTTTGTCCTCCCAGATCATATTGTTATCACACAGAAATGTCTGTGTGTACATACGTTCGCACACACTTGTGTAAAATCCATTGGCTTGAAGTTTCTCCAAGTCCTCCACTTTCAGCATTTATTCCAGCATGGTGTCTTTCTGTATACACCTAATTGCTAGTTTTTGTCAGTCTTGAGACATTAAGTCGAGTAACTTATATAGCAAACGTCCTTCCTGTGTTATTGCTTCCATCACTCCTGAATTATTGCATAAACGCATCTACAAACTGCTGTATTCTGCTCATAGTTGTAATTGCTTCCACAAATAATCAGTTTGAGCTGAAGCCACTACATCCTTTTCTGCATGATTATGTAATAACGAGTGTATGTGAGTCAGTGAAATCATACCACTGTGCTAATTCCTCCTCTTGCAAATGCAATATCTGGCCTGAGCAGGGAAAGTGGTTGAAAAAGTAGCACTGATTTGTATCTACCTCTAATGTGATTCCTTGTCACAAGAAGATTAGGTTAAGGTTTTTATGGTTTCATTTTAATTTAATACAATTAAAAGAGGCAAAATCTTTCTCTGACAGAGTAGGAAGATAAATTAGATGTTTTCAGTCGGTGCCATTTCACTGTTAGATGGTGTGTTCTATTGCCTGCACTAGATTGTCATTTCATTATAATGTAATAATTTCTCTAAAGCAGCATTTTTTAAATGCAAAAATATGGTATGTTGTATTAAAGTAGCAGTATTAGTGGTTTTCAAACAACAAAAATAACATCTTAGTAAGAATTAGCGTTTTTGATGATGTTATAATACTTACATAAGGGAGGTTTTTCTGATTCCTCTTGGGACAAAAGAGTTACATGACAGTTTTATTTGATAGCTAATATTAAACATGGCTTTATTGCAGTGGGATTCAAAGATGTCTCAGAGAAAACATCTACGCTAGCTCAGATTTTAGGAAAGCAAGCATTTAAAAGGCTAAATGATTGTTCATCATTTAGCCATGATTAGAAAAGTCAACGTGAAAGGAACTGCCGATTTATTCTGTGGTTACCAAAAGAGTAACAGTGTCTTTATCTTGATGCTTTTGCCCTGCTAAAAAGAAAACTTAGCGCAACATTCATTAAAAATGGCAGGTTTTGTTTGCTGACTTCAAATATATACTGTAAAGTTTGGCGATGCAGAAGTATTCCTGATGAAGAGACAATAAAAAGACTGTTTTGTAATTTAACTCTCCATTGATTGCAAAATGAATTAATTTTTATTTAGCCTATTTAAAGCATGACCCAGCAAAGAAGACAGTTATGTAGTTCTTAATCCATTTTTAACAGTGAGCCTATTAGTGCTCCCAAAAGCATTGTTATCATGTTATAGATAGCAAAGCACACAAGTGTATCTATATAAATTGTGCGCTGTAAGGAACAATCTCCCCATTCCTTCCTGCGTCCCTGCCCCCAAAATCTGCTGTTTGTTTCCACGTATTTTACAGAATCTGTAATCTGCCGTGGGAAAGAAAGCATTGCAGGAGTTCGTTAGTGCTAGGAGTGGGATGTCATTTAATGCAACAAAGAGCTAATGTTCAGAATAGAAGCATGTACGACGTAAGAAGAGGCTACTCTGTGGACAATTAAACGTCAAAGTGAAACTGAAACGTTCCTTAATCGCAGAAGTCATCCCTCCTGCCACTGTTCCTTATATTATGGCACTGTCTAGGAATCCCGGTCAAGGATTAGGCGCAGACAGTTGTGGTGCCTGCTCGCGGAGCCCATAGCCGACGCTGTCTCCTGGGGATAGTAGCCTCAAAGATGAACAGACCTGGGTAGAGGCCAGGAGTTTCTCTGCAGGATTTTGAAGATCTATGCAGCTTTGTGTTTGAAATGCTCCTTTTCCACTGAGAAAAGGGACTAAGTGTGTACTTGGTCAAAAGTGGGCCCTAGAAGTGAGCGTAGTGGTTTCAGGGAACCGCCAGTGTAAAAAGGCCCACGGCTCCCATTAAGGGAGGGGATGGGACAGAGGATGAGAAGCTTTCTGAACTCTCCATGAAGAATATAAAGGTAGAGGTAGTTCCTGTGCTTAACTAACCATAGGGACAGGCTCCTCCATATTTACAAGCACATTTTTGGTAGGATGATGTGACTGTACAGTGTCCTTCACTTGTGGCTGAGTTTGCCTTCTTGGAGAAATCATGTAGGCTCTGTAGGGTACATTTGCTTCCTCTTGCCACACAGTCCAAGATCCTACCCCTGTTATACTGTCCAGGCCTTTTCGAATTTTTTGCTGTAAAGACTGCAGCACAGACTGTGACAATAATACAAATCTCAGTGTTGATGTGTTACAAAAGGGTAAAGCCCTTTTACAGGGTTTAGTCAAAATGGACTTCTAGAACAGAAGAAGTACTATAATAGAATTATTTGGAAAATCTATTTTTAGATTTTTATTGATCCTCTACATAGTAGTTTGTAAAGGTCCAGCTTCATTCTCTGGCAGCAACGTAAGTCTGAAGTAACTCCCCTGGGAGAAAAAGAGCAGAGGAGAACCTTACGGTTTTTATCCTATAACCAGAGAGTCGATGCAGGTGATGGTGTGGGTAGTAGATCACTAAGTAGAAGTGAAGTTATGAAAGCATCTGATGAGTAGGAGAATGACAAGGAATTTTACACAGAAGAGCGGAAATCAAAATCTTGGCTTAAAGTAAAATTTGTGAGAAATACAGTCTTAGAACCCCCCTAAAGAATAAATTCTTTCTGGTTCCATATTGGACAGAGAAGTGGAGAAGGTAAATCTTTACATCTGTAATAACTGAAATATTTATATTACCCCCATTCACAGGTGACCTATTTAGGATGGAGGTAATAATTTGTAAGTTGTGGTACAAAGAGCTATAAAGATAAAATTCCCAGAAGAACTTTCACTCTAAGTAACCTTAAATATTGAGAACTCTAACAAATTCAATGAATGATAGAAAATGACACCCCGTCAAGAGTTCATTTGCTAGAAAGGTGCTTTAGTTCAGCTAATCTAAAATGTTTCCTATTCCTGTGTAGAACTGTCAACAGTCAGGCGAAATAAATGGCTCGATCCTGGATGCATTAGAAATAAATGTATTTGGATCTTAATGCAGTTGCACCAGCTACCTGAAGACTGTGAATGATAAAATAATTTGACTGTGCTGACTTCAATAAAGAATAACATTAAGGTAGCTTCAGGCATGCAGCTTTTAAGATCTTACAGTGTAAAAATTCACCTTTCTGCCTTTATAGAATATGCCTGTAGGAAAACTAGTTAAAAGGCAAATAAACATTATAAAAGAGCTAGGAGAAAAGCTTTTTCTCATAGTAATTGAGAGAAATCTATTATGGACTGTTGAATCTGCAATGTAGTTTAGATAAATTATTTCCTTCTAAAATTAGAGTCTAGGTGTTGTTGGCAAATTATTGTCATTGAATTTCATGATATTGCTGCTGCTCTGTGTTTGCATGTTTATACATCAAAAGCTTTGTTTCTAGAAGAGAGAGAGTCACAGTGAGATTCACAATTTCTTTTAGACTTAATTCTAGAAGGAAAGATACTGTCCTCTGACTTGGCACAAGTGGGGTAAAATCTTCTCCTGATATGAGCCCTTCCACCCTTAAACAGTTCTGAACTCATGCATCTGCAGACTAGGCAGTAGTCATTAGATGCCACAACAATAATTTTTGTCTTCTTTTTGTGATGAGCATCTCTGACCACCCCTGCTCTTCTTTGGACCTCTGCTCCATGGTGTTACTAGCCTCATGGCAGAGTGACTCCATTTCTTCCTAACTTTTGACAAAATCCAAATGGGAAATGTAGGTTCCACAAATTATTTTCCCTTTGGAGTTGCACCTTAGAGGTTACAGAATCCTCTTTTAATGGGCTAGCAGAGCAATATCAAGGCCCATTTTTAAGTGAAGTATACATCAGAGATACATAACTGTTAGTAGGTTGTCATTTTAACAAACATACGGACACTTCATGGATTTCATGGATGTAGTTTGTTGACACAGTTTGTGCAGACAGAAATATTACATATAGTTCTTCCAAGTCAGATTTAAATCATACTGGGAGGACATTAAAGGAAAAAGCACTGCTCTTGCATATGTTATACCATAAATCATAAAATACAAAAAGAGCAAGTGCTCCTTTACTAATTCTCACACTCATAGCTTAAGTGGAGAACAACCTGTGAGTAGAGGATCACAATGCTACAGACTTCTACATGTTGTTAAGAGGGAATTGTCTAGTAAAACTGGGCAATTATCCCTTTCAAAGACATCTGTTTAAATGGAAATCAATATGGTTGTTAATGATAATAGGTTTCCAAAAGTAATATGAATGTACCTGGTAATTTCTAGGCAATTGAGTGATAAAAACAAGTTATATTATACTTGATTTTGTCCTCTTCATAAAAATGACTCGAGGAAACTCTTGTGAATCTTGGTTTAGCCAGTTTGGCTTCAACTCTCAGGATAAGAAAGACCAAGGTAGAAAGCTATTAGTTCATTGTGTTTATAACATTTCTCTACACTTTTCTTTTTGAATACTGGCAAAATCTATATTTCGGGCTCTGCAAACGTGCATCACTAATCTCTGGAACTTTGCATCCCATTCAGCTTGTGATCAGGAGCAAAACAATAGTTCTGTAGGAGATCATCAAAGCCAAGGGTGGAAAAGAGCTGTTTCCAATTAAATGCTCTGACAGTACTTTGAGCTTCCTGCAAGCCTGAATTTTATTTCAAACAACGAAGGGCACCACTTTTAATTGAACAACCAAGATCTTTAATTGTAGTTTGTACATTATATATACATAGATGCTATAACAAACTATTTAAAGTAAATGCTCCTTTTTGAGACCCAGACCAGCTTCGAGATTGTTTACAAAATACTGACAGTAAAGGTGTCACTCCAAATGGATTTTGACGCTATTGTCTTCCATTCATTGGAGCGTAGCACCAATAAATTGGTATGAGTTTTTACAGACAATGGTGTTTAAAGCAATCCTTGACTCAGCCAACAGCTATGTTTTATTATCAGTCAGCTGGAGGTGCCAAAGCACCAGAAGCAAAGAATTGCTTTCTAAAAGATTTGTGTAGGTGGTGTGTCTGCTTTTTGTCTCTGTGGCTTGTGTCAACGCCAGTAAATTCCAGGAAAGGATTTTCAGGAGAGTGATGAGGCCCAGGTAGAAAAATAAAAATCGCTGAGATTAGCTTTTATTTACATCGCTGCAAATTGGTGGGCAGATCATTGAAAACTCTCTTGCTTGTTGATAATGTCCTGCATTGCTGTAGGCTGTCTGCTCGCTCTCTTTCCATGCGCGTTAGCTACTATTTATTCTTCCTGACCTCCTGTGTAGGGGGAGAGGATGAACTTTCTTGAAATCGGTTTGTCATGTAGCACTAAGACACTTTTTTCTCACTGTAAGGAAAAAAAATTGAAAGGTTATTTTTTTTCTGTTCTTCAACCAAAGTTATCAGCATTTTTTTGCTACAGCACTGTGTCCATACTGAATGTTTACTGATAGTCCTACAGGCAGCCTCACCACTGAATCACATTCAGTTGACTGTGATATTCAGAGCATTAAGGAATAAGAGCCAGAAAATGGAGGTTTCATCGTAACACTGTTGCATGATTACTGCTCTAGACATCTTGCAGTGATTTGATCTGTTTACTAAAGACAGAAATGTGTGGCCATTGCAAACTGTCTATAATAATTAGTTCATGATAACAAAGTTACGGCTGAATGGTTGCAATGCAGAATCCTGAAAAATATTAATGAAAAATATTAACAATACTGAATTAGATGAAACGGAACTAATCTTGTTGTTATCTACGCCATGTGTATTTTGTAAGTAAGAGCTTTCAGCTTGACCAATGGCAATGGAAGTGACCTATACACAATTATTAGGAAAATCTCTGACGAGAATCTGAGGAGGCAGGTAACGGCCCCGTGCTGCCCCCTCGGAGACTGGGGAGCGTGTTGGGGGTGGCTGCCCTCGAAGGGAGCATGCTGCTCTCAGAAACAGCTACGCCACTTCCTCCAGCCACGTGATTTCTCGTCTCCCTGGAGGTCTTGCCCTTCTCGTGCAAGCTGGCTGTGAGCAGCTTTGCCAGGTGGATGCAGTGGGTCTCGAGCTGCCTCATGTGAGAAGCAGAAACTGGTTTTCAGCAGACTCTTCCACTCATTTTTGCAAAGCAAATAAATTGAACCCCAGTTGTCAAAACCACCCCTGTAGCATATATTTGGGAAGCCAGTGTGTGGAGAAGGACACTAACTTTCTGTCCTCTGGAAGCAGTGTGTAAGCACCTTTTCATAGTCTAAAACCTTCCACCGAGGTGAGGAAGGAGTGGCTGCTGTTCTGCAGTGCCCTATGGGAAACCTGCTCAGTGCAGTCGATGCTCAGCTTCGGTCCCGGTCCTGCTCCTGCCACAGTTCTGCTGCTCTTCAAGCAGATGCTGGGGAAGGGATTTCTGTGGGTGGCATCTTTCAGCCAGCCTGGCTGTAATGGCAGGGGGTGCTTACAAAGAGGCTGAACATGTCTGAAAGTAAAGCCAGGCTTAGCTTTTGGGGTGGGAGAGGAAGCTTGGAAAAAGATTCATTTTGTGCTTTTCCAAAACTGCCCCTTTCTGACTGATTTTCTTTTAATAATTCGTTTAATATGGAAAGTGTCTGTTCAAGTGGATCTTCAGGCCCTTGTTGCTTACACATGATTTAGCTGCATGGCCCTTTTAAACTTAATAGAGAAAACAAAGGTCACGCGCTGCCTTTGGGAGGGAACGTGCCAGGCCTTCCATATGCAAAGCCTCAAAGCCAGCCGTGTCCACAGGGTGTGCCACGCATGAGCATTCACATTTATCTCTTAATGAGGATTTTAAGACCAAAATAGATTCAAGCAAAATGTTAAATAGTGTTTACAATGACTACTTCTGTCTAGAGGTATACGATAAAGCACGTAACCTTTAGAAAATATATTAATAAAACTTCTTTTTACAATAAAGAATCAGTAGATTCCACATACTATAGTGTTTGACTCATCTGGTATCTTCAGTTTCAGAAGTAACTATATAAAGATTAACTTGGTAGGCTAGCCATACATTTTAGGCCAAGGGAAGTCCCTCTCCAGTGTCTTGCAGTGCCCCTGCATGTCTGTCGTCAGTCGGATTTGACAAACAAAGAATGTGATTCCCAGGCTTTTGAATGGACTGTCCACTTAGCTAGGCAGTTAACTGCTCTAGTACAGTTCCTTTCCTGCATATCAATGGTCAGGATAGATTTTCCGTTCACTGGTGTTGTCGCTCAGTCCAGGGTTGCAGCTGTGGTTGATGAGAGGTGACAGAGGATTCGTGGTTGCCTTTTGAAGCTCTTCAGAATGTCAGCAGATTAGCTTTGCTTTGAAATCAAGCCAGTAGATGTGTCCATCACGTTGTTCCGTTGCTGTGTATTTTGCACAGTGAGGGTTTCCTATTTTAAATATTGCTATAATGATTTATATCTGTGTATCTTTGGTCTTTGTAGAGTAAGAGAGAGCTTTAGCTGTGACCAGTTACTTGTTACTTACACTTGCAGTTGCAAATCTGCCCCAGTTGGGTCAGACTGTGACCTGAAGTCACAGTCCTCTTTGGAAAATGGTGACAAGAAGTTGCAAATAAGTCTTCAAGGCAAATTTTGTCCCATGCTGTGGACTTTCAGAGAGCATGCCTTTTGCGCTGGTCGTTTCTCACCATTTCTGTATTGTGTGGAAGGGGCAATGTCATTTTGAGCTGGGTCACTGCATAAGTGAGATGTTTGGCTCTGTAACACCAAACCAGTTACCATCAGGGCTGCTGTACATAGGAAGCTTCCCTTTTCCTCAAATAGCTGTTTCGAATACATATGCACAGAGCTTTTGGTACAGGATGGATGTAGATGTTCTGTCCCTTCATGGATCCTCTCCTCTGTCCCTGGTTGCTCAGGAAAGCTTTGCCAGGGCTGCCAGAGTAGGTATTTGGTGCAGGGGATGTTCACACAGCAGAGGAAACTGGGAAAGCCTCACACTTCCACATGCTCTGTGAATCAGCCTGGGGCTGTTGTCACTTCTGTCATCTCATGAACTTTCCTTAGTGGTCGACCCTTTTTTGCTGCTTGCTGAGTGTTGCACCCAGCCTTACTTTGGCCAATCTCTGATGTGTTGCAGCAGCCACAGAGACACCATGGGCTGTTGGCACGATGCTTTGTGCTCAGCATCACTTACTGCGTCTTCTAGGGCAGCCACGCTGTGCTCTCCCTCACTGCGCTGTATTGCCATACAGTGGCTTGTTTGGTATTGTTCATTTGAACTGTATGTCCAGCCAAACACAGCCCATGACTAATACCACACGAGACTTACGTTGAGTGATTTACTTAATAGTCTTTATAACAAATAGCACAAAGCTGAAGTACCATAGGGCTCTTGCATCTGGTGAGCATGTGTGTAACATATGCAAGGATTCAAGGCTTAATCCTGATCTAGTAAAGTAACATAAGGCCTAATGATGTTCCTACCAGAGGAGATTTATCAGAGCATGGCTCTTAATGCTCTAAAGCTACTTGAGAGACAGCTACGTGCTGTGGACAGATCGCAGCCAAGAGTTCTCTCCTACAGCTACCTCGGGAGCAGGAGAATAGCAACGAGTAATAAGGGTGAGCAGAGAATTTACAGCAATTAAACAGCAAGCAAAAGGAAAATGAATGTAAATTGATAATGTGCTGCCTGTATTAATATTAATAATTTCTCTCACCAAAACAAAATGAAAAGGACATTTTAAGCATTAGTTTAAAAGTTTTAAGACTATATTATTGGGCTACTTATATAATACATTTGGGACTTGCTTTCCTTTTTTATATGAGAAATAAAAATTTTGGTACAAGATAAATGAGTGAAAAGAAAGAAAGAAAAATACTTAAAACCAGGAAGTCATGACAATTTTTGCTTTTATTCTTTGCTCCTTGTCCCCTTCCCATTTGAGATGCTGCTCTGCCACTTACTGCAGTTCTGCAGTACTTTCTCTCTGAGAATTTGATTGATTGCAGTGGGTCTCTTGGCAAAGTTCAGTCCTGCGCAAGGAGTGATTTAACTTGGAGAGCATGGCCTTCGGTCACAGTTCATAATCGTTCTGTAAATTGTAGCATATAGCTGTGCTTTTCTTCACAGCACCTTAAGAAGGATTTGTTGCCCCTAAAAATGGCAGCCCTTTTTTTCCAAGAAAATAGTAACTCGCAGCCCCCAGGAGAAGAGCTGCATTTGTTACCTGTCCTGACTCATGTTTTCCCACCTGCTGCATGGCTGGTTCATTGGGGTAGGAGGTGGGGGACTTGCTCCCTTGCATTTCACCCCAGTCAGGCAGGTAGCTTGCTTCTAGATACATGTGGTTGAAGTTGTGAGGAAGTGATTCAAGGGAGTCTCTGAGTAATCCCATGGTAGCTATATAATACAGGATGCAGCTCCTCCCTTTACAGCAAAGTTTTTGCTTTTTATACGCCTGTATAGTACATTGCCTGCTTTGGACCGATATTTAAAAAATCAGCGATGATAAAGGTATACGTATTGCTTCATCAGCTGTCAGAGATGGATCCGACTCTCTTCCCCCCCCTGCCCTCCCCACGCCATTCCTGTTGATGAGAGTTCCTAAGGCCAGGCCACATATTCGGCACATCACAACTCCACGCCTGCCACCAAAGCAGAGATGCGGCTGTAGTTTGGGATACAAGTACAGGGCTCCATGCCGGCACCTGCAGAGATGTTCGTCTGTCTGAGCACACATGCTCCTGCAGCTGTTCCCATTCTCTTCTGTAGAAAAGATGGTTGTGCAGGTAGAAAAATCCTGAAGGATGAATTTGACCTACAGAGTTGCCAGCTGGACCATGTTGATCTAGTCTAAGGCCTTCTAAGCATGCTGAAGTCATTTTCAATTTTCCATTGCAGAAAGGAAAGAAAAATCTGGAAAATCAAGGTAATTTCCATTTTCTATAGGAGACAATGGACAGACTGTATGTTTTAAGATCAAACAGATGTTTCTTCTTCAAGTGCATTTTTGTCTTTCTAATCCATAAAAATAGAGCGGGAAAATATTTAAAGAGGAAAAAATAATTCAAACAGATTAAGGGTATATTTTTGCTTTATTGCAAATATTTTAAAATGTCACCTAGAAAGAAAAACATTTAGCTTTGATATAGCTAATAAAGTGTAGTCATTTTCAGGGCTATCTCCATCCTTGTCCATTTCATACAGAAGTAGGGTGAACTTTCTAAGTCACTAGTAAGGAAGAGAAGAAAATGAATTCTTGTGAATAATTGTCAGAAGATGAGATTTTAAAATGGCATTTTGGTATTCAATGTCTGGTCTACTTCAGCAATTTGAAAAGTCATATACTAAAACAGTTAGGATAGCTGTGAAAATAAAATTCTGATAGTACTGTTTAAAATTTTTCTACTAAGAGAAGTAGAGAAAACAAGGTGTGTGTTGCATGAGAATGTAACTGTACATGGGCACAGTAGCGTAGAGGCAGCAGAGCTGTCACCAGCATGTATTCACTGATTTTTGCACGTTTAAGTTTGCAGATGCGGTAATATGTGGCTTTAGAGCATAGAGGTATGGAGGCAAGGTTATCCTGCTTTCTGATAAATACTTGTGTTTGCGCTGGGGTGATGGAAAGTGTATCTTTCCCTCATGAGTGCTTAGACTAAAGCTCACTGTGGAAAACACCAGCTATTATTTTGTGTTTGTGCTAAATCCAGCGTGAAAGGGCCCACACGCAAATAAATTACTTCTCTGTAGCTTCTGAGCCCGATGTAGCCTGTGCACTCAGCCTCTGAACCAGAAGCTGTGGTAGCTGGACTTCTTTGCAGCATACATCCACCAGGAGCTTGTGCAGACCACCCCAAAGACCTGCCAGGGAGTACGATGTGGGCTAAGGGAATAAGGCATCCTTCATCAGTGCTGTGATAAAGGCAGCACAGCCTAATATACCCACATCTGTAAGGTTTATGAAGACTTTATTCAAAGAGCACTCTTGTGTGCCCTCTGCATTTTCAACATCACATAAGAAGCTTTATAACCCTGCATTATTTATAGGTTGGTAATACAGTATGCCTGACCTTTTTATAGCGCAGCATCATGCAGAGGGGAATGCGGTGTTTTATCACAAGGGTCATGCATGCAAGGGACAGGCTTGTTGTTTCAGTTGAGATGTCCCCTGGCTTTGCTTTCTCCCAGCCAGCTTTTCGCAATAGCATGGCCTGTGCCTTATGGATGAACTGAAAGCAAATCATGCCAAAAGCTTATCTTACATTTTGAACAAGAGCTTTCCATTCAGCTGTGATTGATTACGTACAGTGTTATAAAACTAGTTTAAAAGTTGTACCCATTCTCCTCATCCCGTAAGGATGAGCAATAGGCCTGTATATTCCGGTTTATTAAGCCTGAGTGATATCTTTTACTTGCTCTAATGCAGGAGTGTTAAATGGAAGAAAATGGTATTATCTATGGCAAAGGAAAAACTGTGTGTATTTCTAAAAGATATTTTAAGATTTTTGGATTATGAATCCACAAGCTTGTAATAAATCCATATATCTCTCTTGAGTACTGTACTTTAGATTCAAATCTGATTTGCATAGATACTAGTTTCTAAAAAAAAAAGCCCAAAACCTAAAACTCCCAGGTAATTCTCATGTGGGGTAGCTCATGCAAGTACAAGTTCTATTACTTGTCATTGGCATTAATGTTTTAAATCTTTCCCTTCTGATTAGTAATTGCGATTTTTTTATATCTGCCGACTTTAGAATGTGCCATATAATTGCTGCTTACTCCCGCTCCACATCAACCTAATCTCTTCATTGCATCTTCCTACATAAATGTGAAAAACACGTGGTCTGAAAAGTTGGCTGTTCTTCATCGTAAGGGACATACAGAGCAATATACAGAGATTACTGACGCCCATTAAAAGCCAGATTTTGAACATCTGATTCTACGCTTTGGAGAAAGAAAGAGCTCCAGAAGAGCTCTTTCTAGAACGGGAACAGGAACTGGACACCCTGAGCAGCAAGTGCATGCATACACTTGCCTTCGATGGGATTTAAAAGCCGGCATAAAATGGTAATGTATTAAGTGGGTTCCTGACTGCTCCTCACTTCCTAGAGTTACATGCCTGAAAACACAGATTTGGGCTGCACAATTGCATTTAACCTGAATGTATTAAATTTGCAGAGGATTTGCACTGCAAGCCTGAAGGTAGATTCAGGCTTGAAAGCATGCCTCAGGTGAGAGAAGCAAAGATTAATCTAATAGGCAGTAGTGTAACTCTTGTTCACTGCTGTTCAGTAGGCCTTTTTTTACTTTACTAGGAAGGTAAAATAGGAACATTGAAGATTCAGGCTGAGCAAAATGTGAATGTGGAAAGGTCTACAGTCTATCACTGGCTTTAACATCGTAGCACAGTGAGGAAGTGATGTGGGTCATAGAATAAAGGCAGATTAATGACTGTGTGCAGGCAACTTTGGAACATCTCTGTAAAATGCTGTTAGACCCTTGAAATTTTTAATCTTTTAATTTGTCACCAAGTCTTTTGTCCCTTGAAAGCTCAAGCTATAAAAGTGTGCAGCACTCAACAGGAGTGCTGCTGACTTGTAGGGGACTTAGGCCTGTAAGTGCTTTAGCTTAGGTGTCCTCAGAGTTCCTGTACTGCTCTAACTACGACCGCTTTCAGCACTTTGCCTCTCAACTTTAGCATGCTGTGGAATATACTTCAACTAAAGCTTTACAGATGTTTTGTGACCTTTATATTTGTGGTCATAAAAATATTGTGAACCTTCCGAGAGAAATAAGAAAGAGAATTATGATGATGCTGAGCTCTGAAGTGACATAAGAGCTGAATGCCTTCCATAATTGCACAGAATTTATTTCATTTGCTACATTTTTGTTTGGTTGTATTTTTACTGCTGAAATCAGAGGTTTAAGCCATTGAGTAACTGCTTTTCTGTTTAGGCAGTTCCAGCAACTTCACTGAAGTTATGCTGGATTTGTACTCCTGAGATCAGGAGGAGTTTTGTGCACTTGTAAATTGGGTTGTTTTGAGGACTGGAATGGCCCCTAGTGAAATTTAACAGACCTATTGCTCTGTCTATGTTATGTCAACCTCCTAGGCCTTGTACCACCTGCAGCAGTGTTGTGTCCTTCGTGGTTTTGTGTCCAGACTGTTTTTTTTATGTGAGTGTCTGCAAGGAGCTATGCAGGAATGCAGCCATACGGCTTCTGTCTACAGCACTGTCACCAGAGAAGCGCTTGCTTTGCTGGCACTGCGTTTATAAGACACCTTTTCAGCATCTTAATCCTTTCCTGCAGTATGAAAGAAGTGAAGCCAAGGCAAACTGATCTCATGTAAGATTTTCATTGTAAAGGGTGATTGAACCAATGGAGAGTAAGTTATGTTTGGTACAAAAGAATTAAATAGCTATGAGATAAATGATTCAAGCATAGCTCAAACACCAAAACAAAGCAATGACATCTTTCAGGGATTAAATAGATTTCCTGCATACGTAATTCTAGTGCACCAGACAAAGAAGTCACCTTCTTGATGTGATGAAGATTAGGTATCTCACTTCAGCCATTCGCTGGATGTTCCATTTCATTCTGGGTTGAGAAGCTTAGCTTCTGCTCAATATCCACCATAAAATTTTCTTTCAGGAGCATTACAGTCATGTTGTGAAGTTCACAGTGAGACACTCCAACTATGTTTTCCTAAAAATAAAAACAGGAAAAAAATGAAAGCAACTGAGTCTGAAACAAGTCTGGAGACTGAGAAAGCCTGTAATGTTTTGGGTTCTGTGTGGCAAATCGCAGAAACCTGGCCTTTTGTGCTGTCTGAAATGAGCTAGCTGCAGTTACTCCACATGAATACATGATGGAAATAAACTTTTAACTGGGAGTCTTTTCTCAAAAGTTATCTGCCCATGATATGTTTCCATTTTACTTTAGTCAGCAATAGGAGCATCTCCTCCATTAGATGAGGCATCTTCTCTCTATTGTGCAGACTTATGGTGGGGATCTATTGGAAAGTTGACACTTTCTTCTTTTTGGGGTCACTGTGGCTTTGCACAGAGTGGGCATGGCAGAATATTATTTTTTTGGTCTCAGCTGTATTGAAATAGAATCCAAATGCCACGGTTTCTTTTTTCAGTGTAGGAAGCAGTTTTTGTTCTGATTGCATGAATTCTTTGCTTACAGTATAAATATATTTAAGCACATAAATACGATCTATATATTTCCATATACATGACTTGCATAACAACAGTGTAGCAACAGTCAGCTCACTATGACCACAGGGTTTTTGCATGGCACCCATCAATTCTGTCCAATGACTCCCAATTCAGTATATTGAGAAAAGTATCCAGTCTCTCAAGTTGCTTGCTTCTGAATGCTTCTACATTTCAGAGGTTCTTCAAGCATATTTTAATGAAAGGAAAGGTTGATCCTGTCCTACTGTATTGCTGACTCATGCCTCAAGTTTTTGTTCTTTTGGGTGGTTTCTTTTACATTCTTCAATATAAATGTATCAAATTGATAAACCATACATTTCAGAAGATACATTTTCTTGAGTCACGGCTATTCTCTGTCTGAATTTCCATTACACACAAGGAAGATTTCTACTGCCCTTGCATATAAAGGTCTTTGGAGACTTTTTTATAGCACTGGTTCTCATTACAAAAAATTTAGTGCACATACAGCATTATTTCTTAGATTTTTGTATTTTTTGAAAGTTCACTTTTCATTTTCAGGGAAGGAGGTCCTTTACTTCAGATTGCTGTTTCTTCCTCATATTTGTCACTTCCGTAAAGAGTTGCCCAGAAAAAATGACAGCCATCTTGTGGGAAGATAGATCATAGTATATAGTCTTATGGGTTCTCCCTAAATTCTCACATATATATAATCTAAAGGAGTATGGGGTAAAGTGTATGTTTAAGTGTTGCATTGCAATATGCTTTAAACATTTCCAAAATCCTACTTTATTTTTGGCATGGTAGAGAGATGCACTTTCACTGAGACTAGCTTATTTCCCTCTTTTTCTGACTATTTGAAAATGTGCAGCTGTTAATGCTCCTGACGACAAAGTTATCACTCAGACTACACAAAATCCATACATCTGTTTATAGACTGTCTGAAGCCTTATTGTATGCGTAAAAGTCACAACCTGTTTTGATTCTCAGTGTTTTAAGCTGAAGGATCAGCTATATGCACTGATATTAAAGACACGTTCTGGCTTGATTATTAAGCGTGAACCTGTACCAGGAGCAGCCATGCAATCACTTGTAAATGGGATAGTGATATCACAGGACATTGCAAAGATGAATTCATTAATCTTTGGAAAGGATAAGACTGCTGCAGTGAGAAAAGCCCATGAGGAAATTAATTCTGCCTGCTGTGCAGGGTTTGGATGTTGCATATGCCAGTGCCTGAGAGACTGGGTCATGCCAAAAGCTGTGGGAAAAAAAGAACGACCCATGAATTTAGCACTGCTCATAATGCAGGAGTCCTGGGTTGGAGGGCAGAGCTTGCAACTGTATAAATAATGACCATGGCATAACAGGAGAGTGTTGCAGGCAGCCAGAGTCTGGGATTTTATGATGCTTCAGCCCAGCCTGAACCTTGTGTCAGGGTAATTAGCTTCTGAGTGTGGGTGCAGGCGTGTGTGGATGAGGGCTATCTTTGTAGGGTTTCGCTGAGAACTGGTGCCTGAGGCCAGCGTTGGTGCGTAGGCACTGAGCTGTGGGGAGGTTGGGGGAATTCAGCTCTATTGAAAACCTAGCTGTTTAATCTCTGTTTAGGCATTTAAATCAAACTGGTTTTGATTTTGGAATTGCTGAAATCCCCCAGCATTCATAAACTGAGGTATCCTTCTCTGGGGATGGAAAGAGATGCAAATTACACACTTTATGTGTGCAGTATTTTCTACCTGAGAAGCTTACCTGAGACTGCCTGGCAATATGTGATACTTTAGAGTAGTGCAAATTCATGGGATCTGCCCACCATTGTGAGAGTGAAATCAGCCTGCATTTACCTAAAATGAATGTTTTATCCGTACATAACGTTAGTAGGGCATGGTCAAATTCATGCTCCAGAATGAATTAATGCCTCTGATTTACATTAAAGTGGTAGCAGTTAAAATCGTTGGTGTGTCTTCCTTTTTGCCTAAAAGCAATTGATCACATTGAACTAAAACTAGGGACTGTGCAGGATATTATTCTTGCAGTACGTAAGTCAAAATCATTTATTTACAGCACTGGTAATTAAGTGTACTGTATATAACTGTTTATAACTAGCATATATGAATCCTTGGAATATTTATTCTTGCAGTGAACATCCCATATTGGCTTACTTTTATTTCTACTGCAGGCATCTAGTGTAAAAACTATGCTGATTACTTACTCTGTTCGTTTCCCACCCAGGCACCAAGAACGGTAATATTTTTCTTGCCTCAGAAGCTGTTATGAAGTTGAATCTGCTTAAGATTCCTGTGTAAAAGGTAGTATGAAAATGGAAGGATATTATTTAGGAGACTAAAGTCTGTGCCACAGCACAGTGTAAAATTGACTGTTGGTGCTTTATAAACTTTGGATCACATCCTAAGTTACTAAGTTTTATTGGAAGCTTTGCTACCTAAAATAGCTTCAGAACTCATTCATTTTAAAGTTCATTTATGATCTTCTAAAATATGTGAAAACATGGCATCTTATATGGTAAAAAGATTTTTCCTTTTTTTTCCTCTAGCTGAAAAAATCAATTATAAAATTGTCACTCATATCCTACATGTGGACTTTGAAGCTACTTTGTCCTTTTCCTCTTTCCTCAATTAATTCTTTAATTCTCTAGTTAATATATACAGTAAAGTAAGAAGCAAATATAGACCAAAAATCATCAGGTACCTGGATACTGCTGCATGAGAAAAAGATAGGTAATTATGCTGGCTGCAGTATGTCGGAGTTTTTTATTATAACAAGTTACCATATCAGGCTTGGTAAGATTTGTCATATGGAAGCTGACATCCGTCTAGTCAGGCTGCCTGCTTGTCTTGGTGGCCAATACTGTGTGCTTTAGAACCACATGATCTTATTGCCTGTCAAGCTGCAAAACTTGAAATTATTTTATTGTCACAGATGAGGGGAGAAATAGTGTTTTGGTCACTGCAAGGGGACTTGATTCAGGGAAATAGTACCCAGAGTTTGAGGTTTTGATTTTTCTTAAAGAGTTGGCTTCGTCTTGACTAATTGAAGAAGTTATCAGCAGTCATCTACATTTTCCAGGAATGGTTGGCTTGTGTCCATAAATTCCATGTATTTCCTGTAGAAAGGGCTGGATTTTAGGATCTATGCAATGCATGGGCAGGAGAGAGTCATTTACTTGCTGTTTTCCGCTTCTTCCATCCTAGTTCCTGAAAGGCGCTGGGTTTGTGAAGACTTGTGATTAGTGGCAGAGGAGAGGAGGTGCTGCCTGAATGCTGTAGCTGATGCTTCACTAATTGTGCCTAATTGGAAAATGTGGCATGTCCTGAGAAAGGCTCTCATCCCCCAAACCATTCTTCCATTCTTCTTACGGAAGAATCTAAACACCTGTAGATTCAGATAGGTACCTGATGGGATTAAAATTTCTCAGTAAGCATCAGGTGTCTAAAACCTACTTTTGAAAATCCCTCTAGGCTCATAGCTGTCTTCTGAGGCAATTAAAGAACCTTCTGAATTTGGAACCAAATTTAATCTTCTTTCAACTGCAGCACGTGAGGAGGGAGAGATCTTCCTGTCCTCCTCTCTGGGAGACCCAGAGCAGCTGGTGAATGGCCTTGGAGCAGGGGCTGCTTGGGGTGGGAGGAGGATTCCCGAGGTATTTTCACAAATACAATCCTGAGTATGTTTTCTGTGTTATACAGCTCCAGCTACTGCATTGTATGAGATCCAAGTTGCTGGTTTTGGCAGCTAACAGTTTCTGGGTTTATTTGCAGATTCGAGTTCTGCCTGAAACCATGAGTTAATGACAAAACTGTCTGACATGTACTGCAAGACAGATGTTTTGACCATGCTCATTAGTTTTGCAGTTAAAATGAAGGACTTCCCACATACCTACCGTCTTTCCCTGCGATGTCCTTACACCATGGGGAACTCCTGCGAGCTCTTTGACTTGGAGCCTCCTGTGAGGGCTGCGTAGGAGGCCTGCTGGAGGACAGTGGCTGGTGGAGTTCCTTGAGTATATGAAAACATCTTTGTGGCCTAAAGACTCTAACTGTAATTTTTTAATTTCTTTTAAAAAAAATCTTTTTAAATGGCAGGGGCAGGGAAAGGCCTAAAAAGTTAAAATGAGATGTGCTGTAAATGTCATGTGGGGAGGGATTTAAGTATGATGCTTGAAGTTTATGGCAAGCTGCCTGTAAAAACCACGATCCAGCATGCTCGATTTGCATCAGTCATGTTTTACTTTTTCCTTCTGATCGTTATTTTTGTGCTGATTCTTGGTCCGTTTCCTGTACATGACAGAGTGCAGGAGACATTTCCATTGCAACATATTTGCAGAATTGACAGAGGGCGACCAGGGATGAAACTGTATGGGTGATGCTTATTTCTTCAGCTGAGAACAGGATTTGATTTTGTGAGCCTGGTGTTTGTGACACATACTTCCTGCGTGTTATTTAAGCATAATTTATTTGTTAAACTCTTTGAACCTTGTCTCTACTCTGCTCGTTTGATTTTGTTAAAACTAATACATATTGGAAACATTTTCCAACAAAATCACGATGTTTTAAAACTATGTCCAGTAGTGTGTTAGAGATCTTGGTGACATCTGTTTGTTGCGTAAAACTGTCATTGTTAAGAGGATGCCATGGGTGCCATCAGCTATAGTTAGGCACAGAATTTAGGCCTCAATCTGGCAGGTAGGTGTGGGAAGAGGGAAAACATACATCTGACTCCAGGCCCTTTCTCAGCTTTGACAAAGTAAAGAAGGGAGAGAAGATCTGTCACTCTCTCCTGTTCAGGCATTTAGGTTTTCTTTTATAAATAGTTGGCTTTAAAAGACCTAATTGGAACAATGGCTTTATCTGAGATGATGGATTTTCCCATTGCATCCTCCACTGCCCAGGAGTTTTCGACCTTGCCAGCAGCGCGCTGAGCTCTGTCCCTGACTCCTGACTCTAGTGCCTTTGTTCAGGCCAAATTAGCAAGCACCAAGAATAGCCGAGGTGCTGCCGTCAGGCACAGTGTGTCTGGTGGGTACTAGTCCTGCTCCCCTTGTATGTAAAACACATCTCTATGCAGTATTTCATGCATTTGCAAATTTGTTGCACAGGTTGTTCCTGCACTTAAAATAAAGATATAGGCGAGTCAGTATTTCCTTTGGGTGTTTGGTGTGTGAGGTGTTTGGAGCTATTTTGGTTAGCCAGAAACCTAGTGTAGCTTCTGTGTGTGTGGTTATCTACAAAGCCAGCGAGGAATAGTTGGATCATCATATTCCTACAGCAGTCTATTGACATTATGCAGCATTATGCAGTATTTAGGTCACTGCAGGAACTCTGCAGTAGCGGGTATTACTAGCTGCATAGAAAACTTACAATCAGTTAGTCCCAAGCCTACAAGAGGAAGAAGGACCTTTGTTTAGGGTATTAATCTAAGACTTGAGAGATATTAGTCCACTTCCCTGCTCTGCAAAAGATTTCCCCACTGGCCTTTAACAAATCATTTACTTCCTCTAGTCTTCTGTTCCTCATCTATAAAATAAATACAGCATCGTCCTGCTGTACTGCAGCTAGGAGAATTAATTCTCTGTGTCTGTTAAAAGGGTAACATGGTTTGTTCTGAGTTCTGATTTCATCTGTTGGTAGGAGCCACTGCAGTCATCATAGCGCATCATCATTTCATGCAATTCGGGAGGTCACTTTGCCTCTCCTGAGGTAAGCAGGAGGGAAAGGGAGCGGCCTTGCCATCGGACTCCCATTTCACTGAGGCTGAGCTAGACACTGCAGAACAGCCAGGTCACATCTGTGATGTGAGATTGGCCAGCGAATTGCTGCATGAAGCTGGCAGGAGGCTAGATGTGCCGTTTCCTCGCCCTGGTGCCCGTTAGGGTTGTAAACAGAGTTAAAGTTCTGGGCACAGCAGTAACAGGGCAGCTTTCTGTCTGACAGTGTAAAAAACAGAAAAAAAACACAAAACCAACAGCAACAATGAATTTTAGAGTGCCTTAGCGAAGAATGGTGTGCTTCCTCATTATCCATTTAATTTGCGTAATTGCTTGTTGTAGCTCTGTCCTTGAACAGTTTTTCAGTGTGAAGAAGCCTCCTTGAGAACAGTATGTTGTACTAAGACATGTAAATGCCTTGGAAATTCTCAGGCAATTGAGAGTGACTCACTGCTTTAGCACCCGTGCTGGAGATCATTTGCAAGATGCAGTTTAAATAACCAATACAGGCACACTGGCCAAATGCCTTCAGAGAGTGGAGGAAACAGTTTAGCCTAATCAAATGTAGCTGGATGCGGTGCAGAGATAAGCCAGGCTTCTCCCTGCCCCCAGTGTATGGGGAGTACTGAGATGGTGTTTTCACATTGAGCTAAGCCATCAAATGCGACATGATATGACAAATAGCTATTCAGGTAGAAAAGCCCCCTCTTTCCTCCCAGGAATCCTGTTCCCTTGCATCAGCCAATGATGATGTTTGTGCAATGTTTGATTAGTTACAATGTCTCCTATGAAGTAACTTGAATCAGCTAACAGGGATTCGCTGCAGCACCATATGCCTCTGCTCAATCCTTTTGGGTCTGTGTGCTACCCCAGCAGCAGGCAACCAGCCGTTCATGACCAGCTCCAGACTGCTTACCGGTGAACCAGGGGCTCTTCGAAGCAAGAAGCTTTAACAATAAGGTTAAAAGGATCTTCTTTTAATCACCTCTGTACCTGAACAAAGTTGGAAGTTTCAGTGCAGATGATAGAAGAGCAAAGAAAGCAAACAAAGAAAAAACAGGTGATACTGTTGTAATTCATATTTTCAGCGAATTCAGTTCCAGACAGCATGTGCTAAGGGCAGCTGGCCTGCACAACAGGTGACGATACACAACCGTATTTAAGGTTGATGCTGAAAAATTGCATGTTGTACTAAAGTACAGCTTTTTAACTTATAATATTCCAAGGATAATGATTTTGAAGACCAACAGTATGAATTTTAGCTGTTTTAACCAAAACTAATGTTCTATAAATAATCCCCTTTATTAATAAACCAGATGTTTTATTTCCTAAGAAGTCATGTATGAGATGGCAAATGCTAAGTAAGAGCAGCATATTTACTGAAAATTGACTTAGCAGAGAGACTTTTCCTGTAAGCAAAGCATGAGATGCAGCAAGCGATGCTCCCGGCAATCGCTCACATCCTGCCCTGGGACTCCTGTCTTGTGGACTGGTGTCAGATCTGAGTTACAAGCGAGCCGAAGACTCCTCTGCTTCAAGGCAGCTTTCGGAGTTCAGGGGAATTAAAATGATCTTTGTAGGCACTGCTGTATGCTCCTTGACTGCATTTTCCAGAACTTTCTATCACTGAAGAGCAAAAACTGGATCTCAGCAGTTGCCTGGTGCTCTCACCAGCTTCAGCCAAACAGGTTTTTTGGGCTTGATGCCTCCATAGCTCAAAAAGAGTAAGGGAAATTATAGCTGATTTACTAAGCAGTGATGCTTTTGAGCCAAATGGTTTCCATCTGAACATGAAACAAATTTGCCAGGGCACTAGGATATCAAATGCAGGATCTCTTTGCTCATTCTGTATGTTGTAGTCAAATGTTTACTAGAAAGTCCAGTATTAGACAAAAATTGGGAAAGGAGAAGGGAAAGTTGAAACTTTTTAAAAGAAGTTTCTCTAGACTTTAATTAGCATATATTAGTAGTTCATAAGTTTTGGCAAATGGACAAATTAGGAAGACTGCAAACGTGCTTAGCAAAGACTAGACCAGGTCTGTGCACGCGTGATGGGCTTGTTGCACCAGTACTGCTGTGGAGTCCTTGCACCAGGAGCTGTAGGAGTTGCATTCTTTCATGCGGCAAGAAAATGTGTGCTGCTGTAGCCTTGTGGAAAAGCTGCTTGAAATCAGGAAATGCTGTGGCTTCTTTGTACGAAAACAGTGCCAAAACCCTCAGAGCGAGACTGGTACACTGGAGGCTGGGTGAGCCGTGAGTAGCTGCATCCCTGCCTCCCTCTGCTCCCAGGGCCCACATCCAGCCGGGGGAGGATGCCACTGGCAGACACCACAGAGCCAGGCAGAGGCCTTTTAAGGACTTACTTTCACGAGCCAATATAAATCCATGCTGCGGGCAGATTGGTGATAAAGACACACGTTGGGAGGGTTCGGGTGCTTCCTAAAGGCAAGTGTGAGGACAGCGGGAGTCGGGGGAGCAGAGGTATCACTGACAAGCCTATGAGACACCTAAAATCTGCTCACCCTTTCCTGCCCTGATGGAGCCTGTTATGAGAAAGACACAATGATGGCCCAGGTACACTTGCTCTTGAGCTGTGATTTAGCCTAGGATTTTCAAAAGGTTGCACAGAAGGTAGGTGACAAATCCTAAATGATGCATGAGTACCCATGAGAAACAAGTAGAGAGATGGTCCTAAAAGCAAGTCATTTCATTAGGATGTCATTGTATGAAAAACTGAGAGCACTTTTGCTATGTGTGAAACATGGATACTATTGCGAAAATTCAGCTTTCAGTCTCTGATGCTGCTTGTATAATTGTCTGCTTTGCATTTCTGAGAACTGTAACCTCTCTTAGTTGAAAAAAAAACCCCATCAGATAGAGGTTCTCCTGTATTGTTTGCTATATGTGCAAACACATTTATTTTCTCTGAGGTCTCTCTTAAATTGTTCAGCTGTTACTGTCTAATATGCACATCCAGAGATAACAGGTTGGCCTAACTATTGCTTACTCAGATTTAGAGCAGTAAAACGGGCTTTACCTGCTGTTGTCATTGTTTGAGTTTAGATCCATGTCTAACGTATTATTTTGGATAATAGGGTCTTTTTGCTCTCTCTGATTAGAATTTCCATTAAATGACTGTTTCCAGCATATTGAAACACCCACTTTAAGGCATCTGGTTTTATTTCTACATGTACTTAACTGCTCAAGTGCTGCCACAGTCTTCAGTTGCTAAGGAAATAGATTCCTTTTCTGGATACGTATTTTTCATGTCTCAGCTTATGCCTCTGGTGTAAGATCATCTGTCTTCTCACGTGAACACATTTGAGTGAGTTGCGGGACTAGTATTTCCTGTAGACTTGTTGTTTTACAAAGGCATAAGAAAGAGCAGAAAGAAGAGAAGAGCTCTCATGAAGGGAGAGAGTGATTTTTTGATTTTGTTTGCTTAATTCTGAACAGTTAAGCAAATTTGTGCACTGTAGTCAAGTACAGTCATTGTCATAACAGAAATTTTTTACAGCACCTGTTCAAGTGTCCACTGTTACGTTACACTTTGCATTGGGAATGGTCCAAAAGTTGCATAAGGCCCTGGTTGTGTGCCCCAAGTTGTATAAGGTGTGTTGCAAAGATTTATTTCCTCTCTCCCTGCATAAAAACAGAATGGTGTGGTGCCAAAGCAGAATATCACACCACCTGCCGATGGTCGACAGCAGTCTGAAACCCACCAGGATTCCAGAGCGTCTCTGACCTCTCCCTGTCTGCAGCTTTTCAGATCTCAGCAAAGTGAGAGCACACCATGCTGTTTAGAGCCTCTATTTCTGGTCAGGATGGTAGTGTTTTATATTCTCTCACTTGAGATAGTAATCATTTTGTGCAAAACATGAGTCTAGAAAATGACTAATATACAGCATAGTATGTAAGCTTGTTGAAAATACCTTTCTTTTGTATTAAAAATGATAAAATTCTACTATATAAATATAAAACATAGATGCACACAGAGAACTAACTGTTGGCCTGCATGTCCCTTATCAGCAGGATACGGAGAGTTAAGTCGAGATTGCAAGGCTCCATTGCACTCCTGGCCTAAGAAGTGGCCTTGGTGGTGGCTCCTGCTGAATGCCAGTACAACTCTGAAACTCCAATTATGCCATGTTACAGCATGTTGGCAAGTTATGGGGGTTAAGAGTCACAGTCCCAGTGCTACCAGTGGAAGAGAGGTGGCTTCCTCAGTAAAAAGTGTAGCAAGGGTGGGATCTGTGTGTCACCTCTTTCTTTTTTCACCTTAGAGCAATGGAATAAGGAGAAAACTGTTTTACAGTGCCCTTACGAGGAAGCAAGGAGACCGCAGTTATTTAAGCTTAGCCCAATGTGATGTTAGAACATGGGAGAGGAAGAGATGGCAAAGCATGATAGTTAAGCGATCAATATTTTATTAGTCACTTGAAAGTGCATAACCATGTTGAGACGGAGTCTGTGCTCTTCAAACTTGCCTCTCAAATGAAAATAGATTTTTTGCATTGTTTCAGCAAAGTAGGAAAATGGCGGGGGGGGGGGGGGAACTGAAATGTATTGTTACTTCTAAGCTGAAATGAAATATTTTAGTTTGGGGAAATGAAGAGTTAGAGTGGGAAAGCAGAATGAAGTGGCTGTTAGTTAAAAGTGAGACAGCCTTCAGGCTCTGGAAGTTCATTTTCCTCGTTGACTTGAGAAGATGGGGAGAAGAGAATCCCAAAACCACCGTCCCAAAGAGTTTTCTGGGGTTAGGTGTCTTCTCCAGTTGGTATTTTCCATTCTGAATTAATAAGGAAAGCATTCTCTAGAGGAGGAATTAGAACGTGCCTACGTCCTACCTCTCTGATGAGGACCTTTATCTACAGGCTGTAGCACCTTTTTGTCATCTTCCTGCTCTGTCCAGCCTAACGAATATTCAGCTGTTTCTTAAAAAGCAGAACAGCTCCAGTAGAAGAGAATCAATGTGCCATCTCCATGCCCTTTACAAGCCAGAATATGACATGGGACTGAAGCTTGTGGGACCCTAGTTCAAATCCCTGCTTTTTAAAACTGGGGGTCTTCCTTCAGTCCTTCCAGTTGGAGCTGTTTCACTCATTTGGAAACATCTGGTGAGGAAGAGGAAGATGGAGACTGGCCCTGTAGCCTAGACAACACAATTTCTCTGTGCCAGTACCTGCTCTACTGAACCGTTGTGTATCCGAAGTGGAATGGCAAGGGAGACTGAGAGCAACTCTGCCTAGAGTAACCTACGTATCCCAGCCAAGAAAGAGGCCAAGCAACTGGCCTTTAACTGGCAATTAATAGGCATCACTTGTCACAATGCACAGGTTGGGGAAGGAAGAGAAGCGGAGGGAGAGCTTTACCCCTTGTTGCATTTCTGTGCACCTCTGAATTTGAATTGAGTTTCTGTGCTGGCTGAGCAGCCCTGTCCCATAATATGCTGTCTGGAGCATGCTCCTGAAAAGGGGTGTTCAAATCCTTTTGGCAGAGAAGAAAATTTAATTTGCTTTCTGTCATCTATGTGAGTGCTATCAACTACTTGGAAAAGGGGGAAAACATCACGACTGTGTAGTCCAAGAGTCTGATACAAGCATATTTTTTTCTAAATACAACCTTTTAACAAAAGTAGTTGCAAATTCAGTCTGAATTTATGATGGCTGAAATGGCATTTGGGGATCAATAAACCATAGTGAATACATATCTGCTCATATGCAAGAGGGAGAGGTGTGATACAAAGGAAGGCTGTGCCAAAGGCTGATTTTAGGCACTCAAATCATCCATCAGGCGCCATGAAGAATCCCTGATGGTGCCAGCAATTCTGGATTTTGCAGTTACTACTGCTCCTGATAATAGAGGTAGGTATGCAGTGGTTTGCAATATTCAGACTTAATTTTATCTTTTTTTTTAATACACATGATCATAAATATTTTTAAAACTACTATTTCAGTCTACTTGTCAGGAAACAATATGCTTATGCTAAATTATCCTGTTTTCTCCTCTTCTAGACTGACTGTTTTCCTCAGCAAAAATTCAGAATGTTTAAGTTAGCTGTGTTTGAAACATGAATCTTTTGACAAATTATATTCAGGCTCTCTTGATCTGGACCTTTTAACAGTGAACCTTTACCAGTCATAACAAAAAGGGACATCTTGCACAATTAACGTTTCTAGCTGCTCGTAAATTCTTGTGTGGCTGACACCACCTATTGCAATATGTGTTGGGCCTGTGATGTCCTCCCATGAAATATGGCATTTTGCCTCCTTGAATAATATCATTTTTCTGTGTCCGTGTGTGTATGGAAACAGAAAAGCCAATACTGCCTTAAGCATTTCTGCTATGTAAATAATAAACAGTAATAATGGCATGGATCATATTTGGAGGATTGATGAATTGCAGTAAAACACTTTGAGATCCATGAATGAAATACACTGATACAGCAAAAAGCATCTACCTATTTCAGTATTTGAATCTGCACTCTGCCATGGGACCTTACAGTCTCTTTACAGAATAAAAATACATCAAACAAACTCAAGAATTGCAGCTCTAAAAGATTCTCTGTGAAGTCATTTGAAGGGATCTGTCAATTCTTGGTTATTTTAATTAGCTCACCTGTGCATTTGCAAGATGGGAGACAGCTATCAGTTTTGACACTAGACAAGGAAGATACAGGCTCATCACTTATTGCCAGCTGGAACTGGACTGCAGCAAACTGTCAGAGACCTGTTCCTGGGAATTGCTAGTTAGAAGGAGTTTGCTCTAACTAGAAGATCTGAGACGACTTGCTACAGTCAACTGGTTTCTTTCCCTTCAAGGTTTTCAGCCGCTGGCTCTTTGGGCTAAAGAGATTTGACAGCTTCTTTGGGGAATAGTGAGCAATGTACTTTTAACTGCTGATTCTCCTTCATTCATTAACATTTTGTTTCCTTCTCATTTAATGTTATCCAAGTAGTGCTCTTTAAAAGGGAAAGAACAGAACAGTTGATGGGAACTGAGCATTTGGGTGTGCACAGCTGTGCTATTGTACTGGGCTAGCTAGTCTAGTAGATTTATTTTCTTTTTATGCAGAGCTGCAGGTTAGTTTGTTTTTCTAAAATACTATTGCTTAATTTTTAAGCTTGTTAACTCAGAGAGAGCTACATAAGGAAGAGTTCATGCTATCTTAGGCAATTTATGCAAGGAATGTAATTCTCAGTTTATCATCTCAGGAGCAGCACAAGCCTTACACGTCAGGGACACTGAACATTGTATTTGTCTGGATTGGTTTATGAGTGGGATTTCAAAAGTAGCTGAGTGACTTGAAAGCTAGTGGGACTGATGTTACTTGATTGATTTGAATACATTTGAAAATACATTTGATACCCTTTTGGAAAGTAAAATACCTGCCAATCACTGTAAGGCTAATGACAGAAAGCAGACAAATGAAAGCATGACAAAAAATGGGCATGAAAGAAACACACTGGCTAAAAGATATTATCTTAATGCAAGCTAGACTGTTAAAATGTTATCACTGAAAAATAACTCTACAATTTAAGTTTAATTATTATCTGAACACATCATAGCTTTCCGAAGCTCCACAACGTCCACATCAATTTCAGAGGTCAAGTCAAATTGTCTCTCAGTTATAGACAGAGGGGGAAAAAAATCCCAAATGAGGTGAACTCACACAGATTTCCTGTTTCCTTGCAAGAACCACTTGGTAAATGGCCACAAGTCATGGGGAGTATGAGGAAACAGGTTCTGACTCTTGAGAATATATGTTGTACTCTTTAAATGTTGGTGTATGTGACATTTTGTGTAGTTGTAACATAGGTGACAGAGAGGTAAGCGAGCAGTAGGAGAGTTCCTGTTCTGCCTTGGGCTCTGCTTAAAGCAGTTCTTGAGGCAGAGTTATCTGCCTCGGAACGGGTGGTGTGTTAGTGTGGAATAAGAGATGCGGCTGCATGAGCTGTTTGCGTGTCTGGTGTGTGTACACAGATACAAAAGCACCCCAAATGCTAAAAGGCAAAAAAATAAAAACAGAAGAAAACAAAGAAAATACTATTTTATAGGTGTTGCTTCTAGAAACTACTGACACCTGTCAGGCAGAAAGCAGAAACATTATTTTTTCCTCATCTGTTACAAACAAGACATTCCTACAGAGATTTCAGATTTTGAGGGACATTTTAGTTCTCAACTGGCATTACATTCCTCCACTCCCCAAAAGCCTTGCCTGCACTTTAGATACTTGTTTGTAACAGCTACTTTTCCTATCAGAAATAATACAGTGCTAATAGATCTTTAGCAAGGTATATTTCTGTAGCTTTTCATATTGTTCTTTTTCTTTTCATATGTTAGAGAAGGAAGTCGCTAATTGAGATATCATATGCTATAATTGCAAATGTCTATCTAAACTGTTGACCAAAGTCTGACATTTTAATTGTGTGGTTGTCTAACTTTACCAGTGACGTTATTTTAGAGTCTGTTTTGGGGAAAAGGTATCTCTAGATGCCTCAAAACTTGTTAAAAAGCCAGTAGGTTTATAGATCAAGTTATACTAAGTTGTGTATTATTTCCACCAATTACTCTGGACATATAATGCTATCTTATTTTCAGTAGTCTCTTTGTAAGATCTTTTTCTTTTTCCTTTTCTCTAGACACTAGCATAGCCTGTAAACCTGAATTAGAATGAGGAGTTTTACATTAGGAATTGGAGTCTTGAGTGGTGCAGAAGTTCTAAATAAGTAATAGTGACATGATTAAACGGTAATATTCAAGTCAGGATTTCTAGAATTTGTAATTAGGCTACAACATTTGCCATCGCAGAGAAGAGCTTCAGTACTGTTGAAGCTGATGGTGCTCATGACAGTAACATATTGTTCTGTATAGACTAAAAACTTAGTTACTTCTGTTCATGTGGATACTCATTAAATTATGAATGTGTTTCTTTCAAACACTTGTGTATTACTGATCTGGTAGTGCACAGAAGTCTGACTTTTGAAGAGGTAAGCACGTGCTCCTCTATCTAAAGGGCAGTGTTGACCCCCCACAGAGCAGCTCTTGGACTATGTGTGTGCTGGGTATACTTGAGGATTCCTGGTACCACCACTCCTTTACAGCCCCACTGCCTGGACCTTCCATATCTTAGTTTGTTTTAAGTTTTCAGGTTATTACTCAAAATGTAGAAATGTTTGAGAGTACCCTGGAGGGATGTGGACTGGAGAGAAATCTGTTCCTCTTCAGAAGCAGGTACTAGCTGGAAACCAAGTCCTGCTGTTGTAGACAGTAAAGCTGGAGAAAACCTATTGACATCTGCAGCATTATTGCAGACTTGTGCTTTTGCATGTGGCCCTCAGTCCCATGCACAAATCATCTGCTGAAACCGAGGGTCAAAGCCAAACAACATAGGACTACAAACCAGGGAAGTTGCATCAGCCTTTTAACAAGTGTAGGTATTTTGAGGCTTGTGCCTTCAAACTTGAAGTGCATAATGGAGTCTGCACTCTTGCCTGACATAAATGTGACCTGTGTAGCTATATACCTTCTCATGCAAATTCCCTTTACATCCGAGAGATGCAACTCTGGGTAGTATTTAACCCAGCGATTTCTATGGTAACAGATGATGGAAGTGAAATCCACTGTAGATTTCAGTGGGAAGATTCATGAGCCTGTACAGTTGATCCTATATTTTTGTGAGAAAGTAGGACCAATAATTTGCTCCTGTCTGACAAGCCATCACATGTAATTGCAAAAGACACAAAGCCTCATTTCTCCACCATTTTTCTTGAGACCTGTTAATACATTGCTGTGGTAGTTCTTCACCATAATATACTATATTGATGGCGTGCAGCTTTAGTTTCTTTATCATCCGAGTGAAAAGCATTTTTATTGTCAAGCCTTGTCTCTCTCTCTATTTTCTTCTTTCTCATGTTTTCTTCTTAAAAAAAAAAAAAAAAAAAAAAAAAGATTAGCTCCAATTTTCATCGGACTAACATCAGCCTGAAGATATTTTCATCAGTTCTTGGCAGATGCTAGATGGGCTGGGTACTAGTAAATGCCTTTTTCCTGATTGTTTTCCTCATGCTTAAGTCCATTTTCCATGAGCATGGTATGAAGTAATTTTAAGCTTTTAATTGTTTATGATATCTGGCGCTTCCAGACTGTGTGAATGTTTCTGTATCCGTGAAAGAGAATTATTAAGCCCCAGCAAGAAATGCTGCCATGCTGCTTGCTGTTAATACTGAGGAAGACCTGCCAAATCTTGCAGTGTTTGCGTGTGCTATAGAGGTGAAAAGAAGGGAAGCTTGGGGAGCTAATAATAGCAGCAGCTTTGTGGCTAGGAGCCTCATAATTGTAAATCCATGATGAGAGGCTGATTAAAAACAAGTGAAATACGTATTTCTATCTATTCCTGTGAGTCTTGGATCAGTTCTTACAAATTGAAGTTGAAAAGAAATTTGGATATTTTTGAGTAAGACTGAAAGATCCTTTCCACTTCAGATTCAGACAGATTTTTTTTAGCATTTGACAGGATATGGTTTCCAATATATTCATAATTTGTTTTAAATGAAGCATCCCCTGATCTTTAAGACTGTCTCATGCGATGTTGGCACTGTGGTTGCAATTTCAATTGGCTAGCAACTGGACTAGAATATGGTTACTAATGTCTTATTTTTGCCCATCCTTTTGTTTGTTTCCTGCTTGGGACTGGGCATATGTTGTGGGAAAGAGTGTTGAAGAATGTGGCTTGCTATTGTTCTGCAGACAGCGTTGTTGTGGATGGCCAGCAGCTCAGAGGTGGTGAAACCCCTCAGTGAGCAGTTCATTACGATAGTAGCCAGAGACGGGGAGCGCTTACTTCCCCACATGCACCAAGTGGGCCTCCCTGTTGCATCAAAACGACATGCTGTTTTCAGTTGTTTCATTCAAACCTGGGCAAGCTGCAAAGCTACGTCAGAGCTACCTTGTGCAACACGTTAAAGGCTTTTTTAATGCTGCTCCTCCTATATGCCAGTGAAGGGGACAGAGTAAATCTTCTTTATCTGAAGCAGATGAATAATCTGCTCAGATGTTAAAGGTGCAGATTTGTGAGCCTTAATTATATTTTCTTCTGAATCTTTTTCCACTGTCATTTCTGTCAGCTTCACTGGGAATGTTTCCTCAGTAGTGAATAAGGCAGCAGCTCCAGATTTGGTCTGTGTAATTATTTATTGTGGGAAAACATAGTAAATGAGTACCTTGACTAGACTGGACTGAGGATCACTAAGTTTTCAGGAACTGACTGAAAGATATTAGTTCTCGTTGTTGAATCGCACGGGACACAGTCTTTCAAAAGCACACAGGTATGCATAGTTTGTCTAGTTCTGTGCTCATGTAGAAAATGAAGAGCATATTATGTCTTTACAGGACTGTAGCCATAATATTGAACATTTCACCCCAAAACCATAAAGTATGCTGCTGATTCACTATTTTCTATCAAGTGGGAGAACTGTAAGGGATTACTCCAAGTATATCTGTGATTACTCTGTCCAGTGGAAGAGATTAGCAGTTCAAATTTCGTATTTTTCAAGGACTTTGGAAGGACAGATTTTTGGTCTCTATTATATTAGATAATTGAATTGATGAAAGGGGAGTTAAACCAGAATAGCTTAGTCTAGCAATTCTGACTCTTTGTTTTTTTATGTATGTAAAACACAGCAACATAGCCTAAATGACAGAGTAGGATGGAAATGCATGTTGTCTAATCCTCCTTTACAAACTTCCTCATTTCTATTTCACTTTTGTAAGGGTTGTTTCTAACATACTGTGTTAGAAAACCATGAAACTATCGTGTTCTCATGGATAAATAACAGGTTAACAGACAAAAAACAAAATATGGTCAGTTTTCTCACTGGCAGGAGGGCAACCTGGGTGTTCTGTAAGGATCTCCTTTGATGTATATATACAGGTAGTCAATATATTCATAAATGATCTGAAAAGGGGATGAACAGGAGGCAACAGAGTTTGCAGGCAGTGCTATATTATTTAGAGTACTAAAGAGGAAGGCCAACAGCAAAGAATTAAGTGGCTATAAAGTGACTTGGTAATAAAACAGCTGGTAAATTCAATATACATAGATGTAAAAAGGTGTCCTGGGGGTGGGGGGGAAATCCATCATCACATATGGAGTGGTAGACTCAAGGCATGTTCCACTGCAAAAACTAAGAATAAAGATGTTTTTCACCTCCGCAGCAGGGTTTCTGGAATGAAGGCTGCAGCTCACCTCTCTTCTACCAGGACAATCATTTTTTATTTGAAGACAAAACACTCAGTTAGCTACTTTTCAGTTTGGACCATATCAACACAGAAGAAACACTCCTAACACACTGAAAGGCAGGACTAGATGAGTCTTTACATTTTGGCAGTTAAATTATTCCAAATTTCTAGGTGTGGTACTTTTATTTTTGTAATGCAGGCTTTCAGACCAGTATTATCTTTTAGATTACAATTGATTGCATTCTGGGTTCATGAAGGCTCAGTTACAGTGCGCTCCGATGGATGGTGAGGCCCTAGGAGTGACTTAGCCTGTGTCGTTACATCAGAACAGCCGTACTGGGTCAGACCGAGGGCCCTTCTAGCCCGATATCCTAGCTCCTGCCACAGCCATAAGGAAATGGCTAAGGAAGCAATAAGAACAAGACTTTTGTATGTGACACTTCTCACAAGTACTTTTGCAGCTTCCAAATATTTTTAGCTCAGGAGATTTCCTGAGCAGGATACAGTTTTTGTCTGTTTGGTAAGCCTCAATGGCTTTCTCTACCAAGTATTTGTCTCGTCTTCTGTCCAGACTTTTTGCATTCAGAACACCCCTCATTAACATGTTTCACATGTCTGCTGCCTCTGGGGGAAGAACCTTGTACTTTGGCTTGCGTGTGACCCTTACTAGTGTTGTTTGATGCTGTACTCCCCGTATTGGACAAGACACTGTATAATCAATTCCTACCCACTGCTCTTTGTGCCACATTTGATTTTGTACACCCTTGTCATATTCTTTCTTCTACTCCATACCATGGTCTTTCTGTAAAGGAAGTAGGCATTTAAATTGCTATATCAATCTTTTGGTCAGATGAGATAACACTGTTGTTTGTTGAGCGTATCATCAACCTTTTATCTTGTTGCAAGGTGATCTTGTATTGTAATGGCCTGCTTACATATAACTTGAATAGATGAGAAAACTTAGTGTAGGTTCTCTGCAATGTCTTCATGAAACAATGTGAGTACCCTGTCCCCTCTTGTTACTACTGAAGGAAAACAACTTGGAGCTAGAATAGGTATTTCTAGAGAAACATCAGCTCAGTGCAAGTAATGAGGTGAAAAGAGCAGCGGAGGTAGTAGGGAGCCAGCAAAGGAAAATGACTGAAAGATTACTTGTAGGATTAGTTGTTTCACTTTTTGAAAGGAACTTCAGACTCAACTAAATCTACTCATATTCTGCCTCTGTACAAAAGTGAGAATTCAAGCACTGCCAGCTGGAGTTAAAGATGCTGGAAGGTAGGAAATAATTCAGACATTTTCAAAGAGTTCAAGCTGGAAAGCTTTGAGTTAAATTGGAAATGTTAAACATTTGGATTTTGCCTGTGTATTGTCAACAAAAAGTTATTATCTAAATCCTTCACTAACTGCCTAGCTGTAATACTTTTGCAGAGATTTTTAAACATAAGACTCTAGATTCAGTTCCTAAAGGTGAATTTTTAAGTGTCTGAGGGAGCAAGGAACAGAAGTTGTCACTGATGCTAGACAAATTCAGTCTTGAAGCAAAAAATTTCAGGAATCTTTCATCAAGATGTGATGATGGATTCTTTATTGCTGTCAATTTTTAAATATGGGTCTGGATGTTCTTCTAAAAGATGTGAGCTAGTTGCAATAAAATTCCCTTCAGGGAATCCCATTCGGGGCAATTGTCTTACACTGGACATCACATCACAGCTGGTTTTTCTGGCCCTATCATAAAGGAATCAATGAAAGTCATATTACTGAAAGAGGAAGTGAGCTAAAAACTTTCTTAGCATCTTTGCCATTATATTTTGGCTTTTAACTTTGATTAAGATCCATATTTGTAGCTCCATCAAATTCCACATGAAAATTGCCATATAAGCAAGAGGAAGGCCCAGACTTTTCTTCCTGGTAAAAAATGAAACCCATTTTCTCTTCCCTTGTACTCTTACCACTTGTGGATGCAGATGTACATACGTCAGCATAACAAATGTTTTCTGAATGCCTGGGATGCTGCTGAAACTATTTAACCACTTTAATAGCACTTTTCCCTCAACAATTGTAGGAAAATAGTCCATCCAAAACAAGTTATTCGTACTTTTATTTGTAAGGGCTGGCATTTAATCTTAAAAAAGAAAACAGCAACAGAAATCCAGAATGCAATTAAGTAAAGTCTTTTCAATTACTGCTGAGGTTTGCATGGTTATCAAACTTCTGCTTAATATCCAACTGTGGAGCTGTTTTGAGAAAATATGGCATTGAGGATCTTGCCAAAGAGGAGGCTAGCGACAGCTTTGACTGGTCTTCCTAAGGACAAATTGCTGTCTGACAGGTATTTATCCAGTGTCTTATGAGTTAGTTAAAAGGAGCCAATATGGGATTTGGAGGCTGCATCCCCTGGCAAATGTGCATAGATTCAGCTTGTACTGCATAAGTGCAGCTCGCCACGTAGACGCATATGTATGTGAGAAGTTGAACAGGATGGGATACCTGAGGACTGCATTTTTTTGCTGCTGTGATGCGGTTGCCTTGTAGCTGGTGTAAGGCTTCCTATGGAAGAAGGAAGTTAGGGATCTCGTTAGCGTGGTAGCGATTAGCCATGATAAAGGCAGTGCCTTGAGTAATCACTGCCTCTGCATGTGTTCATGCCTCTGTTACACTCTGGTCTCCTGCAGGTAAAGGAGAGGGTTTGCACAGGGTGCTGAGGCTGACCACCACACAGCTCCTCCACATCCAGATGTGTTTAGCATAAACAGGTCTCATCTGCGCAGCGAAATGGAAAGCCGTGGGGGCTCTGGGGACCTGAGCACTGCTGCTAATGTGCCTCTCGCTGTTCACCTTTCTGTGTTTTCTAGTAAATTTGCTTCACTTGTACTCAGGCACGAGTCTGGGCTACCTGCTGCGTGAGAAGCAGCAGCTAGTACAAGTACAGGTAGGGCTAGCCTGTTAATGTATTATTGCTTGGGACTTGCCCCGCTGCCTCTTCATCTGCATGATGCAGTAGCAGGGCAGCTTCCGTCAAATAGCCTGCCCGTTTATGTGACAATAGCCACCATTTATGTGACAGCAGCCAGTCCTTAAATAGTCAGAGGTACTCCAGGACTGCCAGGCAAGGCCCTGAGCAGCCGGCTTTGAGCAGGGCTTGGACTAGAGGAGGATGCTGCGAAGCAGCCTGGCCTCTAGCTTTTTAGAGTGCCCAAACACCTTCCCTGGTGACACCTGCGAGGGCAGCCGTTGTCACGCGCCCCTTCTGTGCGTTCAGGGAAGAGGCCAGTATAGATCGGCAGGTCAGACTGAAACTGCTCTTGTGCAAAGACACGCTCACATGCGAAGTGGCATCATTCCCATTAACTGCGTGTGCAGCTGGCACAGCGCCGTACAGTACTTGGGTGTCCATGCTAGTGCCAAACACACAAGCTCTGGGAGACGCAGTATTCGGGGACACAGACTAATTACCCTGGCTCATCATTGTCTTTGTTTGCTGGGACTTTGTGCTACCAAGGCAGCCTTAGCCTTCTGCTTGAGCGAGCCTCTGGAGACCCGGCCTCCTATCCCTGCTCTAGCAGAGCGCCCAGCGCAGCTGCGCTGGACGTTGGACTGACACCCTTCCTCCCGTTAACGTGCTGGGCTGGCTGGCTGTGCGTGGGAAGCTGTTAGCCCGGAGCACTGTATTGATTATCCCTTCTCAGGCAGTGAGTGCTGTTCTTCTGCTTCTAAGGATTATGCTCCTGTGTCCACTTCGTACCGATCCCACGACAGGCTGAGTTTCCTGGAAGAAAAATAATACTGCCAAGTACTCTGTTTTGTTGAATCCTTATCTTATACTTAGCTTCCTATTTGTAGCTTGGAAACAAAATATCCTTCCTGCTAATTTTATTCTTTTATGTCTAGGAAACACTGACAACTCTGACAACTTCTTCCTTCCCAAGACCCAGTGTTCAGATTTTTTTTTTACCCACTTCACAATGGCAAAAATGTCAAGAAGCACCGAAGTCAGGAGAAACACTCATTTTGTGTGTGCTAGTGAAGCAGTGCTTATTATGATCATTTTAATTTAAATCTCTCTGTAACAGAGGGATGAGTTTATTTACACATTTTCTAATCATCGTTTGAATCGCCAAGTTATTTCTGCACTGGAATATAAGGATTTAGAGTGGGCTTTCCCAAAGGCAGCTAAAGAGATTAGGTGTCATTGTTCAGTGGAAGTTGGGGGCTGTATCTTTTCTACTCCCTTTTGAAAACCTCAGCTTAGGGGACCTCCCATTTTCAACCCAAATTTACTAGTTCTCCTTTAATACTGCACTGGAGAGTACCCTCAGTCTTCTGACTTGGAAAATATCAGTACGAATGTAAAAACCCATGGAGTTCTTGAAAGGAGTAGGTTGCCAGTAAGTTCAGGAAAGAAGTCCCTTGCTGCCTTTTGGAGCTGTGTGGGCAGTATGAGGCATTCATCAGCACTATCAGACCCTTAGGCTACTCCAACAGATCGCTCAGCCTACAGGCTCAGGAAGATATAATTAGGAGAGTAGACTGAAAATTAATTTTTTATTTATGCAAAACAGTCCCCTTTCCCATAAAAATACAGATATTATTAAAAATATGACATTATTCAAGCTGCTGTAATAATCAGCTTGTGGAAGGCTTCCCCTTGTCTCTCAGAGCCCATTTCCCACTGTCCTTGTACCCCAACTGTAGGATTCGCCTGAGCTTTGCCTCATCCCCAAACTGTAAGTTGCTTCTGGAAGGGAGCCTGGGTGAGAAGGGAGGGCAAAAAGCACTTTACAAGCTCTGCCTGCTGCCTGGAAAGTGCAGAGTAATCTCTGCAGTACAACCCCCTTAGTGGCCAAGCTGCACTGAAATAATACCAGGTCTTTTGCATGATGTGTAGTTAGTGAGCTCTAGGATGAAACTGCTCTAAGACATGGGAGTGGTTCTTTGCAATAGTGGAAAACTGCTGCTAAACCATAGACTCAGGAAAACAAATATAAGAAATCACTTATAACACAAAACAGAACACACAACTTCAGGGGATCGTGGCACTGCCTTGATGACGTCTCCGAACTGGAAAGATCCTTTTCCCTTTTCTTTGGTGCTATAAGACAGAGGATGTATGCTCTTAAAGAAAGAAACCACATTCCACACAACGTAAGACATCTGAAAGCTGCAATAATGTTACTGTAGATGTGCGTAGCTTCTGCAATTGTCAGTTAAATTATTTCAGACAATTCTTTCTCTACAACCTTTGCCCCCTAAAGAGTGTGCGGTTAATCACGGTGTGAAATGTTTCCTCTCTGTAGATTGTATTCCGGAAAATCAGTGATGTGAAACGTGAAGAAGAGGAGAGAATGAAAAGGAAGAACGAAGCACCTCTGATCTTACCACCAGATCACCCAGTCCGCCGGCTGTTTCAGAGATTCAGGCAACAGAAAGAAGCCCGGCTAGCAGCAGAAAGAGGGAGGGATCCAGATGACCTGGACGTGGAGAAAGGCAACGTTTTAGGCGAGCATTCTTCGGCACGCTCGGTGGTCAAAGCCAGCATCGTGACCGTGCGGGAGAGCCCAGCAACCCCGGTATCGTACCAGTCTGCTTCAACTTCTGGTGCATCTGATCATGCCAAACTGCAGGCCCCGACATCGGACTATGTAGGGTGTAAAGCGTCAGGCGATTACCCACGGCGAAAAGGCTGGGCCAAATTCAGAGATGCCTGTGGGAAAGGTGAAGACTGGAACAAAGTCTCTAAAGCAGAATCCATGGAGACTTTACCAGAGAGAACTAAAGCTTCAGGAGAAGCTACCCTGAAGAAGACAGACTCTTGTGACAGTGGCATTACAAAAAGTGACTTGCGCTTGGATAACGCTGGGGAGACGAGAAGCCCGCAGGACCGCAGTCCAGTCCTCACGGAGGTCAAGCACTCCTTTTACCCCATCCCAGAACAGACTCTTCAGGCTACCATGCTAGAAGTGAAACATGAGCTGAAAGAGGACATCAAGGCTTTAAACACAAAAATGACCAGTATAGAAAAACAGCTTGCTGAGATACTTAGGATATTAACCTCAAGAAGAAGCTCCCAGTCACCACAGGAGTTGTTTGAAATATCGAGGCCCCAGTCTCCAGAATCAGAAAAAGACATGTTTGGAGCTAGCTGAGGTGTTTCTTTTTAAAAACAAACAAGCAAACAAACACCCCCCCTAACATATTAAATTTAATCTTTCTTGATGAAAACCAGTGAGGGACCAGTTCACTAAGCATGTTTCCCGTGTCTAAAAAGGTACGGTAACAGGAATTGCAACCTCATGTCAAGATGGCAGCTGACTCTGAAGCCTTTTTGACAGCAAGGGTACAGTTTATAAAGCTTTTCTTTTCTCCATTGGTGCATATTCCCCTCCTCCCCCTCTTCCCTCAGGATGTTGGAATAAGAGTTCTGAAGACAGCAGCCAGCCCAGGGAGCGCCAGGCGACCTCTTAGGTTTTTGGAGCATGCCTTATGTAGTTAGCTCAGTTTTTGCCTATATGATAAGGACTTGCCAGGGTGCTTGTGTTTTCAGCTTTCCCCCCCCCCCCCCACCTGCTGCTGTCACTGTCTCAGTCACCTGTACAGCATGTTAAATGTCACAATATATTTTCATGTGTCTGTAATAATGGAAAGAACAGTGGGAGGTGTGTATGTCATTTCAGCCGAAAGTATGCTACTTGATATCAAAGCTATTTTTGGGTAGTCAAAGGAGGGCTAAAAAGATGGAAGAAATGCACATTTTATTTACAAATTAACATACTGCTAAACTCATTGCATTTAACAATATCCTCACGAGTAGTTACAATATTTCAGGTTTGTTAGTAAATGGGATCTTCCACGTTCTCATTCACTGGGCAAGGATATTGACTCTCAAAAACTCAGATTCTCCCTCAGATGTCTTTGAATATTCTTACCTTTGTCTTTAAGTCTAATAGCTAGAGGACAAAGGTTTGCATGTGCCCTGTACCTGAGCACAGCCCATTGCAGCATGTATTGTGCTGCATCAGTGTGCTAACCAGTTCTACGGATTTGATGATCCATCCTGAAAATATATTGTGGCATTCATGTCCTATTTTTGCTACAAATCTGCACTTTTAATTCTAGTTAAATTATTTTTTGAAAGTTTCTGTTTTGATAATGTTCATTGTAGCCAAAGGCTTTCACAGAACTTTTAAAGGTTTTAGATTGTGGCATTTTCTGCACATCCAAATGTATCATTCCTGATCTAATATAGCTAGAAAACAGATGGGTAATAGGGGCAGAAAGACTAGTGCTTACTGTATGCAAATGCTATTGTAGCAAGGAAGCAAAAAGATGTGCTTCTTAAAGAAGGAGATGTTTTCAAAACTTATATTTTCATTACTTTTTTGGAGGAAGATTCAAGCACTTTATTAAAACTAGTATTTATTATTCATTAGGTAGGGTAGCATAAATGCTATCATGGCTTCTGGATATAGCTGTATATTCACAGTAAATTCTCTCCACTCATCCAATATGCTCACTGCCTAAAGGTAGGTTAGAGATCAGAAGCATCATGCAACACTTTCTGGGTTTTCATTCTTAATGGTACTAGGTCTTTCCACAGAGTGGGAGTAGTTAACTCCCATTCTTCTTCCATGGTCCTAGCTCATTTACAAAAAAACACAACTGTTTTTGAAGACTTCATGTTAAGAAAGGAGGAGACAAGGGAAATGACCATTTCGAGAGGATTTCTGCTGGCCTGATACCTGCATGGTGCAATGCCGAGTTGTGTCAGAGGTCCCTGAGCAAGTGTGAGGTCCCCTGGTGAAGTGACATAGCGTGAGGCTGTGGTGTGCAACGATACTAGCTCAGGTCTTGAAATCAGTGTATCTGTTTATATCCAGTCCTGGGGTAACTACCCTGCTCTGAAAGATGCTAATTATTCTAAGTGCAGCACCACAGTCCCCAGTGCCAGAGGCAGCTGGGTTAGGATCAACTTGCAAGGATTTTGCACCCTGGTTCAATACGGAAGTGCCACAGCCTGTAAGTTTTTAGCTAACGATTGAAATTTGCCTGAGAAACAGCTATTGGGATCATATCTGAAGTTACTTTCTTTCCCCTCAAGAAAAGGCATTGGGGAGGGGACTTGCTATGAAACCCAGGTGCCATTTCCTAAATGTATTTGTGGTTCCATGATTAGCTTTTTCCAGTGCTAACTGGTGTCTTTTAAGGTTATGTACCAAAGACATACAGTACTGGGAGAAGCTCTTTTTGACCAGTGTAACACTGTTTGGTGTTTTAATCACCATAGATGACAAAACTTAACTGTAACAGTTGTGCTATGATTACCAGAAGAAATCCATACACTAATGATTTCAGTTAGAAACTGTTAAATGATTTTCCCCTCTAGTCTCCTCAGTCAGTAAATTCACTGAGTAGTAAAATTATGCCCAAGTAAACCACAGATTTACTAACATTTAAGGATTTATAATTGATGCCCCAAAATTCCAGCAAGGTTTGAGAGACTGACTTGGAGCCAGTTCTATAATCCAAGCAAATTGCTCCTCAGCGTATGTTCCAACACTAGCTTTTCTGGGTTAAAGTTTTTGAAAGACAGAAAGTCTTGCTGAACTCAGCAGGCACTTTCAGAAAGTGTCGCCCATCTACCTGCAGTCGGACAACAGGGAAATTAAGTTATTCTGGGTGGATCAGGGAGGAGATGTTACGACCCCCAAAGCATGTGTCTGGTAGCTCAAGTATTGCAGTGCAGACATAGAATTAAATGTGCAGTTGCAGGTTATCTTGCTCCTTGTTTCTGACACTAAGTTTGTGTTTTTCAGCTGTGTTTTTTATGTGCCCTCAGGGATATATTAAAGCTTATTCTGTTGTTGCTGATTGCAAAATTTTGGAGTCACGGCAAGATTAACCCTACGAGCCCCATAATTAGCCACACTACCACTCATAGTACTGTGAAGAAGGGAACGCAGGTCCCCATTTTCTGAGGTACTTCTGTTATAGCCTGAAGTTCAGTGCAATATTGTACTGCTGGGAAACCACAAGCTGTATGGCAGCACGTGGATGCAGCACGGAATCCATTTTAAGGCCATTACAAGGCTTCTGTAAGAGCCTATAAAGCCATTTATAATCCATTTGTAGAGCCATCACAGATTGTAATATACTCTGGAATTATGCTTAAAATTTCATGTGCCTGAAGATAAAGGCCAAATCTGATTTTGGCACACTCATGAAATTCCAGAGAATCTGCTCCTTCCAGTGACACCCTCAGGGTGTCTGCTTCCAGGCAGCGTGACGGCAGCCAATGTCATTCAGGCTTGCATAGACGTAACTGAGGTCAGACCCATTTTATTAAGATTTTATGGACTGGCAGGTACTAAAACTAGTTGTAGGAGACTGTATCATCCCTCAATAACCTCTATATGTTGTCAGAGAATTTGAAAAGAGTATATTATTTAGGATGAGGTTCAGTCTTTTGATTCCCTGGGCTACCAACTACTTAAAGGGAGCAAAACCTTGGCTACTAGGGGACTGGTCACTCCCTTGAACTTCAGGCTAACTTGGACATGTACTGTAGTGCCCAGCTTCAGGAGGTGCAGTAGTTCTTCTCTAGTGCGTGATTGAAAGCACCTGTGTTACAAGTCTGTCTTTCTCCATGGAGAAATTGAGCCTTAAAGTTAGATGCCTAAAGGCCAGTTGGTGTGTGTACCCACTGTAGTTGTTACTTGTTCTTTTATGTTATTTGTCAGCTTTTCCTTTTTCTTTTGTTTCTCTCGACGTGTTGGGTAAGCTTTTCACTGAAATTATTTTCAACTTAGAAATGAATGATCTCTGAACATGAAATTCAGCCCTTTTACAACCAAATGTTTGTACATACCATAAAAAACAGAAAAAAAACCTAACTCACTCTTAACAGTGTTCTGGCGTAGTGCTTCAGCCATTTAACAACCTGCCGAATAACCTGTACTTACTGAAAAGACACAATGTTCTCCATTTTTACTCTGCGCTGGAATTAGATTTGAATCCAAAGCAGATAGTTCTGAGAAATAATTTGGGTTATGATTTGGTAAAATGGGAACTTCTAGACGTTTGTGCTTAAACTATTAAAAGAATTAAATACTAAAAGGTATACCTGTATTTGGTACAGGATTAAAAAAGGAAAAACCAATCCCCAACCCTACTGTGTTCAGATACATTTACTTCTGTCTGGTATTACATGTATACTTTTAAAAACACCATTCTTGCTTTAAATCTCATTCACAGTGCTGCCCAGAATCCCAGCGAACACCCTGTTTAACAGCTTCGAAGGTGATGTTCTGCTTCTACAGTACTTCACTTTAATGAACCGAACGAGATATTTGCTGTGAATAACTGGTGATATTTTTCCGATCACTCTTAACCATTTTGTGAAACAATTTAATTCATGATTTGTCTTTACTATATAAACAACAGTGTGTATGACTACACTTGTACAGACGTGTGTACACACATGCATATATATAATATCTGTGTATAGCTAAGTCTTTCGATTGCATTTCTGTTAAGTAACAGCACAGCCCTCATTTAATGATTATGGTTCAGGAAGGGAACTTAAATCTTCCCAGTAGATATCCACTGAATGTCCTAGTTAGTATATCGTTTGCTGATTGTTGAACTTTCCAGGCCACGACTTTTCTTCAGTTTCTCTGTAGGGCCTCAAGTTTTTATTGTTAGTCTGGCTAATAACCGGGACTGAGACAAGACCTGGCAAGCGCTGTGAGTCAGGAACCAGGAATGCAAGGGCAACTGCAAAGCTACTGTTTCATAGTTGGTGGGAACACCGTGTGTAAGCCATCATTTGTTGCTCCCTCAGTATCTCCAGAGCTAAGTCGTTGCAGTAGCAGTTCTCGTGGCTTCTCCTGCAGGAGCGACTGTGGAATAAATGGATTTCTTTCTCCTGGTACCGAGGGCTGTCTCTAAGGTGCTGAGCCTATCCGTCTTTTCGCGGGGCAGCATAACACCTGTCACTGCACCTCTGCTTTCTTGTCTTGGTATTAGGTGTCGAAAAGCTCTACTGAATTCTTTGTTTCCACGTAGTCTCCTGCGGGTGTATTGGCAATAACAAAGTCTGTATTTCAGCTGCACTTCTGATTCATAAAGACAAACCTTTCAGAGAGAGTCCCATGCAGGGAAAGCTCCAGAAATTTGAGGTGAGGTACAGTAGATTACTGTATCCTGTAATCTGATTTAGCGTTGACCACATTGTTGTGGCAAGCATTGATTCAATTAAATAAAAATAAAGCTTTTTGCAATAAGATATATTCAACATTTAGCCTTAAGACCCTTTCATAAGTGTTATAATTCAAACTGTGATTCCATTCTACTTCCTTCTTAATGTTCTGTAGTATTTACAGTGTTGCCTAAAGATAAAGCACTTTGATTAGCTTTCTAAATCTAATGGAAATCACTTGTTGGTAATTATGTTTATTTCTCCACTTATTGCCTTCTTATTAGTATAATAAATTACTCTAATAGCCCTCTCCCCTTACGGAACAAAGAGATATAATTATTGTGTAAACACTTTGTATATCAGGGAGCCAACCCATCATATCGCTGAAGTGTTTGTTTCAAAGATTTTTTACAGTTCAGCAAAGCTAATGTGAATTTACCTGCGACTGTAATTTGTTTCAAGCTGATTGTTGAGTGTTGTGTAAACATATTTGATGTGTAATCCCAGAACATCTCTGTAACTGGATTTAAATACCTAATGTTAACAAAACAGTTTGGGGTTTTCACTAACTGTTCTGAAAGGCTAATCATTTTTTTCTTCTTCCCACTGAATCTGTGACCACTAACATAGAAAAAGCATCATTTTAGCTGTAGATGAAAGAAGTTCAATAATCTTGTATCAGGATGAACTGCTATGTAAAGAAATATGATGTTTTCTAATGAATGTGTTATCTTATTGTACCTACATACAATCAATATTTGTACATCTGTTGGAAACCTGTCTGCGTTTCAATATTTAGCCACCACTGCATGGACACTTTATTGATAAGCAGGTATGCAGTTGCTTTGGCGCTTTTAAATGTATTTCACTTGTTTTTATCCTTTCAGAAATCCACCAAATACTCGTTTCTTTTTCTTTGCATTTGTCACTTTGTTCAATGAAGCATGAATAGAAAAAAAAGAATAAGTAGATACTATTTTTGTGGTCAGCAAAGCTGCTGCCAGTAGATAGACAGTGTATGTATATATTCATATATATATATATGCACTGTTTGGGAATGTTCAGTTATAAATGCAGCCACCTACATTAATGATATCCCTATTCAACATTTTTAAACAAGCACAAATAATATTTGTAAAAAAAAGTTTAATTTTATTTATTATAGTAATAAACTATTTTATACATTACAGTTGCTTTGGTGTACTTTACTATGTGTTAAATATTTGCTTATAATATCAGCAAGGGGATTTTTAGTTACTCTCTAGAACTTCTGGCTAGAAATTTTGTTGCTATTGTTTTGTGTCTCAAGAGCTATCAGTACAGCTGTTTGATATTAGTGGTTTAGTCATAAACAATTCAGGTTGTTGGTCTGCTGTGTATCTATAAAATCAGAAATTACAGTTTAGGGTCACTCTAACTGAATTCAAGTATTCTGTAAAGTTAATAGTTTCTAGGGCCGTAGGCGGCACGCTGCATTACAGATTGCAGTGTGGCCCAGCTGACTGCTACTCAAAAGGAAAGATCACCAGAAGACTCTCTGTGACCTTTTCGAAATGGTCTTTGGCTGTGCCGAGGGTACACGTGTATGCTGTCAGTGTGTGTTTTACACTGCTTTCACTGTTGCGACACCTGGTACCTATGGCAAAACTTTTAAAACAAGTGTAATAGAGATCAAAGGGGCTTCTGTTCTTCTCTCTTCTGCTGAAGAAGAAGGTGACCATAGCGTGGACTTACACAAAGAAACAGGCAGCGGGAAGGAAGCACCTTGCACTCCGTTGTCAGCCAGGAGCACTGCTGCAGCCGGCAGTAATCAATACCATTTTGTTGGCTGCCTCAGCAAAGAAATCAGTAACCAAAGGTAAGGGGACAGGGAGCCACTCTCCGGCCAGGAGGGGATACCCGACGGGATCGTGTGCCGCAGCTGTTCCTGCTGGTTAGCACCCAACTGGGTCACGATAAAAAGTTTTAGGCTTCAGGATCATCAGAGACCGTGTGAGCTTCACACCCATCTTTGTGGTTCCCTCTCTGGATGCCTGCTGTGAGCGTAGCCTGTCGCCACCCACCGTGGGCCTGGTGAGCACTGCTGTCACGTGTATTGAAACACTTCATAGGATTGGCATCCTCATCCTCAAAAGAACAGCAATAAAGCATAAGCTTTCAGACTACAGAGCTGAGGGTAAATTATACTGATAGCAGCCAAGGAGTGCAACAAAGTGCTATTTTTGCCATCATGTCTGCATCCACTGCAGCATGCGATGTGACAGGATCTTCAGTGAGTAGTATTGGTTCACTAGCCAGTATGAAAATCTCAGCTTTACTTTGCCTAATGTTAGGCTGGGTTTCCTGTACTTACTAGAACAGAAAAAATCACCATAGCAAAGGCATGTCCTTTTCTTTTCTTTCTTTTTTTTTTTTTTTTTTTTTTTTTTTTTTTTTTTTGAGGTCTCTAAAGGCTGTTGTTCTCACTTTCTGAACTCTCAATTATTTCCTTTGTGCTCAGGCTTTTCCTGCATTCTTAGCAGCCTCCCTCGTGTTGCAAGCTTAAATTAATGCAAGGACAGCTAGCATGCTCTGTGCAGTGTTCCCCATCCCTGCTTTTCTCCCCTTGTCAGGCCCACAGCATTTCAAGCCAAAGGTGATTAATTACAGCACTTTTTGCTCAGATTTGTGTGACAAATTGCAAAGGTTTATGTTCCACATGCTAGTGCTTCAGGCCTCAACTCTGAGCCGAACTACCAGCAGGCTGAAATACTTGCTGAGCTGCAACGTGGCAGGGGAGAGCTCCTGCTGTGCTCTGGTTCCTCATCTGCTGCACCTGTGAGGGCACGTTCAGAGCTGGGGGAAGGTTTCCTGACTAGTCTCCATGGTCTGTGTGCTGGCACTCCTGAGCCCTCTCAGAAATAAATTTAGGTATTGCTGCTTCTAGGAAAGGTATTCTATATGCTAGTGTGTGGCATGCAGAAGGTGCCTCAAGGTGTGTAGCCAGAGGGGAGCTCTGCCCACCAGCAAGTGGGGGGGCTCAGACCCACTGGCAGTGTTCGTCGCCTTCAGGCTGTGGCAGATGTAGAAGCACGTGGGGATGCTCCTCTTGGGAAGACAGGAGCCTCTCCTGGCCGGAGCCTGCGGCCCTGGAGAGCTCGGCTGCTGGGGTGGCCAGCAACGACTCCTGGGGGAGTGGAAGTGCTGGCATCTGCTCTACCTCAGCTTTGAGGGTAGGTAGCTGTTACTTACCCTGTCTGAATTTTGTGTTTGGTAAGGGGGGGTCATTTCAGTGCCCTGTGGTGCCCTTTAGCACCTCAGTAGCAGCTGGAAGTGCTCAGGCTCCAGTGTTTTTGTGCACTGAGCATGGAGTAAATCTGGACAGTGTGAACCAGGTCTCCTCTGGGCAGTGATTCTATTCACTCTCTCACATATGTGCAATAGCGATGTCTTTCATTTGCATCCGCCCATTACTGAGAGAACACCAAAACTGTTTGCTTTACATTCATGCCAGCCGTGCGTGCGCCTGGTAACACAGGACACTCGGCACAGCCCGGGAAACTCCGCAAGTGCGATGCGCTCGGGCCAGGGGGCCTCTCTTTGTAAAAGACTGCTGTTACGCTCCCATTTGTCCACTCTAGCAGGGCATTGAGACTTCGGGACATCTTGGCTGACGAGCAGGTTTTTTGTGCAAGCTGTGTGCTTTACTGGGGTAGGGCTGGTGAGTAAGGCTATGTATCCCGCTGAAAAGGATGCAATGTTGTTATGGTATTCATTACCGCTGTCAGTGTGAGGTGTTTAATTGCAACAGGTGTATGAAGAATATCGGCAAATATAAATATTTTTCACCTAGAAGATTCATTTTTGCTCCTTTCATTCTAACTAGAATCTCTGTGATGGCATGTAGGAGCCAGGGGAAAATAACCTGTCCTGTAACTGAAAGACCGAATGAGAAAAAAACAGTGAGCGATCCAAAGAGGGCATTAGAGTAACTGCACTTCTAACATGTCTGTCAGAAGAAGATGAGAAAAAAACTCTGCACAACCATATCTGCAAAATACGCATATGTTCAAGACTCTTTTTCTTCCCACTTTCTTTCCCTTTCCTGTTCCCCCTTCCTAATCAAGTTCAAGCCCTCATGTAGCACAGTCAAGTTCAAATTCAAGCCCACAAGTGGCACAGCTTTAGGTTTGAAATAAGCTTATTTTGGGGAGGTTCACCTGTAATGACAAATTCTCAACCTATTTCCCTAAAAATTCCAGGTGGTGCTGTGCTATGAAGGAGACAATAAGTGCATGAACAAAATCAAATAGTTTGCTTTGGAGATGTTCTCAACAGTGTTTCTTTCAATTTGTTTACTTTTCAGCTTTGTTCACCTGCACACTTTTCCTTAAAATCAATAAAGAGACATGCTTCTTTCTAAGTGGATATGGAAGGAAGTAAAGATAAGTTGGTACTGTGTGAACCTGAGGAGGATGTGATTTGGTATGGATATTTGCCTCCATATCCATTTCTCCAGGAAAAAGAACCAGTGTTGGAGTATCTATTGGAAATGTGATTTTATTTATTTATTTATTTTATTTTTTTGGATATATAAAGGCAGACTAAGGCCTTCTCTACAGCAGGGGGTTACCATCTGAGGGGAAATGTTAGGCAGTGTTAGCGTGTGAATGCTGCATTAAATCTGGGAGCTACTGGGTGCTCAGCAATAGTACCAAGACAGATAAACAAGACTTGGTTCTCTGCAAGCAGTGGCTTACAGCAAAGGAAAACACAGACAGCTTTCAATCCTCTCCAGCAATCTTTTGTGGATTTCACTTTTACAGTTAAGCAGAGGTACTTTAGAAGAACTAATGATAACAGGAAAACTTATTGAAAATTCTCAGCTGTGCAGTGAGGACAGGAAAGAGAGTTAAGATAATCTGTGTATAGCCCTCAACAAAAATAAGTAATTTGTTTGGATTTCCTTTAGGATAATGATACTGAACATGAGTCATATTGAACATGGCTATTGGAAGTGTGGAGCCAGAAAAGGAAACTAAAACAGCTGAGCTGAAAGCTAAATTGGAAAAAAGCACCTATTAGGACCAGTTGACTAAGCTTTATTGTAGCAACTGTGAAAGAGCTGCTGCATGAAATCACAGGTCTGGGGTGGTAAAATTTGATGTGGTAAAATGTCATTGATGTGTAGCAAATAAGGCACCTGTAGTCAGGTGCTCTGAGAAGCTCTGGGCTGGTTGCTCCAATCTTGGTGGCATACCAGGTGTCAGAAGAGACTAAGGTCATGGAAGTAAATGAGAAAGGATATACTGTAACAAAAGTTTAGCCTTGGATACCTCTCCTGGTGGAGTTGATCTGCTGCATTTCCTTTTGTTTAGGAAAACCACTTATGACAGAAACATAGCTGTGTCTCAGGAGAACACTTGAGAAAAGCTTCATTTTTTAGCCTACAAAAACAAACGTGGAGAGGATGAGTGCAGTCTGCAAGTCCCTCACTGGGGCAGACAGCCTGGAAGGAGTTGCAGTCAGCGGCTCTTGCGTGGAACTACCCTAAGGTGAGTTCTCCAAGTCCTGTAGCAGCCGGGACAGCAAATCTTCAGACTAAGGTGAACATTTTGGTGGAATACAGAGGCTGCAGAAGCAGCTCCGACAGAGAATGCTTTTTTATTACTATGCTTTATTTAATAGTATTATTCTGTTTGTCATTTATATCAGCTCCCCATCCACTTCTACATCTGTTTCTCTCATCTCTGAGGTCATTCTGCAAGACCATGTGTCCTACCATGTCTTTGGTCACAATGAGCTGTTTCTCTCCTCCTCTCAGGCCTTTCCCTGTGTTCCCAGACTAAAGTCCACCATTCCTGCCTTGCCTCCCTCCCTTCTTTTCAGGGCCCAAATGTATCTACCACTTCCTGGGTCTTCTCTTATTTTTTCCCCTCCTCTGAGTGTCCTAAGTGATCTAAACGCATCAGGTGGATGCCTCTGCGGTGACAAAGCTAGCAAGCTGTTGCTGCTCGCTTTCCGTGGTTGCAAAGGAGGGGGAAAATTTACCCGTAGTTTAGAGATGTTGTTCTCCGGAGAATCTCGAGACTCCTGGGGCTGGGAGGGATTGTAAGGTTTTCTCCATGTTTCCTATGCTTTGGCATTTCATAGCCTAATACGGGGTGGGTCTGTGGTGACCGGCTGGTAACTTCAAGCCCAGGAAGGGCTGGATTTTGCTTCTGCTGCCTGGTGGCTTAGCTTGGGGCCCATGGTAAGGCTGCATGTGGGTAGGGTACTAAAGGACAGTTATTTACCTATTTAAGCTACAGCTCTGTCTGTGCTGGAGGCCCAAGCAGGCAAGATGTAGGGCTGGACAAGTGCTTGGCTCACTCGTGAGGCTGCCTGAGTGTAGGGCAATGTTTGCCACGGCAGGCCCAGGTATGCCAGGTACCGTGTTTGCTGTGCAGCAGTGAGAACTGATGAAATAGCTGGCCTGGAGGCAGGAGGCAAAGACGTGGGGGAGCCAGCCGAAGGATCACAGAAATAGTTTGATGCAGAGATGTGACCAAATGAATGTTGTTATCCTGTAACTGCAGCATAAAACTACCACCTCAGCACAAAACTACCACCACAAGAATAAAGAAACCCATAACTGTAAATTAGCAGTAATATCATTAAAGAACTGTCTCATAAATGCAGATTCTCTCTCTGTGCAATTTGGATTATTACAAGGTAATCTATGTATCTGAGCCCTTAAAACAACCTTCCCTCTTCCAGCAGCAGTCTGAAAATAACTGAATCTTACTTGTTTCCTATAATTTTCCTTTTAAATTCCTTTACTCACAATGTAGAAGTTTTTGGTCTTTAAATATCACTTCTGATTTTTCTATTTTTGCCACCTAATTTTTGAAACTCAAATGTACTAATACAGGGATATCAAGTTCTGTGGTCCATAAAAATTCATTAATTTTCTCAAGAAAGACCAGCTCTAGAGGGAGCTAATACAATTTAAATGACACAGGTCATAACTGAAGTTCTGTAACTGTACTATTTTTTTCAGTAAACTTTAATTTTTTGGTGGTCAAATGATGGATCCATGAGTCGTGATTCCCTTCAGCCACCCAACCGTATGTAAAAAGTTCTTCAGTCTCTGTAGATAGTGATATATTTCTGTTACCTGTATTCTGAAAGTTGCTCAAGAATTCGTATGTCACAGGTATCCTATTTGAAGAATATTTGACTCATTTCTGAAAGTAGCTGGTACAAATACCTTACGGTGTTTGCATTTAAACCAAACTGGACCGAATGCAATGGAGGTGATATAACCTAGTTTATGGTCAAAATTTAATTGTGGTCGGGAATCTTCTCTATTAAGTCCTGATGTTAGTTTGACCTGCTCTCACTCAGACCTCTGTGACTCCCAGCATAAGGAAAGAGGAGTGTTTCCAAGCCTCTGTGTTTGCCTCTCTTGCTAACGAACAGGCTATTGACTAGTGCTGCCCCTTAGTTTTAATCCGGTCATTATCTGTGCTGGATACCGAGCGCAGGAGCCCATTTCGCTCGGATCAATAGTTTCCAAGGCCAGTGATGTTGGCACTGAGAAGGGGGGAGTTATGCTGCTAGAGACTGTGGGAGCTCCCCTGAATGGAGAGGCTCAGAGGCTGCCTGAAATTTGGGCCTTGAAACTACTCAGCTCAGCCCCTTGCACAGTGTCTAAAGACGTATGGATCAGATTCATTAGAAGTTTTCTTTTTCTTTTCCTCTCCTCCTGGGTATTGGTGGCATCCCTGACAGCCTCTTGTGCTTGGAGCTGTCAGTGCCTACCCCTAGGCTTGGCATGCTTGAGTTGAGATGGTCCAACAGCAGCAAGCTCCAGGTGCAGGTGATTCATGCCATGGGCAGTGGGGACCCATCTAGTTGTCAGACACACTAGCAGAACCCCTGGTTGACATCGGCTCATTTGCTGAAAGTGGAAAATTTGAACAAAACAGTGTTTTTCTTTGTCTTTTCTTCCTTTTACATGCAAATAAAGAAGAAAGCAATCCACAAGCAACTGGTGAACCTGTTGAATTCGGTGCATGTGTACACAGCATCCCAACGCATCCAGCTTCTGAAGGGGGGTGTGCAGAGAAGCGCAGTAGAGCGGGTAGACCTTGGAGGTCACTTAAAACAAGAAGCAATCTATTATAATGCAGATTTCCCTCATTTCTCAAAGGTGTTACAAACTCAGAGTTCTTCACAGGCCTTGTGCAGAGCAGTATTTCAGCTGTTCCTCCTGGATTAAAATATATGACTCGACTAACAAGTGGCCATGCGCTGAGAGAGTTATTTTGGCAAGCAGTGACTGGCAGAGCTGCTCCGTTGGGGGGGAGGAGCGTGACTATGAAGAGCAGCCAGAAAAAAGCCGTGACATACCATGCATAGCAATCCCTCTGCTCTCCACACATCCTTGAGGAAAATCCTGGCAGCATGCCTGAGGAAGGCAAGCTTCCAGTTAGCAAGTGAGAGCTGCAACTGGCTCAAGGGGCAGCAATGACAGAGGATACTGAGCTGATGTGCAGGAGAAAGGAGAGGCACTCTGCTATTGCTGTGACTAATAACAAAATTGCTGCAGGTTTTTATAGTTAAGCTGGTTTTTCTACGAGCTGTGGTAAGCTGGTTAGTTCAACTAATCTGCTTTTAGCTCTCAGATGTGAAAGAGAGACGTGAGCAAAGCCTCACTTGCCCTCTAATCAATGTAGAATTAAAGAAAGAGCCACTTAGCATAATCTTCTCCTTCCCAATAATAATTATGTCTGCAGATGCTTTGTTAACCAACTACGGGCATAGGGTAAGGATGCGTATGTGTGTGATGTGATTGCTACAGCTTTGTGGTGGCTATTAAGTCCATATAGTGAGCCAGAGACGCTAGGCTTGCCAGTCACTTGGGGATGCTTTTCAGAATCACTTTCAAATTGTTTTACCTCAGCAGCCAACATGTGCCTACATCCAGCTCAGTCTCACAGCCACCAGCTCGTTTATCCCTGCACTCTCGTGGCTCTTGAGCAAATACAGCAGCAGAGCACCTGCACTTAGGGCTAGACTTGCCTCCCTGTTGGTTCAGGTGTCTTTCCTTGTACATCTGTCTTCCCCATCTGCTTCCTAGTTCCAAACCCAAGGAAATGCTAGTTAAGGGAATTCTCCTCCTCCCCTCACCTAGGTTTTTTCTTGGTAACTTGGATGTTTCCTTCAGTCTTCTCCAAGCCTCTGCAACTCCCTAGGAACGTCACAGAGGACTTGCTTGAGGAGGACTTGCATTTATGCCTACCACATAATTCCAAGGACACCAATTACATTGTCACTACATGATAACTAAGAGTTGCACCCAGGTCAGGGTGAGGAACATGTCTCCAAGCTGAAGCTGTAAGTGACCATGTATGTTAAAGTGTTTCAGGTGCAGCCTTAGATCTTAACAGAGCTGTGTGTTTGACCCAAGTGTTTCTCATGCCTTGCCTACAGGTGCTTAGTAAGCAGGATGGATCAGCAATTTCATGAGTGGGCTCATTCTTGAAATAAACGCTTTCAAGTAGGAGGAACAAGAACCCCTGATAAGGCTGAGAGTGAAGGAAATTATTTATTTCTCATATGATAAATACTCAAATGAATGATAGGAAATAGTTTCTATTTCTTAAATTGTGCAAGTGTACTTCATGCTTCTGACTCCAGACCGGGGCAGTAGTAGTCTGAAGGGAAGTCTCACCTTAACTAATCTATAAAAGGTGTTATTTGCTTTTTAAACTTGTACTGTCAAGGGCTGCCTGTTCCATACAGCGCACAAGAGGAATAAAAGTAACCAGTGTGAATCAAATCCATCTTGCAGGCTTCCAGTGTATATAAACTAACACTTCGCTGATGCAGTGATGCACTTATTTTTCTTGCACCAAACCATAGCTAAGACAATGTTCTCAAGCCAACACTAAGTTTGAGCTTTATTTTTTTAGAAACAGAAAAGGATACAAAACTGTGGAAGATGTGTAAAGCACTGGAAAAAAAATACATATAAAAAAAACAATTAGAAAGAAGCATAATCTAGTTGACCTTCAAGGTCATTTCCACATTGAGTGGGAAGTTTTGCATGCATATAAATTGATATCTATCTAATCACTTTGTAGCCAGTTGTTTCATATAATAATGGTAATCAATAAGACTGAAGAACAGACTCATGACTTTTTACTCCAATGCTAATTCTATTTAATTACAAAGTTTGAGTCAAGTTTCAGGGAATTCTTGCCCTTAGCTCAGTTCTGCTCCAGAAGGAAGGTCAATGTCAGATGCTGGTAGAAAAGTCACAGGCTGAGAGCAGTACACTTTGCGATTGAGAGGATCCCTGTAAGTCAATCAATCAGGAGAGCCATGTCTCTGGCCAGGTCACATGCCTGGTAAGTCTGACTTTCAACAGGCCACTGTTCAACCTAGGAATGGCTTCCCAGGGAAATCACTGCACTCTCATGGGGGGAGCCCTCCCCTAAATGTGAAGGACTGGAGGGGCTGCCTTGCAGCAGCAAGCAATGGGCTTAGTCTCTGGAGGGAGCTACCAGTGTTTCAGAGGTAGAAAGCTGAAGTTTCTGCCCTTACTTCTTCATAAACAAATGAAGAGAAAAAGGAAGGTGTCATAGTTTTGATCAGCAGAGACATCAGAAATGCAAGGACTAAGCTGAAGTCTACCTTGGGGACTGAATTGCTTGTTAAAGGGTTTATTTCAATCGAACTCTTCTGAAGCTGCAGTAGTGATGGCTGGGACAACGCTAACTGCTCCTCCCAACAGGCTGAAACGGCTGCAAAGGCACCAGAACAAGTTTTGACAGAAGTTGCTCTGCTTTGGGTTCAGGAAGAGGCTGCCAGCAGAAGCCTCCTCTAGGGCTGGTGACCTTTTGCTGTGCCTAATGGAAAGTCTAGACCATGTGACTAAAGGTTCCCCAGGCTGCTCTTTGATATCTGTTCAAAAAGGAACATCTGCTCGATGCTTGGGGGAACGATCCTTGTGCCAGACCCGAGCAGGCTCTCCTTTTCCTTCAGAAAATGGCGTGTGCAAGAGCACTCTCACAGCTTTGATGCTTGCAATCAGACAGGCAGAATTTCTCCCAGCTCTGGGCAACCCTGCGTTTTGGCAGAGATGCTGTTGTAACAGGTCTGGTTGTGGGCAAAGGGCATGCAGCTCTGGCTAGTTTGGTGCTACTGTAATGGAGGTTTCTGTTCTTTTTGAAGCTCTTAAAAAATGCCACTCCTACTACATCTTTAATATTGCGGGAGCTGATTGCCTGGACACCAGAGAATGAAGCAAACTAAATAGATTTACCATTCAGACAGACCTGGAATATCTCCTTTTGTAGCAGAAAAGAATAGGATGCAGACTGAACAATTCCCTTGAAGATGGGATTCACCCCCCATAACAGAGGTAATGTTACATGCTTTAGCGCTAATACAAGTCAGAGAGCACTAAAAGCCCAAGGAACTGTAAGGTCATATTTGATTAATACGAAAAGCTGGTCCTTAAGAAAAGACTGCCCTCCATGCTCCCTCAAAAAAAAAGAAAAAAATCCTGAAACTAGCAAAGGAAATTGTTTAAATGAGGAATTTTAAATGAAGAAATTCAAAAGAAAAAGCAGACTTTGCTACAGTAAGTAGAAAAAAAATGGTTTAAGGCTGAAAAATTGCAGTCAGTGAGAACAGCAGAAATATTCTAGCTTAAACCAGAAAGCAATCAAAAAGGAATGATGAGCATCCTGCCCTTCATGGAATAAAATGAGTGGAGGGTATAACCTGGTGTGTCCCTGGACAGAAGCTGAAAGAGTTTGTGATTATTGATTTGTGCAATGTAGGAGAAGAAAAGTTTTCTTTAATGTGTCAAAATAGGCAGCAAAACATTGGAAGGAAAAAAACAGTCTTCAAGGTACGTGAAAAACCTATTCTGAGATGCATATTCTCAATTAAACATAGTTACTATTTTATAAATATAACATAATTCAAAATGCTTCATATTTTCTCCCTGTCCCCTGCCATAGCCCATCAATGTTTCTGGTTTAATTGCTGAATTTGCAATCCAGAATCAATTAAATAAGCTTATAGTTTTAACACAGTGATCATATATTTGGTTTGTTTGGCACATTCTTCTGCAGATGGGCAGTATATCCAGTGTAGAGAAGCCATTAACCTGTGAACTGTCTTAAAAATCATCATTCATCACACCAAACCTCTGTGTCATCCTCAATTCACCACGTACGTACGCTCCCATTCAATTCCAACGTGAGAGTAGCAGTACAGGAATCCAAGAACAGAGAGTGTTGCCCATGGCCAGCCTAAAAATAGAAAGACAGACAATCCTAGTCAGAATAATTAATTAGTGCTGCAAGTAGAAATAGTCTCTTGGGATGAAAAACTTATGATGCTTCCAATTACTTTTATTACCAGTTCAGTATTATAAGTAGAGCCAACCCACAACATTCGAAAAGGGAAATCAGAGGTGGCCGACCTGTTAGAGACCTAGTTTTACAGGGAACTGGATCAGGTTCATTTCTGCTCAGTACCTCAAAACGATACTTACTGATGTAAAGACATCTATTTTAATCCTCTCCTTTGTGGCTGGTCTGTCTATCAAACAGATCCCTGATTGAACCCTGACATTCAAAGCTGGCTGTGGTGCTTCCCAGGCACAAAGGGATGTATGGCCATTATGTGAGTTATTAAAAATCAGAACAAATCTTCACCAGTTACCTGTTCTGCAAAAAAGACCAAGGAAACCTCTGGTTAAAGCTGTTTTGGATATCCTGCAGCTGGGTGTAAAACTGATGTACATATTCTATGTGGGGGTGCAGAATAGGCAGTCCTCTTTGCCTGAGGTGGTTTTTCTTTTTTCTTTTCTTCTTATTTTTTTTAACTAAAAAAGAATACTCCCACTCCACTAATATATTCAATTTTTGGCAGGGAAATGACATGTTTTGCCACTATTTCCAATTCTTTTTCACGAAAGTCACTTGAACTTTTAACAGCTAAAGCAGTAGCAGGGGATTGATAAGCCAAGATAAAGGTCTACCACTTTCCAGTGGCGATGTAGATCACTTAAAAAAAAAAATGCACATTTGTAGACTTCCAAATAGCATAAATGAATTTTCTTTTCTTGATACCTTTTGTGGCACCTCTGTTCCCTCCTTTCTCCCATCTTAGACTTTATGGCCCCATAGGTTGAAAGCCCTGATATTAGGTCTCTCTAAGTTTTTTGGAGGGGAGGAAGACAGGGCGTGTGTGTTTCTGTTGTTGAAATAAGCGTTTTGGTTTCTCTGTGGGAGGCTCCAGTGCAAGAGCCTGCTGTCCTCTAAGCAGGAGCAGCTGCTCTTGCAAGAAGGGCTTTAGTGCTCCCTTCAGGAGAGAACTGTGGGCTCAAGGAGAAGGACGGAGTGAGGATGGAGACTCTCCACAACATGAGATCCAGGAAGCGCTCTTTCTGAAGGTACGTTTACAAGGGATTGTGCAGGCTGGCTTTGTCCAGGCTTCACGCCAGTTCCAGCCTGGAAGCTATTTAATTGTGCTAATATCTAGCTGAGCCTTAGCTTAATAGCCTGCCCCACAGCAGGGCTCGCTGGCTGGGGCTCTGGTCTGCACTTATGGGGCTCGTACGTGCCGTGACCCCCTCCTCCGGGCTCTGAGAGCCCAGGCAATGTAATACTTGACCCTGGAACAGAGCCAGAAAGGGTTATCTTTTTCTCCCGCAAAGAGCTGTGTGTTTCACGAATCTCTAATTGTTTCATCCTTGATTTCTGGGGAAATACACGGTCTTAGAACAGGAATGATTTTCATTGAGCCATTTTACAACTATTACCCAATTTTCTTCAAAACAGCCTAAAGCAAAATTGTATCTTTTGCTTAACCATTTGTTTCACAAACCAAGTATCTCCAAAGGGTTTTTTAAACATGAAAATAGTGGGGGGGGGGGGTTGTTTTTGTGTTTTGTTTTTTTCCCTCTTCAGTGAAATTAGGCTACTGCAGACTGGGGTGAGTAGGTTTCATCTTCAGTAGTAAGATAAAGCCTAGCTGTGCTTTGTCTCTCATAAGATTTTACATAAAAATACATCAATAGCTGTAATAAAAGCATACCTTTTTCCAGTGGCAATATTCTGGTGCATTATTCTTTATATAGACAGAGCTAGAAAGTTCAAGATGGACAGATTCCAGAAGTGTTTACTTTTATTTTTAAGGGTTCTTTTGGAAATCTTGCTAGATACTGATTTGGCAGTTGTAAATACTTTGAAGATCTGGTACACAGAAAATGAGTCAACGCTAGCCTTTGATATGGCCTGATCCTTGTCCCAAGCCACTGCTGCACATCGTATATAGGAGATCTTGGCAGAACACCTAGGTATACAGTGGAAATCTGCTCTACATTTCTCTAGGCTTATGATAAAATTCCACCTCCATGCCCATGACACGTGTTTCATGGGTAACCACGCACTGTATCAGGTCTGTAGTAATCCTCTTAGACTCAGGGAGTTTCTCTATACAGCAAGAGGTGCCAGGGACTGCATTCAGCAGATTATCTCCTCCTGATCTAATTAAGCTGAAGAAACAGTGGGGAGAAAAAGTGACAAACTATGGGAGAGGAGAAAAAGAGGAATTTTTTGTTTAATCTTGCGGCAGCAGTTCTAGGTAGAGCTGCCGGGGTCCTGGTGTGCTGGCTGCGCTGCGTGGGCAGGAGGCAGCAGTGTCAGAGCTGCGGGCGCCTCGGCTTCGCTGGCCCTTTCTTGCCCTGCTTTGAAGCACAGGCGTTGCTGCTGGGGTGGGGAAATGCATACGATACTTCCACTGTGAATAAGCAGACCCAACATCTCCTGTTGTGCTTCTGCTCAGGCCCAGGCCATCCCAGGTTAACACCATTCCACTCAATGCAGATTTGCACGAGTGTGTCTGCACCTGAAAAGCAGCCCAAAGACAGCCTGAAGCAAGCAGGGGATCTTTAAACTGTTTTCACTTGTCTATGCAATTTTATGTACTGACTGGATATGAAATAAACTTCTTGGGAAGACTAAAAACCTTGGTTTCCAAGAAGAGGCCTGCCAAGAGGGTAACATTGTAGGGAAGGACATATCCAGCAACATTAACCCAGCAAGGACATTATTTCAAATTCTGTCTAGTGTTTTCTTATGCACATGCCCTGTGTATCATACCTCTGCGTAGCCTCTATAATCAAACAGCAGCATGAGCTGCTCTTTCACAAGGTAAGTTCACAGGTACCTTGACCTTGCTTAAACAGTCTGTCCTTGTAAACCCAAACAACCCAAAGACACTTGGATCTCTAGCTCCCAGGAATGGCACGCTTTGCCCTTTTGCCCAGAGCACGAGTTGCCTTTCTCCCATGGGCCTTCTCAGCTCCCTCATCCTGAGCTTACCCCCAGGTGCAATTCAAAGGGCTCTGCCTTCTGATGGCCCCCCAGCATCCTCTTACCACCCTAAAGCACTATATCTTCATAGAGAAAAATGTCATCCACTTTGTGACCTTTTCCCAACTCCATTCAGGAGTGTACATATGTACATTCTAGATCACTATTGCTCTGTAAAATGATATACATAAAATGTATTTTAAAAACAATGTTACCGAGGTTGTCAAATCAAGCACACAGCTGTTAGGAAATGACTGAGTAGCTGTTAGGAAAGGACTGAGTTAACTTTGCCTTTTCAAATACAAATCGCATACCAACCTAAATCTTATGATTTGTTGACTGACTTCTGTAATTTGATTTTAGACTTGAATGCCAAGTTTCAGGAGACGACTCAGATTTTCATCATCTGTTTTGTGGAAAGATGAAGTAGTATTAATTAACATATGCTATTTATAAATCCAGGAACAAATTCATATGCTATTTGCAAATCCAAAAATATCTGTAAGCTTTACCTGCACAAATTTCTTTTAAGATGGTTGGATTTCCCTTGTTATAGAGGAGCACTAGGTGCAAAATATGTATGGAATCACAACCAAATTCTCTAATTATGCAGGTACAGTGCTCCACAAAAGTAAAAAATCTTTGGGAAGAGACCAAGAGGACTATGTATTCTGTGGAGAGGAACAGCAGTGCTTTAGCTGTCTGTAATGATGTATCACACAACTGACTCCCTAAGAAGTCCCCAGTCCAAACCGTGCAGGAAACATTGCTCTGTTGCACACAGCTGCTGTATTGTTCAGTATTCTTGCTGGTTTAACTCCCCCATCTTGGGTGTTACCAGTCTGTTTACATACTCAACTCTCAGCATCACGAATAGGAGGCTTGCTTTCATCACATGGTCATGACAGAATTAATACAAACTAATGCCAACTGCAACAGCTTTCAGAGCTGCTCCCTTTGAACTTCCGATCTCCTCTTCAAAAGTGCTTTTGAACACTTCGCAAGCATGTCTAAAAAGGTCACATTTCTGGCACATTCTGGATATTGAACTGAAGGGAGCAGAATAAAACCAAGCTTTCAAGCAGCAGTTTGGCTCACGGCTCTCAAATATTCTCATTACCTCACTTCAAATCATCTGAAACAACATTTAATTTTTGTATCCATAACAAAACCCCTTCATATTTCCTCATCACGACATCATCAAAACACTGGGAAATGGCACTTTGTACACTCCAACCTGCAAGATTTAAGAGCAAGGGACAGTAGTTGCATGTTGCATTTTTAAAAACTGCCTCAGAAACTTTAGAGCCTGAATCGGATTTTCAAATGTGACTTGGGCACAGTCCTCAAAAGTGTTTAAGCACAGAATGGTTGTGAAGTTGATAGAAGTCAGAAGAAGTCTTCTCTCTCTGAAAAGCTTGACTTTGGAAGCTTGCATCTTACTGTGATTTTGATTTGTAAGTACCTAAGTTGCTGTGAGACCTAGCATTTGGGAAAATTGATCCTTAAACAAAGCTTCACATGTGACAAGATACTGAAGCAGCTACCCTGTAAAGCAGAATTAAGGAGAGACAAGCGTGGGGAGGAGGAGGAACAGGTAGAATAAAAAGCTAAAGCAAACCAGCACTGGAGGCCAAGACCTCTCGTACCTACAATTACAAGCATCTGGACAAGTTTAGTATCACTGCCACATTTTTTTAGGAAAAAAAAACACACACACACACACACACACACACACACACACACACACACACATTCAAAACTAAAGATCAATTCAAATAAACCTATTATCTAGCCCAACATTTGAAACAGAGGATAAACTATAGATTTTTTTTTCCCCCAGTGACTATTATTTGTCACTTCTGGGTGGACTGATGCTGACCATTACAGCAGGACATGTCCAACAGGACACATTACAAACACTGTGCCCTCTAATAGCTGATTACAATGTTTGGAGATTTGGAAGAGGAAACTCTACACATTTTCAACTGTGTTACTTATTCAACAGGTAGATGTGGGACTAAATGATACAAAGCACATTAGAAGTGATCTAATTGGCTTATACAAAATTTCACATACAAAATACAAGCTCTGCCCCATCTCCATCGATCTCTATATGTTACACTTGAGTTGAACAGAGTTGGTAGTGATCTAAACCTGATTTAAAGAATTTCACCTCAATTTATCCTCCCACTACTCTGCAAGCTCTATACAACCTAGAGAATTTGATTAAAAATGCAGTTTCTCATCAGCCTGTATTTTTTCCAGCAGTGCTATTGCAAGACTTCTGCTGCATGCATCAGATGCTGGAGCAAAGGCTTTGGTCAGGGAAGCAGTTCTTGTATTATCTAAATTCTTCCCAATCTCCTGAGTTGGGGCTCAGTTTTTTTATGCTCCATGGTTCAGGATAAGCCCTTAAAAATATGGGAGCATGCACTACAGTACTAGTAGTGGCCGTAGAGCAGTTCCTCTTCAGAGCCAGCAGAATTTTTGATACATGCAATCTTTGCCTAAAAGTTAACTAATGATCCCGGCTTCTGCGTTTTCAGTGGAGAATAGAAGATGCTACTGCTTCTTAATACTCAAGTGTTTGAATTTGACCATGGTGCTTTTTTTTTAAATGGCTAATGTAGGCATTACTGTCTGTAAGCAGTGTGCTGTGTGGATTCGTCCTTCCCTCTTTGGAGGCAGAATCTCACTTAATGACACCCAATGGCGACACTAGCCGCTCTAGATGCCTGACTATTTCCCATGTATACATTACATAATGTGAGAGGGGAATGCTGGTAACTTTGCTATATAGTTCTTGATTTTTTTTGTGGTATTATCTGAGCTTAATTCTGCCTTAAGAATTTTTACATCTAAATGTTGTAAAAAGCATAAAAGACTCATAGAGGCTATGTCTTCTGCTTCACGTTTTACAGTAAAGCGTCACAGTCTACAATTTTTTCCAACAGAGCTAGTAAGTGGAAAAAGTCTGAGACTTCAGGCAGCAGTCCTGGTCTCACACATATCAAGTTGACTCTGCAGTAATCCAGCTAAAAACAAAAGAACTATATTGGTGGAAATGCTGAATGTGAATCAACAGTAAAGACGACATTAAAACTGTCGAGCAGAAACTTTCTGCCGCCGGTGATAATAGGAAGAGAAAGGAAGATGAAACAGTTTTAGTTTCCAGATTAAGAAGGGGCAAATCTATAAATCAGAACCAACCTTCCTTCTCCTCCCAGGCCTTTAGTTGAGAGTTCACAGCTAATGTGAAATCAAAGCACAATAAATACAAAAATCTCACTATCTTGGGGGGATGGGGGTTGCTTGTTTTTAGAACAGAGCGAGCAGGAAGCAAGGCAAAAGAGCTGCCCCTTCCAAGTAAGGGATCTAGGTTGGCATGCATAAAGACAGCATTATGCTTATGACTAAAAGGCTACTCAAATATTCCTAGTATAATCTCTTTAAATATGGTGTGAACAATTGGAGGAAGCCAACATTTGCAAAGATTTTAGGGCATTTTCTACTTGTAATTATTTGCTGATAATGTTATAGATACAAATCAAAATACCAGAGCAAAGAGCCTCCTTTCATTACATTTACTTGGTGAAATATCAGAATAAAAAGCTAAATCCACAGAAAAACATAAGCGGCCCAAAGGCACCAATAAGGCACAGCTGGGAGCGTTGCTGCCCAGTGGAACCCGTAGCCCCGAGTTGCGTATCTAGCATCCATCTTTGTAACCAAGCAGAGAGATTCCCATTACACATACGGAAAGACGTGCTGGGCAGAAGAGTGAGTTCATGTCCTCTCTTCTAGAGCTTGAATTTCATGGAGATATCTGTATCTATCTAATTGGGGTTCTCCTTTCTTGGCATTAGGCTTCTATGTCTGCCTTTTCTCACACACCAAAAATCCTTCTCCAACCCTTGAGCCCTGGTGCTAAGGAACTCTTTAGAAATCAAGGCTATGACCTCTCAAAAACAGAGAATTTGAACCAAGATTTCAGATATCAGTTACTGCAACCAAATGTTTGTGTAAAAAGGTAAAGTACTATAATTTATTTCCCCAGCCGTGACTCCTGACCAAGGTTCCCTAGAATGGTCATGACTATAAAATGCCCAAATGACCATAAAATAATTAGTTTTTTAAATACGACGCACTACTTAAGAATTAACTATTCATTCCTCCCCTTCTTACTTATAGCACTCCTTCAGCTACAATTTTCTCTTGTCATCCTCAAAAACAGGTATGTTTCCAGACTGTTTCAGCAATGCTATGGTGCTGCCTTGTCCCTCGCAGCATTAAGAATATGAAAAGGACAGACAGTGTGACAAATTTAATAACTACTTATAACAAACTACTCTAGTGGTTCAACTACTAGTCAACTAGCAACTAGCAACTACTAAACAACTGGAAATTATCACAGAGCTTTTGTACCTGAAATTCTCTGTGTAACAAAAATTACCTTACCTGTTGCAACATGAAGCTCTAACAGAAGGGCTGAGAGCACACCATGGTTTACAGGGACGCTGCATTTGGGATAATTGCTATATCAATGTAAAGCTAGCACTACAGCTAAGGGCACCGAAGCACTTAATCACATAGAAACTAAGGACTGAATCACTTAACAGAAATCCAAACATCTTGAGAGGTGGAAGTGCACAGATAAGATAACCAAACAATCTTACAATCTCGTATCAAGGCATAACAAACAATTTAGGACTAAGGCGTTTTTAATGCTTCTGGCCTCAGATTGCGTGAGTTACTCCTCTTCTGCTCCTGTCTTGTTTCTGCAGTGTCACCAAAGGGCGAGAAAAGCACCGGTGCTACAGTTAACACACGCAACCGTGAAAGAAGAGAGACGGCTAACGGCAATAATGAGCCGACAGGAATTGCTGACACCGACCAATCTCTGATACGCAAGCGACAGATCACATGAAATACAATTGTTGCATACGAGTTATCTTTAGAAAAAGGGTCATATACGATTGGATTACTTTTTGATAACCCAGTTGTTTTGCTTGTTAGCTGTAGAGCTAACCTGACCCTGCTTCAATCCATAGCAATTATATATAAATATTATCAGTAAAACAGATGAATTGCAGGTGGCTGGTGTGTAATTCATTCAATTCATTTTAATTGTTTGAAAAAAAAAATCTGTGTCAGTCCACCATCAAGACCATTTGAAACACAGAAAAAAAACTGACAAACTTAAAATTACTTAAAAGATATCAATATTCAATTAACTTTAAGTTCATAATTAGAAGATTGACTTGTATATTCTCAGAAAATACGTTTTGGAGTTGAAGACTACATCTAGTGAGTTTAGGAAGGAATGTCTGAATGCCTGCTTTCAGCGTGAACTGGAAGAAGTGCCCTCTGTGGCACTGCACACGGTGCCCCTACAGTATCTGAAAATTCAGGTCTACCTATGTGAGTTGCATAAGCTTGAGTTATATCTTAGGCAAAGTCTAAAAAGCCATTTATCACATATATCAGAAAAATCAGACCAGCAATACACAGTAGCCATGTCAGCATGCAGAATCTGAGCCAATGCTGCCAACTGCAGTGAGCTTTTTCCGAGTCCAGCTCTGATTTCCTGGGATCTGGGCTGAGGCCAATATGTATCCATCCAAGGGTAGGACTTTTGAAGACCATGAATGTGAGCTAGTTATGTACCACTTTGGTAACCAAGATCAAAAAGATTCTGCCAGCCTGATTCCCTTCAGCTGTACATTGAGGATGATGACATTTCCTTGCCTTTGTAACCTGCTCAGAGAAATGCAAATACAGTGCTTTAAATGTTCTTACTATACCCTAGCTAGTCTCCTTTCTTTCCTGTTTTAAGAAAACGTGCCAAACAGCTGCTGAATGGCACTGTGCAGAGTGGCTCTGCACACTACGTTACAAGCCTGCCCTTAAGATAGTTGTTGCACTGGTGGAACAAAGGATATGGAAGAAAAATCCTGTGACTGTTAAAATAACTTCTTAAAAAAAAACAAAAAAACAAAAAACCCACCCGTATTTCTTTCAGTGATGTCTTTAGCAGCATATTCCATTTTTTAGAAGACCCACAATCACCAGCTCCTTTATATTACATCAAAATGCAAAACAGTATTACTACTCCATGCTAAAAAGTTAATGCCAATATTCAAATTGTCTTATATAACACAGTGCAGCTTACTGCAATAAGATGTAATCTTTCCTTATGCTTGCTTGGCGCAGCAAAATCAGCAAGGAATATTATCTTCTACCTGGCTATTAGCCCTCTGTCCCACCTCTGCTCCTCCATTCAGTGTAATAACACAATTAAAAACCACTGCTGCAAGTGTTTAACAAGACTGCTGATAGCACTAATATACACATCCTGCTCAGAACTGACACAAGTTTAACACCTGCCCTAAGGAAATAAGTGACCCATTTATATACATCAACTCCATAGTGTTCAACTAATTTCTTGGCTCTTTGTCCAGGTGTGTGACGAAGTGACACTTCAGTGGTTCATTTGTCTCTGCCACTTGACAGCCTTGATCTTGTTTGCTGTTGCTGTAAAGCAGGAACAGATTAATTGAAGTCAGCTGTCCAGCTCCAGAGTAAGCAAAATTAGATCAGCCCCGAGGGGCAGCAAAGGGTAGATTTGCTTGCCCTGCCTTGTCACTGCGGACTTGTCCTTGGCTGACCTGGTTGCCATCGCTGGACCCGTGCTGCTCTCCTTGGTGGGGCTGAGGCCACGGTGCTGCCTGCCCTGCTGCCCACCCGCCTCCCTGTCCCCCGTGGAGAAGCCCTGACGGCAGAGGTGAGGCCTCAGTCCCCAACTGCAATGGGATTTCTCCTAGGACTAATTTCACATCTCAGGGGAGAGAAATGTAATCAGAGCTGGCTATGAAGCAGTCATTTCCATTAGTAAACAGGAGCACAAAGGAAGAAACGAGAACAAATTTCCATATGTACAGTCCCTTCTAAACAATTATTTCTATAAACCTCTTCACAGTGTCGGGCTTCCTTTCTCTACGAGATCAGCAGCACAACCAGATTAATTAATTAATTTAGGCAACATCATACCAGCTCAGCGGATCCAGTATAACAGAGCTGGATCTTATTTGTTTTATTTCAAAGATCACAGTTCACGCGCAATGGTGTGACCACACAGAGTAGTCATATCAAATATAATTTGAGGCTAATTAGTAAATTCCGTATCTCAAGTGGACCCAGAATAAATTAAAACAACTTTGTTTACAACCAGTACATATCAAAACACCACTTTCTCATTTCCCTTTTTTGAAGCTGTAACACCAAGATGAAAAAAGACATGAATGGAAAAGAGAATATTGTGGTTACAAGGGCTGTCAGGGCATGCATAAAGCCTGCGCTACAGCAGAATGGATCTCTGAGTTTACTGAGCAATGTAAAGCCTGGCAGTAAAGATGCTCAGTTGCTTGTCATGAGAGGGACCGTGCACTTGGAAGAATAAGACACAAGGAACAGCTGTAGAGGTGATCCGTCAAAAGTCCTATTTGTCTGTAAACGGCCTTCCTAATCTCTCCTTTAGGGTCAATAAAGGACTCAATGACTAATCAGAGAACTCTCCTAACACGGCTAACCATTTTTTTTTAGCATGGCAAGAGAAATGTGAAAATGAAGTATTTCAAAAACTGAGGTGAACAAAGTACCTTATGAGTTTTGATCTGCTTATATAGGTGTGGTAAGATGGCAGAAAGAAAGATAGCCATGAAAAACAAGCTATTCAAGAGCTACCTATGATCACTTAATGGCTGGGGTAAAAAGGTACATGGGGTTAATTTGACTGGAGTGGCTTCATTTTTAGAATCGCCAAAGCTAGAGGTGGACAACCTTGATATGCTGGTGAAAGCACATTGCCAAATGAAGATGTTAAAGTGACTATCATTCAGACTCATTAGTCAGAGAATATACAAAAGACTGTCAAAAGCAGGAGTAATACTGCCTTCAGAAGGAAAATATCCTATTTCAGCAGGGTAAGCCAAAAATCCCTCCCTCAGCTTCCCCCAACAAATCGCAGAGATTAGTGCTAATTTCTTTGGTAATAATTAGGATACTTAATAGAAAGGAAAGAGGGTTCCTCTTCTCCCCCCTTTATTGCCAGTTGGATCTTCTATTAGTAGTTCTGTTACTACTAAAAATGAATTCATCATGCTGAACTATATAGTTTGGATGCTGTAGAGGAGCTTCTCAAAATTTATGCACAGTCACTTAATGCAGCTAATTTTTGTCCAGGAGAACAAACATTTAAAGAGAAGAGTATCTTTTTATTTTATTGGTTCTTTATTCCATTTGGAAATCTAAATGCACAATCTATTTCACCAGCTGCCATACATCACCCTACTCTTTTCTTTCCAAAAACCTTCTGAATGAATACTGGCACACCCCGTACAGATTTCAAACGTCCTGCTTTTAAGATCAAATTTACTGACACACGCATCAGCATCCTTCATGCCTGCTCACACTGTGTGCATTGCAGGGGCCAAAGCCACTCACATGACTCTCTATTCCCGCTTTGGAGAAGTATTTTGAATTGGGATTTGGCTCAGGGTTCACTTTACTGCAGAACCCAAAGATAGCTATGGATAAAAGACCTTCGTCTGTCCTTCAGTGTTTCAGTGAGTACTGGACTCAAGTGAAGTGCTCAGCTGCAGTCAAAGTTTGCTGTGACAAAGAAGCCTGATTAAATAAGAGAAATTTATCATTTGGCAGAATCCTTCAGCCATTCATAAAAGGAAAAGTCAAACACAGTACTTAATACTTTGATCAGAAACTCTGCTTAAGTCTTTGACTTACATCCTTGGTGACCTTTAAGTTGCATTTGAATATATTTCAATTACTGAGGCAGAAGAATTTTCCTGGCAGATGGACCAAGGCAATTACCAATATACTATCATCTTTATCTTCCACTTTGTGGGAGTCCCTGTATCCTCTGTGGCTTTAGAACGACATGAGAGCGCTTAATTTGTTTTAAACCCAAACCTGAACTGCAACAGATGTTATAATGAGAAGCCGGGGCAAGTCTCCATTTTGATTTGCTATTGGAACTATGGAAATGCAATAGAGAAGGGACAGAGAAAGAAGGAAGCAGAAGGGCGACCAGAATGGATATTCACTACTCTTGACAAGACTGAAAAAATTAAGACTGAAGGGTTAAAGTGAACCTCCAGTCGTGAGGAAGAAATATCAAAGGTAGACAGATAACTGAATGAGGGGATCGGTAAAATAAAAGATGGTCTAGGAAGCATGGTCAAACTCACAGATTTGAACAAATTCTCTCTTCACTGGGAAAGAAAGCAGAAGACGCATGCTCACCCCACCAACACACGTCTATCAGCCCAGTAAGCAAATAGCGAAAGAACGGGCGCTGCACACTGCATTTAACAACAAACGGTCTCAGTCAAGTATGTTGTGAGAGCAGTAAAACATTCAAGTTTTCTTGTTATCCAATACCTGTCTTCTAGAAAGGAAAGTGCTCGGTAAGAATGCCTTTTAAAGACTCTTTGGTGATTATTTGTAGTCTCCAGAGTGAAAACAACCCCACAAACACCCACAGCTCCTAAGCCAATGCCAACTTCAGCGCAGGCCTGACACCGAGGGTCCCTTGCCAAAGAAATGAGCAGTTTATAAAGACAACTGCTACTGCACTGGGGTGGCCTTTACTTCGTAAAAATGAGCTCCGGTCTTCTGAGCCTTCTTTCAGAGCTAACTGATGATGCCATTTTTTTTTTTAGAGTAAAGCTTTAAGTTAGCATACAGCAGAGAGCTGCAGGCTTGGTCCAATTTGACCAGTAGCTTAATTGTAGCTGTATTTAAATCTTACTGACACAGAGAAAGTTTATTTCCTTCCCTCTTAGAAATACATTGAGATTTAATCTTATATCTCAATCAAACTTAACAGAACATTAAATATAAATGCCGTCAGTAGCCAACTCCTTTAATGAAGGCAGCAGTACATAAAGCTGAACTGAATTATTAATGAAATTACTCTTGTGGAACTCATATGATGCAAGAAACCCCTTGCAAAAAGTGTGCTATGTAAATGCTAACGTTTTCTAACAAACTAACCGCTATCTTTGATTTAGGAGGAATCTAATCAGACTATACATTAATTTTGAATCATTTAAAAATTGTCATGTAAATAATTTGTTCCATCTTTCCAAGCCAGCACAAATTTGGCAAAACGCCACATGTAATGCAAGATTCTTGATGTAATTTACTTCAGTGACTAAAAAGCTCATAAAATGTGTGTCCTTGGTTAAGTACAGTACTTTCATAGTGTCAGTTTCAAGAGAATTGATGGCTCAGCAGTAACTATAGTAACAAATATGGGAAGGTTACTACAGGCATGCCTTTTAAGTTGTTTTATACACTACTGTAAGTGAAATGATAGATACTTTATGTAAAACTAATGCAGCTGTTATTATAGAAAGTGTGAAGTGTAATCAGGACAAAAAATAATCTTATTTTTCAAAATCATACTGAAGACTCAGCATTTTGCGGTGACATCTGTGTGTGTGGTGGTTTCCCTCTCTGCGGGTTTTTGTTTTTGCCAGAAGTTTGTCAGAGGTTAGTAACATAGTAGTCCCTGCACTCTTGTTGACTCTGGTGTGGCAACGATATCCATTGCATTTGCTGTAATAATTATATAGGACCAGATTCCTAATGGGAAACAGATGCTTGGCCCTGGGAGCCCCTGCTGGCATTCAGACTGGAGCTCCCAGCGCTGGATCAGGCCCCTGCCTCCACTGGAAGCTGCTCCATGATTCAATTAGAGACTCACTGGGCAAAAATCCAGGAGTTCCTGTATCCTTGTGGCTTGTGCACTCCTCTGGAGCAGAAGGGAAGAGACAGGTCCCCTCCCTGCTCCACAGACGCCCTTTAGTTTCTGTCCAACCTGAAGTAAAGAGACTTCCCAGTATGGCCCAACAGGCAGAAATGAAACCAAACACATCCTACAGATACTTCCAGCTTGCCCTTACTGTTCACCAGGAGGCATCCGAAGGCAGCTGTTCCAGCAGTGCCGAGGACATCCCACTACCCCATTTCCTCTAAGGAGCATCCAGTAAAGCTGAGGGCAGATTTTCTCATGTGCTGTGCAAGGCCTGACACAGTATACGGTGGTACTGTCATGCCAACATGACCTGCAAAACAGGCTGTTTCAACCCAAACTAGAAACAGGATCCTACTGCTGTGAAGGCTGGACCAACCTAGATTATCACCTTCTTACAGGCAAAGATGGGGAGGAGAAAGTATAGGAGTCTAGAAAGACTACAGCATTAATGAAGAAGCCCAACATATTAAGATGGATAATCTTGGAAGGAAAAGGGGGGATGGGATGGAAAAAACTATTTCCTTTCCCATGATACATTTTGCCATTTCCTCCAGGATGCCAGATCAGCTAAATGCTGGCTGAACTTTCACCAGCAATAATGTTACTTAGAAAAGCACAAGATAAAACTTGTGTATTTGACTTTAATGCAAGAGCCAGCTTTGCTGAGAGACAGGATGACAGTGCTTATTGTAATGTAAAGGTGTGCTTGTTAAATGATTTTTTAAACAAGGGCTTGGCCTTTCTAAACTGGCAAAGGTAGAATAAAATGAGACATGCGTAATTCATGAAAACACCTCCTATGTACAATACAGTGGATTTTTCATGCGCTGTCAACTGAAGCCTCTACTTTGAGCTCAAGCAGCACACAAACCAATGCACTGGAAGCATCTTCTCATACTCCTGCATTCCTAGTTAGAGATCACTTCTGACTCTTCCCTCTGTGCCACTGAGCTCACAAACCCCCAGAGAACTGTGTCTAAGCGGGGCTATGAAAAAAATCATCCCCCAGGGAGGAATGAATGCTGAACTGCTAACACCAGTCATTAGAGCCAAGATCTATTCCCAGCTCTGCTACTGACTTGCTACTTTTCTCTATGCCATTGTTTCTTTATTTGTAAAACAATCACAATCACAAAATTCTTTAAATCCTTGCATCAAAAAAACAAAACAAGACTGCAAAAGGATTCACTGGTCTATTGCCATGTTTCACAAACCACTGCAATGTTAGAGTTGGCCAAAGCAGATTCAAATGGCATTAGCAGAAGGCACTCCTCTCTCTTCAGGACTGGTGATTAGAAATGAGGAAAGGTGTTTTGGGGCTGTCAGCAAGGGCATTTTTGAACAACTTCTTCCTACATGTTGCTAGTGCAACACTAGTTTTACTGCAATAGCTAGGTGTGATTTTAACTTTTTTTTATTTAATAAATGACATCATGATGCAAAATTTGCATCTTATCAAAAAGCTTAGCTCATACAGTGATGTGGATAGAGCTTCATGACAGCTGACACTGTCTTTCAATGTGAGACTCTCTGGAAAGGATGCCTGAGAAACGACAGGATGACTTTGCTGCTGATAGGAAACGCCTTTAAACTTGGATGCTATGTTAGGTTCTGGGACTTTACTATTCAGCAGTAAAGCTGCAAGATAATAGCAAATGGCCTAGCAAACCTATATGTACCTTAAAACTAAACTGGACACATCAGTGCTACAGCAAGGTCCAATTCCTGTTCTGCATAGTTTTGCCAGGAGAAGTTACAAGAGTATTCTTACCATTAATGTTGTTTCAACCACAGGAAAGAGTTTTACCAAACCGGTACACGGCATGGATTTCTCTGAGATGCCCTGCTGGTACAGTCTATGGGTACTCTGGTACTTGCAGTGGTGCCCTCTGCATAGGTATGGCCCCAAGTGTAATAACTGAGACTACAGAGCAAGGCACCAACTAGACAGAATTCCCTTTGTAGTTTTTCCCTCTTTGAAATGTGTTCCCCCAAAGAAATCCCAGCTAACACCAAATGCTCCTTAGGAAGGTGTTATTCCTGAAACATTTGGCATTTGAGATTACCTGCATCCCTCAAGGCTAGCCTCTCCTAAACACAGTGGGCCAGAGCTTAATTACTGTGGCTCTCATCTAACCACAGCTAGCCTTTGCCCCTTTCACCAAGAGGGAGCTGTTAGTAATTTTCCCCCAGGAAATACAGCTCATTATAAGCTTCTGTCAAGTATAAAATAGGTTTTGGCTCCTTTAGATTTTTTTTGCTGCTTCCAGCATGACACAGAATAGAAGGCAATGTGCATTGAAGTGTTTATGTGATAAAAGGCACTACTGCCACTACACACACTGAAACAGCTCAGCAGCTGAAAACAGCCACTTCCTGCAGTGAACTCATGTGGCAAAACTTGGATGAATTTTTGGAATTGGGCAACAGATCTTCAGGCCAGTACACAAGAGCAATTATACAAAATCCAGGCTGTATAAAATTCAGCAAGCAGCTTTCTGAAATTAGCTTTTTGTGAGATGGTCTCACTGACTGCAGAAGATTTCTTAAGAAGAAAATACCATCAAGGTATTATAAGGCTATGAATGTATATGTGAAAGAAAGAAAGACTGGCTGCAGTAAATGTAAAGTTTAACATATGAGGGATAAGCTCCTACTAAAAATTTCATATGACATAACAGGGCTTGGATTTAAATGCTGTGGTATTTGCAGATAATTGGTTTACCTGAGAAAAGAAGATACAGATATTTAAAACTAATGCCAACAAAATCAATGAGGATTTTGCTGCAAACTTTCATGAAAATAGGATCAGGTTCCCAGGGCATGATGCTGTTTTTTGAATGGTGAATTCCACTCCTGGCAACTCAGAAGTTAAAAGCACTCAGTAATTTGGGTGACTGAGTTTGAAAGTAACTGAAATATTGATGCCGTCATCACCCTGGAAATATACTATTTTCTTGTGACACTTACTGAAGGACTTCACATCTATAAATACTGGAGAAGAGAAATGACCATGTAATGCAGAAGGATAGAGCTGGCGACAGGACCCCCCCACCCACATGACTCCCTCCAAACACATCCCCCACAGCTCCCCATCTGATAAAAGCAGTACATTAAATATCTGAATAAATACCAACACTGGAGTATTAAAATAATGTAAGACTAGCAAAAGAGTTGAAATACACAACAGGAAAATAAACTAAACTTGATATCTGCTTTAATGAAAAAAGCAGATAAGATTTTGGACAGATGGGTCAAAATATTTCTGTAAAATAAAACTTCTGGTTTTTAAATAACTACTAGACTCCTAGAAAGTGTTAGATCTTTTACTCTAGCATGCATGAAAACCTTTTAGGAAGCAGGTGCCTCTCGTTTCGGCTCTGAATCTGGAAATTTCACTTGAGCAAACTGCTATAATCCCTCCATCTATCAGCTTCTTTACTGCAGCATTTGGTTACCTCGCAGCGACCAAGTTATCTACCTACACGGCCATTCTGTATATGGAAATGCTCCCATCCCTGTCATCATCCCCACTGTTTTTCTCACAAACCTGTCAAGCTCTGCTCCGTGCTTTCTCATATGCGGGGAGGGAGGCTGCAGGGACTGCAAAGCTTAATGCAGCCTGAAGGTGGATGCTAGAAGGTTTCGCAGTTGTCTGCCCCTGAATACTGTCATGTGCAACAAAGGTCTCGTCCAGGACTGACAGATGAGGCAGGAGGGCAAAGCAGCATGAGGAAGTGCAAATAAAGTAACAGGTAATAAATGGAACAAAGCGTGGCGGGGACTGGAAACAAATGCAGGCTGCCCTGTATAGAGAGCAGATAGCGCAAGATGAACAACTGCCTAAAAACAGGACTATATAGCAAAGCCGTCATGGTGAAATCAGGAGAAAGAGCAGTGTGAAATAACAAGATGGGAGGGGGGAGGGCAGAACTGCAAAGAAGCTGCCAATTTCTCTGTCGCGCAGACAAGTCGGTGCTGTTGACTCAAGACTGTAACAAACCCACATAAGCTTGAGTCATACATGCTTATGACCGATCCATCCTCATCTATGATATATTTATGAGCTTGCACACGGTAGGCTTAAGCATCATGTAAACCCGCCCTACAATCGGATGAGTCTCCATGCCAGCCGCTACTTCAGGATGCTGCTCCAGCCCCCCTAAACCAGCTCGGAGATGAGTTTGCATCTGTCAAGATGTGGGCACAGCACAGGCTTGCACAGTGGCATCACGACTTTCCCTATTGCTTTCCTAAGACCACACGATACTCCATTTGTTTTTCCTGCTACTGAGCTGTTGCTTTCACTGGCCTGCCACGGGCACAGTGCCAGGCTCTCTCCTGAGTTACCACTCAGTCAGCTCAAAGGCATGAAGCCTGGATTTTGCTCCCTTCCTCCCCTCTGTCAACACACACTACTTCAGTTAAGAAATAGGTGAGCTAAATTTCACCTGCCATTCTATTGCTAAGCCACTAAATCCTCATAAGATGTTCTGCACCACTTCACACTTGCCCCTTGTCTTTTTTAGCCTTAAAACCTGAGTATCATCAGCAAAGTTGATCATGTAAAGCAGGATGTGAGCAGATAAGTAATATGTGCCTCCCAGGTACCTGGCAAAGATTTCTTCTTCCCCAGAAGCAAAGAGACGAAGTCAGAGTTCCTGCTGCTTTAGAAGCCAGTTCAGCTCTTGGGAAAGCACAACTGAGCCTGCTCAGGGCCTGCGGCTAAATCTTAGTCTAGACCAGCATGCATAACTAACTAGCACAAATAAGCAAGACAGAGGGATGCAAAGACCCCACAGAGCATATCAGCGTTAAGGCCCTTGCTATCCGGCAGTCCGGACACAGGCTAAGCATTTCAGACCAGATTCCAACCTGATTTACACTGGTGCTAACTCACTCAAGTAATGATTATGTATCACAAACATATAAAAGCACAACTGTACTCATCAGCTTGAGCAGGAATTTCTGAGTAAGAAAAGAGCAACTGTTCAATTCCTGTAAGACAAAAGGCCAAATCGGGACAGATGCAGGTGTTCATCACCTCTGGAGCACAAGCCTAAGTCCCCTCCATACTTCCCTTTCCTTCATTCTCAACTCCTACTACACGTCAAGTCTTGACTCTAGCCTTTCAAAGAAAACTGCCAACCTGGTTATATGTGCTTCAGCCCCGTATTTGGAAATGCCTGAAGTGTTTCGGCTGAGTCCTTTCTTCCAGGAGTTAGCCTGAGGAAAAGTAGAAACAAAAACTCCAAAACAAAAAAAAGCAAAGAAAAAATGAATAATCTTGCAGTGAGAAATCTGAGGTTTTTACATCAGATTTCTAACCTAACTCTATTTATAATACATAAATTTACTCTCTTTCAGGGTTAGTATAATACAGAAATTTTAGTATCAGTCTTCAGTCTTCTCCTAATCTCACTGCAAGAAAAAAGTAAAAGTGTGCAATCTCATTTTAGCATGTGTAAGTGCCCAGGGTGCCGATATAGAGAAATATTTAGGTAAATACATGTATTCATTCAAAATTATCCTGCCTGTTAGTTCTTATTTAGTACCACTTAACTAGTAGCCATGAAACCTGATCATTGTCATCTTGCAAGTTGGCCCATTGGAGTAGATTTGAAGGTCACAAGTTTCTAAAAGATCTGGTAACTTTTTCCATACAGTAAAAGTGAATGCTGTCACATGGCACCTAATCAAAACTCACTGAGACATTAGAAGTAAGCCTCACTCCTTGAAGCTGCTGGTCATTTACCAACCAACTTGCCAGTGCTCGGGGTTTTGCCTTAGGGAACGTGTTCCAGGCCTTTCCGGCCCTTTGGGGTTGGAAAAAAAAAGAACATAAAAATATGTCTTGAAGAACCACAACCTGCAGCCTGTTGGGAATTTTCTTCATAGTTTGTGTCAGTTGCTGATGAGGAAATGGCAACGCAGCTCACCGGCGAGCCTGGAACCCATCGCTCCCGACACGCGCAATAGCCTCAACCCAGCTCGCTCTTCGTTGTGCACCCAAACCACATAACTCCCGTAGAAACACTAGGGCCCTACAGAGCTACTTCTGTGATATGCTCTCAGCATTTTCATTAGGTCTTTTTTTCTTCCTGATCTTTCCAATCTTCTTTCCACTTTAAAAGATCTCTAGAGGTGGCAGGAACAATCACCTTCAGACTCTCCTAAATGACCAGCTCTAGGCTTTCTAGGCTTTTGCTGAACACAGACATAAACCAACACAAACAAACAAACCCTGAAATGCAGCAGAGAGAGCTAAAAGATGGCTCTTCAGCAAAAAAAAAAAAAAAAAAAAAGAAAAAAAAAAAAAAGAAAAGTGGCTTTCAGGAAATAAGCCAGAATACAAAAGCACCTTTAGCCAAGATTGCTTCTTAAGACTTTCTGTAAAAATAATAAAGTAAAAACTCAAAATGGAACCTGTATTTTCTATTTCTGAGAAAAGAGGTAATTTCTGTTAGTTTTATGCATTCAGATATGTGTTCAGTCTCTACTGCCTTGGATAGACCTCGCAGCCTGGCACATGGCATTTCCGAGCAAAACAAGAGAGAGAGTGCTTCCGATTCCATGTTAGGATTTTTCCTTTACATGATTTTACATGAAAAGTGCAGTTCATCAGCCACCCATGGCTGATAGTCACCTTTCAAAAATCCTCTTGAATACTAAATTCCACATTTTGTAATTTTAAGCCAAGTCTCTGCAGCAGGAGACCATGTGTGAAGAAGATAAAACAGAAAGCTTAACAAAAACCAGCCTCCTGATGTCCATGAGAACTCTTAACCTGAAAGATTTGAAACAATAATGCCTGGCATATCAATACAGCTCCAAAATCAAAGCATTTTACAAATCTCATGTACATTGCAATAAAAGACTATGACAATGTAACACCATCCTTCGTCAGGATGACTAGTGTCAGTAATTCTAGTTTAATATGTCAAGTCACAAGACTTCCATCACCTTCCCTGAGGATCCACTCCTAATCTTATAGATTTCACAGCCCAAACTTTTCACACTCTGTAGTTAATTGAGTAATCACTCTGTGCAAAAATCAGTATTGCACACAGATTTAGACTGAGTATCCAAACAGGCAGCACGTGTGTATCATACGTATACCTGGTGGCAGAAAGCAGCCGAAGTCTGTTACTGAAATTTGCTTCTGAGGTAGATGGGAGGGATCTTATGAAGAGGGAAAAGGAGATACAGGCACAAGGCGTACCAGAAGACTTGAGTATAGCAGTGGAAGGAAGACACAAAGAAGGAGCAGCTAAGACTTAGGACTCAGGACTTAGATGGAGCAAAAACTGTGGAAGTCAGCATGTGTTGATTGATGTAAATGGTGTGACACAGGGCAGAACTAGATTCCAAAGCTGAGGCCCAGCCACTAAGAGGAAAGATGCTGTCCAACACTCAGGCAATGAAAATTATTTTTAATAGTTGCAGTCATGATTGGCTGGACATTAAGGAACTTATTTCAAATGATTTTTTTAAACTTAAATCACATTTTAATGCATTTTGCTTTTTAAACAAACGTGTTTAAAATTTAATATGAACCAATGATGACTTTCTTGAACATACGAATTTTTTGTAATTATTAAAATAATTTAGATAAGAAATATTGCACACTGAGTCATGCTGCAAAGTTTAATATGGTAAAGAGTCATGCTTTTAAATTAATGTAGAATTGGAATAAATAACAGCTGTAGCTGTGGATGTCAATTCAAGCTTCATAAATAATGCAGCAAATAATGCTGTGATAGATGTATCTGTCTGAGTGAACTCCTGTTGTATTTTAAGTACTTTTCTCCTACAAATTCAAGTATTTTCAATTCTGAGCATGAAGATGTTCAAGTTTCGTCCTAACTAATTTTCAGTTTCAATTTTGTTAGGAGATGCAGAAAGACGTTTTCTTTATTTGAACTAGCAAAAAGTTAGAAACTGGGAATCTAAAAACAGAATTGCTTGTTTTCTTCCTATAAACTACAAATAAAAGCTGGATGAGAATGGAAGAGTCTGGTGCTAAAGAACTCAGGCATATGGGGCCAGACTTTCTAAAGGTCTTAGGTATCCAAGGGTGCTGACAGAACCTTAGGTGCTATTGAAAATACCCCCGAACACCTAGCACCCCTTCATTTCAAAGTCACCTGCTGTCATTACATGCTTCTGCCCACAGGGCACATCATCTACATCTTTAGACACCAAAGCATCTGGTTTTGATCATCAGGGTTAAGTTTTCAATCTGTCTACTCACTAGATAGCTTATATAAATCTCTTCAGAAATTATTTAACCTGAGATGCACGTTTCTGTACTTCTTTTGTATGTATCCAAAATATTTCAGGCAGTCTTACTTAGCTAATAAAATAGACCTGAACTGTAGTACTTATATTTTTAATTCAGCCTTCCACTTAAAAGTAGCTAGACACAACTTGCATAAAAAATTATCATCCAGAAAATCAGTGTCTTATTTTCATTGTTCATACAAACTGCTTGAAATTAAGACTCTGAACAAGATGTCTAACCCTTATTTGAGTGTGTGCATTCACAAAGGAACACTGTGACTAGCAGAAAGTAGTATGCCAAGTATTATTTCTTCAGAAAAAAAAAAAAAGATTTTTTATAGTGACCAACAGAAATATACCCTTTTTTCTCTTTTTTAAGGGAAAATAAGAAATACAACAGTAAAATTAAGATTAAAAGATAGAAAAATTTCCTGCTCATCTGCTGTAAGCATAATGTAAAGCAAAGATATAGAAACTCTTCATTTTTAATTACTTTTCTTTGGACTGAAGATGACTTACCACTTCCCCTTTGTATTCCTATGCCTGTAAAACCCTTGAATTAATTACTATTAGGCCTAACAGTAATCTAGAAACATTCACGTTATTCCGTCAGAGATCTCTGTTTGAATTTCGCACTCTTAATCCCAAGCATAACCCACTTACCACTCATTGCTAGGACTTGCCTTCGAGCACTCGCTCTGCATCCATCCTCCCTCCTCCTGAGCCAGGCAGCCTCCTCCCTCCTGCCAGGGCTGCTCCCTCTCAGCACATCACTTCCTTGCCCAGGGGACCGCCAGTTTATAGGATCCCGACTACAGCAGCCTGGTGCTGCCAAGATGTAGCATTTCTGAAGATTTTCAATAGGCTCCCTAAGGAAGATCTTTTCTGTGACCCTGCAGGACACATCCTGCACCCTGCCTGCTTCACAGCCAATGGGCCAAATCACCACTCCTATGCAAATGCAACATCAAAACCTGTTTAAAAGCCCAACTTTTAAGGGGATAACCACCAAACTTTTTTAAAAAATGGGGCCTCAGAGCTGTTCTTATTCTACTTTGCAATAAGAATCTTAACTATCAAACCATTTCTGCCACAGAAAGCAACCCACATATAAACTTGCAACATCTTTGCTCTTATCATTATGTCTCTTGCTCTTTGATTGAATCCATGCAGGATAACATGACACACTACTTTCCGCCAAATTACATTTAAAAAGTGCCGCAAGGAAACCATTGATAAACAAAATCAATATCACATATAGAGAAACACAGTGTGTTTTTATATATACTGAGGAACAGCAAGTTGACTGGATCAAACTATCAGAAGGCTATGTTTAGAGAACATGAACATGCAGGCATGAACTACATTGTCAGGCAAAAAGCTGTACAATTTAAAATTGAGAGGAAGATTCATGCAGCTTGTCAACACTACGTAGCAAATTTTGCTGTTCTTCTAGAACATATTTGAAAATATTAAGTTAATTTTGTAACAGTACTCATATTTAGAGAGTTTGAAAACATTACAGGCCCTTCACTGAATTAACCCATACTTCTGAAATCGCCTTTGGCCACAGATATGCCTTTGACCATAGATAAAAATACGAATTTCCTTCTCTTTCCCCTGCCCTTCTCTTATTTTGAAAAATATTTAAAGCAAGCATTTCTAATGAATCTTTTTCATGTTTGGTTTTAAGAAAGAATAACAAACTTTTCAGCGTTGACCCTAAGTAAAAACTTTGTTTGCTTCACAGAATCAGCCTTATGACTTGCTTGGGTCGACTAATCTTTCTGTATTTGGATCAGGAACAGTGTCCAAAAAACTGTTTAAACCATGAAGCTATGAAAAAATCAGAAATCGCAATGTGGTACAAAGCATCCATTCTAGCACGATCAGGTTACAAGATGCTAAACCATAAAAATCACTTCACTTTTAACAACTTGCCTCCCATTATCACTATGTTAGAATTGCAAGATGGTTTTAGCAGGCTGGGTAAAAAGGTGATCTCAAAATCCCGAAGGTAAGTGAACCCTCCTTCCACTGTAGAGATCTCTGATATGAGGGAACAGTAACATTAAAGTGACACAAATAATGTAATCAAGAGGATTAGAATGTGGGTAGAATATAGTGTTCAGATTTCATAACCTTTTCCTAAGCACTCATAATAATAATAGAGGATAAAAACCTTCCAATAATTGCACCCCCCCACACACAATCCTTTAAGGGTTTTTTTCCCCATTGTCTTTTTTGTATGATTGCTCGAATTTTCTTACAAAACAGCCAAATTTTTGATAAAATCATCCCAAATGGAATTTTTGTTTCAGCTGGGAGGTAAAAATATCACATAAACAACCTGGTAATTTGTTTATCCATGTGTTAAGGGGTGGTAAAAGTACCTCCATTCAGTTATGGCAGAGAAGTGTACTAATTAGGTTGTTTAAAACTCAATTAGATTTTGATTTGACAACACAAGAATCAAGATGTAGCACTCAGACACTCATGATAGCTTTAAAGAGCATTACTTTTAAATATGTTCAATCATACTTAGTAAACACAATCAGTAACATTTTCCTCAATAATGAGTTGATCTCCACAGTTGATGCTTATTGGCTGTGTTTTTTTGACTGAATTCATATAATTTAGTGCACTCCCTGCATGAAACTGGCTTGTCACAAAAAATTTAGCTAGAAATTGAATTTCAGCATTTCATTACTGTAAGCCTGAATTCCTGAGTGTCAGGCAGAAGGTCCTTGCTACAATCAAGTGTCGAGGATGCTGAGCATAATGAATAGAGGCAACCAATAAACACTCCTGCAACCAGTCAATTCTGTGACCAGAATGTCAAACTTCACAGGATACTGGTAGTTAAATTGCCTCTCTGAACAGAAATTATATGGGTTTGAAAGGATTATAAAAGGATAAGTTATCCCAGCTGTTTTCATTCTTTTAAGTCACTTGTATTAAAAGATCTGCTGGAGGCAATATTCTTCTGCTGCTTAATTTTCACAGATACTTTACAGCCACCTATAACAGTAGAGCTCTTACTGAGTGGATATTGTTTACCTATGGCAGCAAATACAGACAACCAATACTATCCTTTTTTTTTTTCTCCTTTTCAGAAGTCAAATCAAGGGGTTAGCATTCTTAAAGTTCTTTTTTTTAATACATCACTGGCAAATAGGCATACAACTCATTTCTGTCATGTTGGAGGAGCAGTATACTGTAGTGACTGCCAGTTACTATGAACTTGCAATTTTAAGCTTTTTCTTATTTTAGTTCATCTATCCAAGCTAAGTTTCATCAGATGTGCACTACTGAAAAAGTGTAGGAACAGAAGTGAGAGAGGTACACATGTTCTTCTGAGCTACAATATTTCTGCATATGGAAGGAAAAAACATCACCTTGTGATGATAAATATATTTGTATTTTCTCCCTCACACCATTCTCTAGGTATAAGTGTGCTCTAGATTTCCAGTGAGGAGAAAAAAGGAAGTAGCTGGATCAACGACTCATTTCTTTTCACACGAGCTTCTGTGGAAGCTCATTACCATCTACTAGCTATTTCGGTAGGAAACAAGGTAGGGATGCTTTCCAGTTCTTAGAGGAAAAGTCCACCTGGTATTACTTGGGATGAGATCTCATCAGAAATAATAAGGGCTGAAAGCAAAAATGAGCCACTTTCTCATTAGTACTAGAAGTCCCTGCCAGCTGGGTTGGAAGCAGGTGAGCATACCATGTGGAAGCCTGTATCACTCCACCTCTTGGGCTGACAGACAGCTTTTCAACCTCCAAATCAGATGATGCGTCTAATTTTCCATAACACCAAATTCATTCAAGTGTGTGTGTGTGTGTGTGTGTGTATGCATGAATGTGGAGATTTTCTTTTAAACCTGAACAGCTAGAGTCTATTATAAAACAGCACTAAAGCATGTTTACTAGTGCTCAACAATCCTGAAGGGTGAAACAAGCTTGCTTTTCCTTCTTTAATAAGGTAAGACACCATCTTTTAAGTGACAACCGTGACAAAAAAATTTGTGTATTCATTATACTTGATGTGATTATAATAAAAAATATATGGTCAGTTACACAACAGCAGGGTGAAGTGGTAGAGGGAAAAGGGAGGATAAAAGAACCCCCTCCTTCTCAGTTTAGATCTTTTGTTATATTAATGACATTCACTACATAGTCAAGGGGATTTTAATGTGTGCCAAACCAAGAGAAATAACTTCAATTATTTTAATTAGTTTTCCTTCAAAACTACATATAAAAATGATAAATAGAAATGATGAAACTGATTTCCATATACTTGCCTCTTAGTCCCCAGTGAGTGCGGGTTTCTCTCTCTCTCTCTCTTTTTTAAATCTGTGTCATGGAACAGATTGTCCTGGGTAAAACTATCATCTTTCCCTGTCACTGTCAGGAATATTGTATTCTGGTAAAAACTGACAGATTAATTTGTGAGTTGGCAAATCATTCTCCAATTATGCTTCTTGTTCACCTCCTGATAAGTTAATGTATTAGTATATATACATTACAAGGGAACACTTGCTTTTAACACGGATACTTACGATCAAAAAATTCAGGAACAAACCAGGAACACCTTTCTGAAGGCTTTTTCAAGGTTTTCCTCTAAGCAGTAATATTTTCCATCTTTTTCTGTGATAATTATACTAATCTTTTTCACATATTAACTCAGAGTAAATGGATCTCATTATTAAATAAAAATACATCATTTGTTTTCTAAAATGTCCTACTTCTGAATATCCTGCTCGGGAGTTTCTGGAGGGGGGAAACAGGTCAAAAAAGGTATTCAACACTCTTTGCTTAGACACAGAATGAGAAAGGCAGCAGTCAGTACAATGCTATTGCCTTAAAACACCCACACTGCTTCAACCGCATCAAAAAAATTGAAGTTTTCAGTTACAGTTTTCAGTGTGGTGCTTTCTGGTAAAGAAAACACAAACTTTAATACATTTAGCACCATGGGGCCAAAGAGCATGTTGGTTCATCGAAGGAGTCTGCAGGGCAGCTGAAGGCTGCGGTGGCTTCAGCATGCCCACTCTGTCCCCTGCAGTACTCACCAGGGCGACCCCAGGTCCTCCGCTTTGCGACTCAAGCCTGGCCAGCTCCTCAGCAGCTCAATGTGAGGGCAGAGGTGGCGGCTGGCTGCCCCGGACCACCATGCCATGCCCATGACTGACATCGGTGCTACTCTGTTTGTGCAGATGCATCCCGTACACAGGGAGGCTGGAGCCAGGTCTGTCTCAGGTGCAAAGACCCCTCCAGTCCCAGCAGTGAGGAGCTCCACGCCAGCTAACCCTCACAGCTTAACCCTGCTTGTAAAGTGACCTATTTTTTTACTCACATATCTTAATATACTGAAAACTTGTTAAAGATTTTAAAACAAGCTCATTAGGTTCTTTATTTCTCTAAAAGTCTGACTTCTCCATGAACATCTTGCTCCCTAGCAGGCACAGCCCTTAGCTGCTGCTGCCTGATCCTGAGGCAGGCTCCCGCTGGACACTGCCAAACACCCCGACAGACACGTGCCGCTTGTGGCCTCTCCTTGGTCTGCTGCACACGTGCCTGCTGCTGGTGTGGACTTCCTGACCAGGTCGCTGCCCATCTTCAGGCATTTTCGACTCATTGTTAAACTGACTCATTGGGTTTGGAGACAGGGACTACAGCTGCCTCAGACTGAGGAGAATTATGACTTCCTATTTTAATTAAATATTTTTATGAGGACACCAACAAAAGAACACATCTGTCTGCCAGAAAAGTAGCAAAGTGAGGATAACATGATACAAAAGCAGAGAGAGTGCTGTGTTTCAGAGCTGCTGAAATCCTTCTCCATCAGACGATTAGTTTGTTAATGCTGTTTGCAGGTAAGAAACCAGCCAGCTGCTTTAGAGCTGAAGGCACACATTAGAAACACTCATCAGCTGTATGCAAAATTACAGAGTATGAGACAATAAGAAACCAGTTACAGGCAGAAATATTTACAACATACTATATGTCTTGGACTAGATCAATGTCTGGTCTTCTACAGACGTAGAATGTCCCCATAATTTATATATACTATTCTCTCTTCTACAGACCTACAGTACATTTTGTCACAGATTGAATACAACTGGCTGTAAAACACTGAACTGGCGTCACTCAAAGCTCACACACCACTGTGACCATCGGAGTGAAACTGCTGTAGCACTGCAACACTGCCATTGGCATGCTTGCCAGTACATTGAAGATGAGCGTGAAGAGGAGGGCAGAAGATAAGATACATGGTTAGCGAATGCTGGTCACAGCTTTTGCCAAGCCTTGGGAAGCAATTCTTGGTAGTCACAAGACCAGCAGCTCTGCTGCTTTTGAAGGAAAAGAGCTCAATTTGCCTTTATACCAAACATCCCTTGTGGCTCCTAATGGTTAGAAAGTAAAAGACCATCAAAGGACTGTCATTGGAAGGAGACTGAGACTGAGTTGCCTGCAGTCCTACTGTTTTTTCAGCTAACTTTCTCTATTCAGGACTCCTAATACTTTGCAACCCTGAATACTTTGCAACCCTCACTTTGAAAAACTTGAGGCCGAGTTTGCAGAGACTTTCATACTTAATGTGTCCAAGTAAGTTGCAGTAGGAGCACACTGAAATGCGCTGGATTCAACACATGGCATTTAGTTGAGAAACCATGGCTGGCTGAGAATTTTTCTGGCCTAACCAAAATAGAGTGACCCACTGAATCTAAAACTGTAGACAGGGAGAGACAAATTTGAACCAACTTCAGTGAGGCTTTCCATTAAAAAAAACAAACAAAAAACCAAAAACACCCCCCCACACACACAACTCAAGAAATAAATCTTTACCATTTCCTATAGGAAAAAACCCCATCTCCTCCCTAAAACTCTTGTCTTGAAATGCACCCTAAAATTTTCTTTCTCTTTAAAAATTTTCAAGTCTAAATGAAATTTAAACCTAAGCAGACAGATCTCAATAGAGCCTGTCTGACAGGTCAAGAAAACTAGGTGCTTTTTTGACTTTTGTTTTCCGATGTTATGGCAGCAAATGTTTTTGAAGAGAAAAATACCTCATATACTTCTAATATCTCCCCAAGATGGGAAAAAGTTTCCTGCCCTCTCTGGTTTCCAAGAAAGATCTTGCTGGATTAGAACAAAGGGAAACTGTCAAAAGATCCTCTACTTGAGCTGAAAGAGTGCCCACTGACTATCAATAGGAAGAAAATTCAGTATTGTTACCTCCAGCCATATGCTATACTGAAGAGTCCAGATAACTGTTATGAACCTGGCTGTCTGCATCCGGGCAAAAGCATTTGTGCTGTTGCTGTGAAAGTGGCTCCAAGAAGCCAAACAGTCAGTGCTTGCCAAAATACACAATATAAAGTGTCGCTACTGTCCTATCTGATTGATCATGCAGCTCTTTCAAAGCTGTTCCTTAGTCACTTCTGTTACATTGCAGCCTTAATAGAAAAGCTTTCTGGAGTACCTGCTCTCATCAAGCATATAAATAAACGTGACAAGTTTTTAGAAGCATCCTGTTAGCACTGTCCTTGCATTAGCAGACTATCTGCTGTATGAAGAAATGGCCCAAAGCTTTTAAGGATGAACTGAGAAGTACCTCTTCAAAGGACTAAACTGTTCAAATGCAAGAATTAAAATTCCTGCTTAGTGAAGTTCACATCATTGTGTTTTAACCATGAATTCAGAAAGACCTTCAGTTTGCAGCTACACCATTTCCACTCAGTACCCCAGCGAAAGCCAGGGAGGCAAGCTTCATCACAAAGAACTCATAAACCTTGTTCCCCCTAGCTACAGTGCAGTGATGAAAGCAGACCAATAAGCCAAAACACTAGCTCTCAGTTTTGCTTCACATCCAGGATGGGAGGCTGCCTTGCTGCATGGCGTGATTGGCCGCAGAAGCAAGCACCTGCACCCACAATGAACTAAGCTCCCGTTAACTGGGGGACACCAGTACATTGGGGAAGAGCTGACCTACTTCATTATTAGAGTACAGGCCATATGCTGCAATCCCAGAGCATGCAGGGGTCTGCACAATCAAAGTGCCTGTCACCCAAAGCCATTTTGATTCCTGCCTTGAGGAAGCACTTCACCTTGACAGAAGAGCTGACCTTAAGAAAAACAAGAACAGAAACTGCTCTGAAAGACAGCCACAGGCACGCAAAAGCTTTCTGTGGAAGAGCATTACTCATAGCCAGCTGCTCATGATGTGTATCAGCAATCTTATCGGCTCGTGAGTCAGCAGCACCTCCTACCCAGCACCTTACTGGAGGGTAAGTAGCAAAGCACCATGCTCAGGAGCCCTCTCTTCCAGCCAGACTTTTGCAGTAGGATCTTGCCTGCAGGAAATGCATTGCCAATCAGCCAGTATATATGCGTAAATATAAGTATGCCTTATATTATTGGTATTAATTTTACATATATACAGGAGACATTGAACAGCTATCTCATTAGAACACTAAGCCAAAACAGAATTAGATTTGAGCATAATTAGTAAAGAAAACTTTTAGGACACACTAGGAATTTTGGGGGAGAATTTGGTAGGTAATACTTTAATCTCTGTTAGTCCTGAACCATTGTGTCAGTTTAAGTACTTCTCTACTAAGGTACATACACAGAAACCACACACAACTCTGCTCTTCAAACCGAAAGTTTCTCTTATCATTGTGATGATAAAACTACCTGATATTATTATATCTGGTGACCAGCTGAAGAAACTGGGAGTAATTTAAGATTACCATGTGGGATTTCCACTTACTGATAATTCACACGTACATTATATTTCTAAAGAAGTATACTGTTCCATATGCCAATGGCTGCAATTTCTATAAATATGAAAAGTGCCTGCCATATTACAGGTTTCCTATATTATCTACCTCCAGTGATAAGTAATTTTTCATCCATCCAGTAAAGTTATGATAAGCCTAATGTCCTGGTGCTTATTAATTATCAGCTCTACAAGCCATTTAAGCAGGAAAGAAAAGCGTGACAGGCAGCTTCCCGCCTTCTTGCTTATTTGCTGTAACAAATGCTTGCAAGGTTAATAACACATCACATTCAGAAAACTGGGTAGGAGTTCCTGAAAGCAGCATTGCTCAAAACATGAATGATGAAAACTGGAATCAGCATTACAAAGGGAATCAAAGGATAAGATTACTTCTTCCAGTCTTTTCAGGTATATGGGAATTCACAATTGCCTAAATGGCCCTATGGCCTACGAGCATAGGCTCCCAACGTCCCTGCATAGTCCATGGAGAAAGCTGGTCTCAGGTGAATTAGGGCTGGTGCTTCAAATTGGCTTTTGGGAAACCCCTTGTGCTCATTAGCAATATAAAAGGTGCAGATTAGTTCTGGTAATGTAAATTCCTGCTTTACATCAGGAAGAACGATGGTCTAAGGAGTCATTTTAGATGATTGAAAGAAAGCCTCCCACTTCCATACATCCCTCCCCAAAGTATTCCCCAACTATGGTGCAGGGACAAAGCCAGAGTTGAGCCCCACACCCTCAAATAAAAGTAACTTTTCCTTTTAATGGGAACTGACTCCGCTGGACTTTGTTATATTTGTTAATGCAGTTACTGATCTTGAGCTTTTCAAACTGACTTCACTTTTGGCTGTCTGTTTTGGAGATCAGTTTTAGGTGGAGTCACGACATCACTGAAAACAGTGGAAACTTTCTCATTCCCAGCATTCAACCATGTAGTTTCAGACACAAATTAGATATCTACCTATCTGACCTGTGGATTGTGTCAGATGCTTGTGTATCCAGCTTGATCTTGACTGCACCCAAGCACTATCCTCTTGGAAGTTATTTGTTTCAAAGGTGTGCTGCAGAATTTAAATACTGCAAAGATGAAAATCAGAACAGCTCTTGGAGCCAGGCAATCCACGTCCTCTTTCTAGCTCTGCTGCAGCCACAGCAAGGCTCATTGTTTCCTCTTGTGCGAAATTAAGAATAACATCCATTTCAGTGGATATTGCCAACAATATCTGCATCAGCCATGAGTTTGGTGTTCTTTGCATATATAGTGAATGGAAACGTACATTCTACAGTCACATACGCTGTGCTCCATACATACCTCACTGGTACTGCAAAACTTCCCAAGTTACCTTTGTGCCTACTTACTTTAACAGCTCTGATTTGATTTTTGTTCTGGATCTCCCTTTCTAGAGAACAAAATGGCAATGATAACAAATGTTGATATGTGCATAATAAAAAACAGACCTCACTGTAATTCTCATTTATATGGCAGTGTATTGGCATTTTGATTTGTCCTGTTTACAACATCAGTTTGTAGACCACCCTGGAAATCTTCTTTTGTATTTAAAAGGTTTACTACATGGTGCCAGGCATGCAGTGTAACACAGTATGTGTTACAGGAAATAAACACAGAGAAATCCTTGGATATCATTAGGAATTAAAGACTAAAAATGTGTCTGTTCTTCTCCTGTGCCTCATTAATGCAGTGCAATTTACATATTGGGAATCACGCATTACGGACAACAGCAGAGATTTTCCTACTCTTTACCAAGCCATTCTGTCACAGATGCTGTCTTTATTTGACAAGCTCTCTACTGAGCATGAGAACAAGCAAAGCAGACTTATGTCAACTTCTAATTAAACTCAACAGCTTTTCCTGATTCATGCAGGACTTGACTCCAAGCGTAAGATCTCTGGCATAAACCTTGGATGCTAAGACATCGCATTTACTTCCCTTTCCCTTTGAATAAACACACATACATGCACGTGGAATAATTTTGGAGATAATTTTGTTAAAAGTCCATTTATTTAGTGCAGTCACTTCCCACTGTTCATTACTGCTGCATAAAGTACTTCAGCTTGAGGAGAACTTTATCAGAACCCAAGGATATGGCGTGACGCACGTTTGCTACTCTCTATATAGGCTACTTAGACTAAAGAGCAGGATCATCAGAAGATATAAAAAACATAGGTATAGAAAGTGAGTTTTGGTATGCAACTATGCTGATTTGGTTTCTCTTTTATTCACCGTATACAGAGTATTTTGCTCAGAATGACTACTCAGCATGTGGCTTTAAGTTTTCCTGTTAAGTGTCTGCAATATATTATAGTCTTTATATATACCAGCTTACACTATTTTTTCACATGTAGCTAGCATCATTTATTACATAAATATTGTTTGTTTATATTAAATGCTTTATAAGCAATAACATAAGACTTCAGCAAAGCTTTGTAAAAATCTCACTTTGTACGTGTAACACACAGATACTTTTGTGATAAGCATCAGAGAAAAGTTCAAAAAAATTAATTCCGTTCATAGAAGAGCGCTTGCATAATGTTCAGTAGTTAAAGATGCAGGGCCACAGACTCTAAAATAATGACAAAAAAGGTAGCAAATTCCTCTTTAACAGTCAGTGCTTTTTATCCTGTGCTCTGAGTGAGGCTACCTGGGGAGGAACAGTTAATGAACAGGTCATTAAAGACTAAATACCAATACAAGGAATGGTAATCAATGTTCTTTCACTGTAGTCTTTTGGATATAACAAATATTAACTCTTTTAGACTTGTCTCAAATGCACTGACTCTAGTACATAGCAAACAAATATGATAATGAACTTAAAACAAGACAGTCAGGTTCCAAATAATTACTTTTAAATCAGCCTTTAAGAAAGGTGCAATGTTTGTGCCATAACTGTATCATCCATTTTCTTATAATGTGGCTATGCAACCAAAGCCAAGCGATTGCACAGGGTAGTCTCCACCTTGCCTATGACAACGAGAAAAAACAGACAGGCATGCACACCACGTACAGACCTATTTTTTCTTGTACTACATCGGCCTGTTCTCTGTCACTTTTCTATGTAATTCCCTACATTTAGGATGTAACCAAGTCTCATCAGAATTAACATCTTACATAATCCGCAAAAGCTTTTGCGTTGTGCTGTATATGCACCACTTTAACCGTAAAATTCAAACCTGGCTAAGAGGGTGGAGCATTACACCAGAATCACAGAATCTGATTTCCATTTGGGGCTTCGCTACAGCCTTGATAGGCAACATAGGGCAAGTCAGTACACTTCTGCAAGAAGTCTACTGAAAGCCAGGACTTACCTGCAGGAGTGGGGCAAAACAGAAAGCTCACATAAGCAACATCTGCAAAATGCATGGAAGATATAGGCTAAAGGCTCTCAGCCTTTCGAAGAAATAAAGGTAGCCAGACACCACCCCCGAATCAATATTTTTTTTTTTTTCTCTTAACTTCAAACAGCCAGACTGAACAATCCTGAAACATTTTTGGCACAGCAAAATTTGCAGGACAGATTTATTATAAAAAACAAAAACCAAAAAAAGCCTCACTGCTCTTAAAATAGCACTAGGAATCATCTAAGAAATGAGGTGGTTAGGAAAGAGAGAGATGAACATCAACACACAGAAAGCAATGCATTTCCCCTGCAGTCTCTGCAAGTCCATTTGTGTGCTCCTGATAATGAAAACTCCCACCTTCAAACTCCGTATTTTCTTTCTTTCTTGAGCTGGAAACCAGCTCCAAGATGAAGACAAAGGGAAGTAGTAATGCTGAACTTCTACCAGAAACTACCAGAATCACGCTAGGAAAAAATTAGGTGGTTCTTTTAAAAAGCGCTGGATCCTGAAGTTGCAAGAAGATTTCAGCTTTTCACTGAAACTAAGGAAGTTTCTTTTCAGCCTTCATATCTGTGGACAGATACTTGAAACACAACTAGACTGCAGCTAAATGTGGCGGTCTGATTCATGGACTCTGATGTGCTGGATCAGAATCAACTTTATTCAAGCAAGCAAGCCCTTTATATAAGCTCTAGCCCGGATCGGTACTTTCCCAAAGGTCAAGTTCCCATCATCACTCCTTCTCATTCCGTGCAGCTACTACCTTATCTACATACTGCTATTTATTCCTCCCAAGGCTTTCGGCTCCTTAACTCTGTCTTGTCCAATCCCTCGCTGTCTGCCCCTACATCTCCCCCTTTTTTATTTTCTAAACTAAATATTGCCAGTGCAGTGTGTATTTGTACAACAAGTACTTGATGCAAAGCCCTTCAAGTCATTCTCTGCATAAGGCTTATTAAGCAGGGGAGATAGATAGCAAGGGCTAGAAATCTTAGCAAGATTACCAATCCACACGCCAGTACCTTCTTAACCCACGACCCCAAACCTAACATCCAGTCCCGTCCCTCAAAAGGGTTCCACTCTGATTCTATCTACAACTTATCAGTAAGGTCGCGTAGTCGCGGTAAGCTTTTATGAATCGATATTGACCCTGCACGAGGCAGGCAGGTATTGCCAGAAAATGTCCCGAAATGGGCTCATCTTAACTGGCTCTCAGTCCTCGTTTGGTGTTTCGAGGGATGCGTCAGCAGGTCGAATCAGCCGTGCAGGCATCCAACGAGGCCCGTTACCTGTAGAGAGACAAGCATAACCTTTCCCCCACGTTATTAAGTCTACTGGTTCACTCCACTGACCCGTTTCCAGGTTCTTGTAGTAAACCCAAGGCTGTTCTCGCCATGTAGGGCACGAGAAATGCTTATTAACTGCATTTTAGTCCCTATGATGGTTTAAGAGGTTGAGAACACACAAGGCTTTCCACAGCTGCTCTTGTGGGGAGGCACCGAGGCTATTCCCCCTTTTTTGTTTTTCAAGCATGTTTTTTAGAGTACGATGGGTACATTCCACTATTGCCTGGCCAGTTGGGGAATAGGGAATTCCGGTCACATGAGTGACCCCCCAGGTTTGAAGAAATGCCTGCGTTCGCTGTGCAGTGTATGTGGGACCACTGTCAGTTTTAATTTGAGTGGGAACCCCCATTGTGGTGAAACGGGCAAGCCAGTGACAACATACATCACGGCTTTTTTTTTTCCCCCGACATGGGCAGTAGTGACAACATAATGGGAAAAGGTATCTACAGAGACATGGACATATTTCAGTCTTCCGAATGAGGGATAATGGGTAACGTCTGTCTGCCAGACATATTGCAGGGTTGCAGGCCTCGAGGGTTGGTCCCTAAGTAGGGTGGTAACGGGGATACATTTTGGCAATCAGGGCAACTCCGAATAATGTTTTGGGCCTAGTCCCTTGTGATATGATAAGATTTTTGTGGCGCTTTTGCATTTTAGTGAAAAAAAAAGAAATCATGGGACAATTTAGCCTGCTGATCAAAAGTCCCTTGCTGGGTTCCGCTGGGTTTTCCTCCTTTGTCAGGAATGGGCAATTCTCCTGACATAGTTGGACCAACTTTTTTTTTTTTTTTTTTTTTTTTTTTTTTAATCACACACTCTCTTTCTCTCAGTCTCTGGGAACTGCACTCACACCACCCGAGTCTTTAACTGCTAGGACTGCTGTCCCTTTGCAGCGGACGGCTTCATCAGCCGACGGGCACCCCAGTCAGTTCCCAGGCACTCGCACACACAGTACTGCTCACACTCACACCAGTCACAGTGACTCTAGACTTCTGTCTTACAGTCTTGCAGTGCGCCTTATGCTGATCAGGCTGCACACCCCTCCTCCGGCCGGACCGAGCTGGGACTTCAAACCCACTCAAACCCTGGGGATGGGACTCGCACCCATCCCCTGGTATGCCTTACAGTGGCCAGCCCGCATACCCCTTACAGTGCACTGTTACCAGACCAGAATTTAGAATTTAGGCGGGAATTTAAGACTCACCTTTTCAGTGCCTCTCGTTGCCAAAAGATCCCAGGTGAACTCACCCGATGGTGCCAGATGATTGTTTGGAGACGAGAGGCCCCGACAGTGGTCGCCTAGGGTCCCACCTGGGTCGCCAAACTGTTATGGAAATTAGGCTTGTCAGCCACCACAACAGGGCCTGACCCTAGGTTCCCACAGAAAAGTTCAGAGCCAAATCAGAGCAAATTAAGTAATTAAATTTTAGTTACACACATGCAGTAATTACAGCTCGAGCTGGGTGCCTCCGAAGAGGGACTTATTGATTTAGACATTACAGATGAATCTGTCTTTGTTGCAGTTGTGGATACGATTTCATTTCTATGTCATAAGGCGTATCATTTTCCGTTGGTAGCTCAAACACACACCTAAGTTTCGAATGCATGAGTTCTTCTGGTTTTGCCTCTTTCTATACTGCTTCCGTATCTGAAGTATCAGCTGGAGCAAACATAGACTGTTGGCTGGTGCGTGTTTTGGTTTTTTTGTTTTTTGCTTTTGTTTTTTTTTTTTTTTTTGCCATAAACTTGTGTTTACTTTTCTCATTAGGATCATAGTCAAAAGGCTGTAGCATCACAGAAACATTAACTGATGTTCCTGCATCGATAATTACACTGTTAGGTCTTACACAGTATCTACGTGGTGCTGTGGTCTTAACTTTGAAGCACACATTTCTGTAGGATTGCCGAGCTTCAGGTTTACAGTGACAACATCTGTGAAAGGCTCTTTGAATTTGAGCTCGTGCTGCAGTTCGAGGCTGAGGCCTGCTCCGCTTTCGCCATGTTCCTCCTTCTGCTGATCGGCGGTGGCAGCACCAGGTGGAGGCAGCACCAGGTGGAGGCAGCACCAGGTGGAGGCAGCACCAGGCGGAGAGAGGAAGGGCCGGGTGGGAGGGGAAGGAAGGCAGGGAGGAAAGGAGGGAGGGAAGAAGGCAGGCGGGAGGCATGCCCGGCCGGGCATGAAATAAACCCTGCTCTTTTAATTTTTATTTTGAATTACCATCCTGAAAATTCAAGGTAGCTACTTTGGAAAGCAATACAAAACAGTAAAAGAAAGGCTGTTCTCCAGGAAAGCCAGGCTAGCCCAAAGGCAGCAGGCACAAAACTTATTTAACAAAAACAAGAAATGAGAAAGGAGAATTGTTAATTTTGTTTTACATCACATCATGTTTTCAGTTGAATTTATAATTACCTACAATTTATTCAAATTTGGCCTTTACTGGATTTAATAAACTATGATGTTCCCTACTGCCCTTTAACAAAAGTGCATGGCAAAAAGAAGTAATGGAGTTAATGAGGGATTTCAGAAAAATAGTACTAGACAAGCTGACAAACTCATCTGTACGTCATGATACAGACCACAGAGAAACTGTTCTATTTTTTCCCCAATGCCTGATTTTGTTTAATTAGAGAAGAACTGGGAGATGTGCTGACTGTTATTGGAAAGCCATTGTCAGATATTACCAAATAAGATTTGAAGTCTGTCTCACTAATGTAATTCACATCCAGAAGTCAAATGCTAGGGAAGTGAGGGTTTTAGGAGCATCAACTGCTATTCCTGAGCTGGCACAGAAATGCTAGGAGAGCAGTGGCTGCTTCCTAAGCTCCAGTTCTGCTAAGTGGCATGGCCATCTGCCCAATCTCTGCCTGCCAAATGTATGTTGCTTCTAATTATAGCTAGTTCAAAGACAAATCAGTAAAGAGAAGCAGGGAGCCTGTTATTAAAGAGAAATACTGCAAAGCACAGTCTTATTTTACCTATGTGAAAGATTTTTTGTCACTCAACACCAGCGTGAGCAGAATCCCACCAATTTCCATGCCACAAATCCAGTGATTCTCAGCAACAAAACTCCAGCAGTTCCCACTCCTTCCGTCAGAAAAGATTTATTAGCGAAGTGCTAGGTGAATTCTCCTATTCATTGCTTTTTTATCAGCTGTGTAATTTGGGTGCAGTAACCTGAATATTTCATGTCCTTGTTCTGATTTACCTACTAAATTGCAGAGTTCTGCCATAAGCAAGTAGCTCCACACCCTGGATCTAACCCTTCTACTTAGGTGCCTGCCACTGAAACATTTGCCTGCGTTTCCAGCTCTGTTTTCAATTCTGCTTGTCTGTAGCTTCTGCAGTCTGAATCTCACTGGAGGATGACAATTCCAGTCTTCTGTATAGCTATGAATAGTGAAGGAAGCGACCCAATGTGCTGCATGGGCACTGTCAATACATCTTTTTGTTTGCATTTCTACAAAGAAAGAGCAAGTTCTACAAGGCTCATTTCCTCTCTTCCAGCAGATTCGGAAAAGCAGAAAAGCCCTCACAACCTTACAGTCATGTCTTGTGGGCAAGGTACAATCAAGACAGCATCTCTTCCAGAGATAAAGGGCTTCTAAAAGAAATGTTCCCAGGCAATACTGTGTGGTACAGTACTGCAGTGATCTTCCATCCTGCTGAGTCTGAGTGTGGAAGCACTGCATTCCCTCCAAAGGCTTATAGGGATGCAGTAGTGACACTTTCAGTGTCACTACTTTTTCTCAGCTCTTTCTTTTAGAGGACACCAGGGCCACTTCCTGCCATGCACCTTCCACAACGCTCCTGTTTCTCTCCTCACTCTCAGCGCTTGACTTGATATGATCATTGTGAGCTGCTACCACCTATCGTAAGAGGACCACCATTTAGCTCATCCGCCCACCTCTTACAACTCCCTACAGCTACTTCAGCTCTAACAGCACATCTACATAAACCCAGGAAGCAAAACCAACATTTATAGCTTGTTCTCTTCCCTAGAACCCTGTCTGTGCAACGAGCCCCAGGAACATGTGCCAAAGGCTGATCAATACACATCAGTGAAATGACCCATTTCATTAGCAGCAGAGCTCTGGAGGCAGCCTCTCTTACTGGAAGTGGGCTGCATGCCACTATGAGCTAATTTCAATTTTATCCTCAGTAACTTGACACATCATTGGCAGACAACGATGAAAAGACAAGAGGTTGTGCTAATTTCTTCATCAATTTTACTGTAAGAAAGGGCAACTTGGGAAATAAAAGTTTCCTCAGTTTCTCCTTTTAACAGGTGAAATCCAAGTCAAGTTTAGCATACAAAGCCATATAACTCACAATGAAGATGACAAACACTGTTGACAACAGAGCTCTGGCAATTTTCAGTATCACTGTGTTGGCTGAATCCTTAAAGAACCAGGCTTTGTACTTGATGCTGACTCAGCCAATACCATGGTGGAAGATAGTCAGTAAAACTTCAAGCTGCACACTCTGCTTCTCTACTTGCATCTTTCCAACTAGCAGATTCAGTAGGCAAATCCATAATTCATGTAAGATCTACTGCTTACCTGCCATTTGGATGACTGCTTCAAGCAGAGTGTAGCAGATAATGAAAAACTGGGCAGGGGGAACAGTGGGCATTTATAGAACTAAGTTAATGGCCAAAAATGAACCTGAACAATTAAACTTTAAAGTGGCCACAGTTGATTAAAATCAATTAGTGTCAGTCAGAAGAGTGAATAAACACCTTTTCATATCAGGCTAATCAAAAGTGACAAAGAAGAGAAACCTGCTTTGAAAAGAAGCATTGGAACAGGTTGCCGTTGATCACCGCAAGGGAAAGCCTACAAAGGCCTTGGCAGCATGTGTTGCTGCATGACAAGGGCATGCTCAGGAAAGCTGCGTGACACAAACCTCATGGGTAACCCCCTGCTGAACAGCCTCAGCAAACCCCCAGGACCTGCATTCAGTTACACACTTGCTACTACTTCAATACTGTACTGCTCTGCAGCAGGGAGGGCTGAGGTCTGTGTGATGATTACTGTTACCAGCTAGCTATTTCAGTGGACTGCTGGGGATTTTACTTTTCTGCAGAAACAAAATCATGTCTTTCCATTCTAGAAAACAGAAAAAGGAAGACTTTGATGTATTTACAACAATAACTAACTGTACAAATGAAACTGGCCTGGTGCACAGCTAATGATGGTAAGAAAAGAAAAAAGAGAAGATGTCAGGAAAAGGGTAGCAAAGAAAAAGTAAAGCAGGGAAAGGAGGAAAGACCTACAGAAAAAGCAGATTAGGTAATGGCAAAACAGAAATTCTAGGGGTGGTCTATGAGAAAATGATATGTGCAAAAGGGAATGGAAAATGAGAATGGAAACAGAAAAAAAGACCAAAAATTGAAAGTAAAATAAAAAAGAGCAAATACTTGGGTCAGAATAGAGTGGAACTTTTAACTGTCTTCTAGTATCCTTACACTGCACCCATCTTTGAGGTACTTCAAGTAGTAAGGGTTTTTGCCTGGATGCCTCTACAGCTGGTTTGCACTGTTTTGTTGCATTTGTTATGATAAAGCTAATCCTTTTGTATTACTCCCATTTGAAACTAGAAGCAACTTTAAAAAATGTTGAACAATACAGTAGAAGGGAGATAAGCAGCTTTATCTGCTATACTCAGCTGCAAGCCTCACCAAAAAAAAATTAAATCTACATTTCACTTTTACAGCAGCTCAAGTAAATCTAAAAGCTAAAGTGAAATCTGAGAAACCAAAAATCTGTCACAGTACCAGAAAGCATGAAAACATTTGAGTATGAGAAGTGAATTGGAGATTTTCCAAACTGCTATGGACTGCTGACTCCTCCAGACTTTTACATAGAGAGTAGTTTTGCATCAACAGTTTTTTTCATCTATGATTCATTTTAAACAATAGATCTGATCCTGAGTAAGTGTTATTTATCTAGTTCATACTGGATGTTCCTGACACAGTGCATTAGGCAGAGTGTGGAAAAAAATAATGACTTTAAAAAAGATTCACTTTTGAAGCAAATCCTCTGATTGTCTTTGATTTGTATCACAGAGCAATCGTGGCCTGCCTGAACTGGATTCCTTTCAGCTGAAAATAAAACCTAAAAATGCAATCCAACAAACCCAGTGTGAAGTAACCTCCTCTGTTCATGGAACACACCTAGTGTAGCGGTGTGGATGTAGGGGAAGGCTGTAGATGAATTTAAGTGACCTCCAGAGATCACCTGCTCCAACCCCCTGTCTAAAGCAGTGCCAACTTAGGTTGCTTAGGGCTTTGTCCATCTGAGCTTCAAGTCCACAACCTTTCCGGGCAGCCTGTTCTAGTACTTAAATATCCTCATTTCGAAGATGCTTTTCTCCACAATATTTAATTGGAATTTCCTTTGTCGCAACTTATGACTGTTGCCTCTTGTCCTATTACTGTGCACCTCTGAGAAGACTCTGCTTCTGTCTTCTCATACCATACCCTTAGGTAGCTGAAGGCAGCAGAAAGCTTGCCCTTTAGCCTTCTCTTCTTAAGGCTGAAGTTTCTAACATAAACGTAAGCTACAGTATCTGTTCTTGAAATTGTTAAAACAGCTAATATACTCATTTTCTTGTTGAAAGCGTTTGCTAACCCTCAGCACCAACCGCTTTCCTGCACAGGACTGCTCCTGCCACACAAGACTACTGCTCCCGCACACAAGGCTGCTTGCTTATGTATATGTAGCCTGTAATGCCCCAGTTTGTGTACAGTAAGAACAAGGACAAAATGCCTGGGAGCACTGCAGCTCACTTCTTAAAGAGGTAGTTCTTTGGCTTAGCTATAAGCCATAAGAAGCTTGATTACATTAGTCCTAAGAAATCATTCAGCAAAACCTCTTCAACAGAGACGGCCAACAAAACAGACCCTTGAATACAAGTACATCCCTTCAGTGTTGGTTCTAGACAGGAGCTAAGGAGAATGAAAAAGTTTCAGCTCTTACATATCTCGGTCTGAAGTGCCAGTCATCAAGGTGCCCAGTGTTCATGGTTGGATTCCACAGGAACTCATGGGATTTTGCCACCAGCACAATTTCATAGTCAACCTCAACATTAATACACAGCTAATGTGGACACAGTTCTGAATTATCTCTAGTTTTTTTCATTTAAACCTCAATTGCTTCCAGCAGCAACTAATTATTTATTAATTCCACCACAGAAGATGCTGTAAGAGATTTACAGTAATTAATAGAAGCTAATCTGCTTTCTGCCCTGAACTGTCACTGCTGCACATGAACTCATGAAGCAGTGACTGTCCCCCAGCCCCAGAACTGCAAATACGAGGTACCCTTTTCCTTGTTCTCAGAAAAGGTATCATCATTGTGCAAGACGGTAATATTAAACTATTGCATTCCATTCTTTAAACAAAACAAAAGATGACAATTGTATCCATCACCTCTACATCTATCACCTTCCTGTCATCTTTCAATTTTATTTCTGTCACTCTTTGCAGAGAGCAAAAGACGTGCAAAAGGAGTTCACAATCAGGAACCCTGCTGACTAGCAATTACAATTACAACAACACACCTCATTGCTAATGCTGTGCAATGCCTATTCTAGATTTATTTACCCTTGCAATAAAGATAAGAGATTCATAGAACTGGCTGCATTTACAGAGAATTCTTTACTCTCTACTGATAAATAGCATGGCCTGAGAGATATATATAGGGAAAAAAAGCCTGTAAATCAGGTTTGAATCAGCTCAACTTTAGATCTGAGGTATGCAGACAACATACATCACGGCATTCATCAGATACTATCACTAAGATGCACTCATGATTAGTAAGAAAGGAAACTTCAAAAACAGCCCCTCGTTTCTCTGCTTGACACACTGGGTCATCCAACAGACACACCTTGGGTAACATATCTTTATGTTTCACAGTTGACAGTACCCCAGAATTTCCAAAGACCCAGATAATACACTTACTAGGGTGCCAAGTGAATTGATCCCCCTTCCAAATTACTAGCTAGTTTTTCTTAAGTGATGAAAAGGTAGCTGCAGAGAAGTTAGGCGCATTTCAATGGAGAGCAGCTGTAACGGCTTGCATGTAAATCCGACATTACTAATTAGTAAAAAAAAAAAAAAAAAAAAAAAAGCAGCAAATATTTAGATAGCAAAATCTACAAACAACCTCTGTGATGACAAAGGTAAGAGTGATAAGCAGCAATGACTTAAAACAAACTAATTATGTCAGATCTATTCTCTTTCTGGATAAAGAACATAGGAAATTTACCAAATCTAGTTATGAGCAAAACATCCTGGGATGGAGTGCAGTGCAGAAATGTCAAACTATCCTCACAAGGTTATACTTCACATTCTGGGAGAAATGCAAACAACAGAAACTTGGAAGAAGAATTCCTAAGTGTTCTTAAAGGACTATAATTAGTTATTGCAGGTCAAAACTATGCCAAATAGCATGATGGTGACAAGACCAAAAGGAAAGCTGAATTTGCTTCCTACACTTTGCCATTAAATAAAGGAAATAAATGATGGGCACCCCAAAATTCAGACACTAATACTACTCTGCTACTCTGGAGCACTGGTATGGACTCCCATCCTAAAGTGGTAATGAGAATATTGTCATGCAAAACTTATTTTTGCTTTTTCTTTTAAATTGTGTAATGAAATCCTGTTCTTCAATGCAATTTCTACTTCAGCTTCAATTCAACTCAACCTATGCTTTTTAACTTGAATTGCCAGAAAAAAATTACGTATTTTTCACATATTTCATTTTTTTGAAATGATCTAAAACTAACTGTTGCCCTCTTCAAAAGTAAAAAACTAAAATACCAAAACACCCCGAAACATGCAACATACAAAAGTATTATTTTTGCTATGAGTTCCCTGCCTTTTTTTGCAGCCACAAGGCCAGGATTGCAAAGATGAAGACACAGCGAAAGCATAGCCCTGCTGAATTACTTCCACATACACATTCTTGTTTATAGCCATTTGTTTAATGCACATTTAATTCCGATGATCGTGAAAAAACACTTACTCATCCCATAGCAAGTTTGTTTTCCCTTACAAAAAAGGACAGTAGTTAAAGTTCAAACCAGAACTACAGTGAGAGCGGTTTTGATGCATTAGATTCTACCGTTAATGGTCTGTGTGTTTGACAGATAAACAAACACTACTACGAAAAAAAATCTCTGTAGTTACTTCAATTTTAAACTCATATTCTAAACAGAATTACTGCATGTTTGCAAGTCCATGAAAGAAAAAAGAAGCTGCTGCATCACCATGGACATCTACTTGTGGTATAGCTACAGGACTTCTTCAGCATTGCTCTGAAAGTCAGAATGAAACTTTGCTTTACAAGAGAAATGTGTTTGCCATCTGTCTGAAGTGACAAAGATGATAATTTTTTAAAATAAAATATATTTAAAAATATATCTTGTTTAGCAGAGAGAACTCACTCAAGGCAAGAGACTCCACAAATGCCGTGCCGTTAAAACCAGAATAAAAGAAACCAGAGCTGAAATGACAGACAAGCAGTTTACACTTATGATCTGGAGGTCAACCAATGTGTGTGTGTTTCACTTGGAATAGAACAAAGAATGGTGAGGTTTTTTGCACAGTAGCATTGATATGCTATTCTGTGGTAACTCTGACACACTAAATTCAGTCCTCTTTATTTTGGAATTACTTCTCTAAATAGACAAGCAGAAAGAACCAAGGAAATTTTAAAAACTGCAACAAAATGATTATTTTAAGAACCAGAAATTGCTAGTATATGACAAATTAAGAAATAAACCCAGAAAGCTAGTTACTGTCATAAAGGGGAAACATGAAAACCTGGAGTATGCCCATAAAATTTCAAACAAGTTAGGTGGAAACAGTAAGAATCTTAGTGAACTCCATCATCAGCCTTTTGAGATCCATCAGCTGATGGCAAACTCCACCATCAGCCTTACTACTTATAAGATTTGGAGAGTACCAAAAAGACAGGAAGTTAGACCTACCAGAATGAAACAAAATTACAAAACGTAAAAATATGTGCCAGCACATCATTTTCAAGGGAAGTTATATTTCAGGTTTCCTCATGACATCTCTTAAAAACATTTAGCATTTAATGCTCCTTTTCTCTGTTTGAAAACCCAAACATTAGAAAATTTGTCAGACTCACAGCAAACATTTACCTAACTTGAACAATCAGGTAATCTCAGATACCCAATCAACTCTAAGTTTCTCTGTATAAATTAATCTGTGGTAATTACCCCATGTGTGCTCTTCAGTCAGCTAACAGTGAAAGAATTGTTTTTCCTCAAAAGATGGTGAGTATGAGGAAAAGTGGCAGAGCTATGTTACTTTAAGGCTTTATGTATTTATAGACACATATACCTATTTTAATTACTGTTACACTAATGCTAATACCAAATGTCTATTTTACGTTAAGCATTTACCTACATCAGACCATAGCTTAATATTGGTGTAAGAAAGACTATGTTTTCAGTTCATTTTAATTAAGCAAATGCAGTACTGACTTGGTCACTTTTAGAGCAAAGATGAAATGAATTAATGAAACCTCATTCCTCTCATCTGAGTCCTTACCATCCTCCAGCTGAGATGCAGGCATGACCATGTGAGCATTTCTACTCCAGGACAGTAAAACTGATGCCAACAGTGGCATAAGCAAACCTGTTCCTAATCTGCGCAGGGCAAACTGAAGTACTCCGCCTTTCTCAACAATAGCTCAAGTGTTGTGATTAAAATTTCTTCAAAAGCAAATATCTGACTACACTCATAAATTAAACCTGTTTTATTCCCTAACCTGAATTAGCCTAAGGTGAAACAATGCCAAGGCAAACATTTTACCCCTTATCCTTTAGTCAACTGGAAGACAGTTGTATTCAAATCATTTCTGCATGGGTAGACATCTCAGCAAATTTACTTGTAATTAGTACAGTGTAACTGAAGCCAGACTGTATCACTGAGATTTTAATAAAATATAAATACTGAATTTCTGCAGCATTGCTATGTTACCTAACCTGGGCATGTGGGTGTAGTAGAAAGCATTCAGTAAGAATGATAACAGACCTGGGCATAACATAAAAGAAAGACTGAATAAGTTGGGATCGTTTGTTTTATGGAAAAGATGATGGGCAGCTGAGCACTGAATGTGTAAAAAAACACTTGAAAAAAGAAGGAAATATTCTGTTTCATATACCTGTAGTGGGTAGGAAAGGCAGATTTCCTTGTGTCAGCACAATACAGGTTTTCTAACAGGGAAGCTAAGGAAGAAAGGCTCAGGTAGTTTGAAAAATAGTTATGGAATCCCTGATTTGGAGGGCTGTGAGAATATGCAAGTATCTGTCAGAAGTTACACAGGTATAGTATGCACGCGCTGCCTTGGGGCAGCAGATAAACAAGAATGTCTGCTTGAAGGACCTGCCCAGGCCTCCTTAGCCACCTCCAGCTGTGACAGATAGAAAGCACACACAGTTTCAACCATTTAGTCCATGTATAAGGATTCATTAATTTCAGTCTCTGGTACATGATCAAATGTCCAAATTCAATTCAATTCTCCCTCTCCTCCCCATACATGTTAATGTATAACGAGGAAGAAAATAACACATGTTCAATTTGAGGCATTACAGACTAATAAATCCTGTATTTGTTATCGAGCAAATAGTGAAATGAACCTATCAGATTATCATTTTTCAGATATTTTTAATGATTAAGGAAAACTGTAATTACTACAACACCAAGACAGTGAATGAAGGAAACCCGATTAGCATGCATCACATGCAGAGACTTTAAAAAGCTTTTTCATAAGGTCATTCATAAGAAGGCACTAAAGAACACTAAGCAGTCCAGTGGAAAGCCAAAATATCCTGAAAAGAGAAAGAACTCTGGAGACAGAATGCGAAGAAGTAAGATCAATTCCTTTCCATCAACGCTACCAAGTTGGGGGGCTTGAAGGTTTCACGTCAGTGCAATTTTTAAATAATAAATAATTAAACAATAATTTAATAATTTAATATTAAAATATTAATATAAAATAATTATATATATTAAATTAATAGATCAATAATTAAATAATAATAAATAATTAAACAATAATTAAACAACCTGGAAAACTGGTGAGCAATGAGGTATGTAGTTACAAGATTCCTCAACAGAAGAGACCAAGGAGCTTCAGAAAAAAAAAACCCCTAAAACTGCAGAAAATAGACAACATGAAAGCAAGTGAAGAAAAGTGAAGAAAGATGCAGCACTAGGGAAGATAGAGAGGGGAATGACAGAAAGATTTAGAGGGATGGAAAAAATCTCTCATGTGAGGAGAGACTAGAAAAGACTGGAAGTGTACACCAAAGAAAGCAGCAGAAGAAATAAAACAATATACAAATGAACACAACAACAAATTCTGTTCTTCCTTCTCACATTATAAGAACAGCGGTATTTTCAGTGATGCTTAAAAGTGACAAGTTTAGAAGAATAAAACAAATCTTTTCATATGGCAGAACTCAAGGCCATCTTAAAACAAAAACTTTTCAAGATTTGAGAAAGAGTATCAAAATAATTACACACAAATTTCTGAAAGGGATACTAAAACCTGTACTTTAGGATTTCTCTCTAATACTAGAAATCTGAATGAACCCTCGCATGAAATGATCTGCATTCCATACCTGTGTACTGAGGACGTACTTGCACCTTCTGAAATCTTTTATATCAATCACTGTTGGAAACTGGAAACAACAAGATGGACCTGAAGTCTGAATTTCTATGTTCCTAAACTTTTGACATTCATTATTATCTTACCCATTAAAGTGAGGACAGGGAAGAAAAATCAGTGAAGAAAAGAGAAAAGCATATTACTGCAAATGACTGAGGAAAATCTGTTATTTCTTACAGTGTTGCTCTGGGCGGAATCTATTCAATTCACAAGAAGAATAGAGAGGATGATGAAACTAGTAAAAAGCAGTAATGCCATCTTTAACAAATAGCGTACCAATCAGGTGCTCAGCGGTTTTAAAACTTTGAGTATCCTGTTTGCAATTAACATGATAATCCTCCCTGCTCCTGTAATATCTGCAGACATTTGGTAACACCTTTGTGAATGTAATTTATTATACTGAAATCTCCTTTTGTGCTTCTTAAATCTCATTACTGATTTACTTTCTCCTGAATACGTTATCCAAAAAAATGCTAGCAATGCCAAATACATCACTTCATTAATCATTTGTATGCCATTCAGCTTCCTCAGGCAGTTGTCTTCTCTTCAGTGTCATCAGACTTTTTCTCTTATGCTCCTACACCAAGATATGTTAGCGGTGATCTTAGCATTAGGGAGAAAAAACATGATATCCTAAATGGCCACAGATATGTGACAGCTATTGCAGAGCAATATTACTGTCAATCTGCCATTCAGAGAAGAATGACAGGCCACGCATCAAACATCCTCTAGCCCAAAGTGAATTCTGATATCTTTCGGTGACCACCAGTAAAAGCCTAAACTGTCAAAAGGAACAATCAGACCAAGAATTAACAAAAATAAAAGCAGTCACCAAAACAGTCAAACACTTAATTGTTCTCTGGAGAAGACGAAGAAAAACCCCAGGCCATCAAATTATCTTTTTCTAAAGGATTAAAATAAAAAACCAAAAGAACAGAATAAGGGCAATATGCCTGCTTTCACGTCTTGCAAGTACACTGCTAAACACAAAGCCTCCCTAACGCAGACAGCATCACAAGAAAAAAGGGCACATTTAATCTTACTTGTATTTCAGTAAAACATTAAGTGTTGATGAAGTCAGCTCTTATATGTTTTCCTGGAGCCAACTCTACTGAAAATAATGATGTTTGGTTTTTTTTGAGGAAATTAGGGAAAGAACATTCACTGAAAGAGATATTGCCAATGCCAGTGTCTATCTACAAAATCTGAAGCTGAACATGGCTTATTTTTTATTCAAAATCACACTGTTTTGTAGGTATGGACTTAATTTTGGATCCTTTCTAAGGTCTTCATGTTCTTTTTAAGGTAGATGAAAGAAAAATCCATCCAAAACGTGTTCTCCTTTACGATGTTCCACTTCAGAATGGTGGACATTCCAGAGAAACAAGTCACCCTACATGTGATACATGAATATTTTTAAATTTGGAAATAAAGGAGAAGATGCCCAGGGGCAGCACAGCCAGAGTAACCAGCCTTCACACCATCCTTTTGCTGGACCTTAGTTGAACTCCCCCAAATTACAGTCAGAATCTACTGCACTTTGCAGCATCTAGTCTGCAGACAGTTCTTGTAGATTATCAATTACCAGCAGAAATTGAAAAAACTTTGAGGCTGCTCTAACCTCTATCAGTAATGACAAAGTTGTCCTCATCACTGGAGGGCCCAAAGAGCTGCTTCTCTCTTGTCCACCCAACTTCTGTTGAGAATCAGCTTTGACCTAAAAACACCCCATCTGTTTCCAGCTGACATGGACATGAGACCTTTGATTGCTGAAGCAACCTTCATAGGCTGGGTAAGTTTTTCTAGGTGACATTAAAATCCATCAGAAAGATTCAGTTCACACTTCAAACAAAAATCAGCATGCAGGAATCAGCCTAGACCTATGCATCCTATAATTTGGCCTCTGGGTACACACAACACAAAGTGCTGCAGTCTAACATTAATCCCAGTACTAACCCAAACTAAAGCTTTTACCACAGAGGGAATAAAGTGTTCCTTGCTCATAATATCCATTGGATTTCTTAACTGAAATTCATGCTTATGTGTTGTTATACATATTGAAAAGGATTAAACTATGCACTGCCTTGATGCACTTCCTTAACACTGGCCCCACAATCCTGCAACCTTGGGTTGTGTCCACTCTAGAGGACTGTGTAAACTATCAAGATAAGAGAGAACTGCCCGCAAAGCCAGTCAAAACAGCCATGATGTCTGAAAGTCTTGAGGAAGGAAAGAAAGAAAAGAAGAAAAAAAGAATCCTTTTAAAACTTGGAGAAGAGAGAATGAGCCAGAATTCAGACAATGTCAGAACAGCATTTCCTTGAATACATTCCAGCTTCACCAGGGGCAAACCTGAACCTGATCTGCTACTGGTGTTACAGAAGTTGACTTGTACCTACCCCTTTACATAGCATTAAAAAAAGTAAAAAAAAAAAAAAAAAAAAAAAAAAAAAAACCACTATTGTTCATTCCTGCTCTGTAGCAATGCCATGGTCAGTTACCTCGCCTCGGTTATCCTCAGCACTTGTGTCAGTGCCAGTCATGCAAGCTAAAGCAGCTACCCATGAGATTTGAATATGCAGACTACTTTACAGATATAAAGTATTGGTCTGTATTACATTTTTAAATAGGTATAAGTTATTCATTCAACTGAACTTCTTGCAGGGAGTTGCTGATCCCATCGGAGTCTTGCACTGCACTATATATCGTCCTTGTTCTTCATATTACCTTGCAGCAGGACCTTTGGCTCCATAAAGCAGTCCAGTGAAGGAACTGGACAATATTTTTTTCCCAAGCAAAGAAAGAGTGAGAGCCTATGCAAAAATCATGGAGGGAATCTGCAAAGCTAGACTAGGGCTAACGCATCTCTCTTCAAGGTTTGTTTTATATAAATTTGCAGTGCTAAGTAACGCTTGGCCTGATTTTTTTCTTAGTTGAGTATGTCTTGCTTGCTTACATTTCTTTTTTCTGTCCTTCTTCATAGTCACTGTCTTTTAATCTCTGCTGGAGCTAAAGAAGGAGCTGAACTTGGAGAGCTGAGATTACAGCTCCATTCCTTCAAAGAAGTGGTCAAAAGAATACTAATTACCTTCTGTCTTTTGTTGTTCTCTTGCTTTACTTGTAGGTAAGGCAGATTATTTGACTCCTCTGTCAAAACAGAAGAGTGCAAGACCAAACACACATTTGTCAGATAAAGAAATAATGAACGCTTCCTCACTTCTGTAAGAGAAATTCAATCGTACTGTTTCAGGGAAGGGTAATATATGGCAATTATGTACTGCCCTATGCAACAGCGAATTTACTTCAGATAAAGCAAGTGACATCTCCACTGACCCAGATTTTCAATGAGACCCGAGTAGTTTTCATCACTGCCAAGACCTTCTTCAGTGCTACTAAGGACAAAGCAAAAGGATCATGTATAAACAACCTTGCCACTGCCCTTCCTAGTCCGCATTGCTCAAACTGAGGTGGGTGTTGGCTCTCACTGTAATGAAAGCCTTTGCTGTTCTGCACTCTCTAAACCTGGTCTGTTGCTTATGCTTTTTCCTCTCAGCACCTCGTATTGGGCATTAGCTAAGGCAAAAGACAGACCAGCCTGTGTGACCAAAGTATGCCAGGACTGGCCAACATACTAACACTCTGTCCACATGAAAGTCTGCCACAAGGCTGAAAGCACTATTTGCACTTTCTTGGCAAGTTAAAGGTGGGCCTTTAGCCAAGGCTTGTTTGGAATATCTGAATTGGTCCCACCTCACTGGTATCTATGAGACTGACAAATACTGCTTTCTCTATTTCTCCTGCATGTTCATTCAAGAAAAATAAAGTAAGGCCATCAATGCCCAGCATAAAAACCCTCCTTTCCACTGAGGAAAAGGTTAGCCATTATCACCATATCACATGGCTGGCCTGCAACAAGTTGTTGATTACACAGCTCAGGTTATAACCATTAAGTTTTCATGGAAGGAGGATTCAGTGAACAGGACTCATGAATTCTGGTTTCTCTGCCTGTCTGTGCCTCTGACTTACTATGCAACATTTGCCAAGTCACATTGTGTGTGCTGTAAGCTGTTTGAGGGGATATATTGTTCAGGGCTCTACTGATGGTTTTCTCTTGAGATTCTCAGTGATCCTTCTTTTGGCTTTAAGTGCTGACTCAGAGTGGCACTTTGCTGCACTAGTCAAACAGACATCCTGTTAGTTCTGATGAAGTGGTAACTAATCTGTATAAGAAAACATTGGAGAATAGAATGTCATTCTCTTAGGAGAATTTCCCAGTTAGGATATCTTTACTGAAGCTATGGATAAGATTGATGATAAGTCTGCTTTTGCTACTGGAAGTAATATCCAAACTGACATGGAAGTACTCCTTCTAGCACATTTGGGATAGGAAAAAAAACTAAATCCCTATTTTTTTTCATAGCTTTTATGCAACAGTTCTCATCTCAAATGAACAAACTATTGACAAGAGAAGAGCAGTTCAGTTTCCAAGCTTATTCTACTGCTAGGGCAGACTGCAGACGCACCTTGGTACTGTTGAGTTCCTGTTCAACAACAACAAATTTAACTGAATCCTTCCTCTCTGTTTGTATACCAGAGGCAAGGAAAAAGCCATCAGGTAGTATAAACTCTCAAATGGTACTGACCTGGAAAAAATTTCAACTTAAGCTAAGGTGAAAGACTGTACATGCCATTAGCAATTCTCTAGAGTTATTCAGTCATTTCATTTTTCACATTTCTAATCAGACTACAGGTGGACTGTTCTTAAACATTTAAACATGTTGAGCAGCAATGAGCAAACTGTCCCCTGCCCTGATACTGGAGTAAAGGATAAGATATCCGTACTTGGGATCTTATCTCTAATGAATGGTGCCAGTCTGTTGAAGGTTATCTAGTTGCACATGTATGTTTTCATTTCCAATTTGCTACATTAATAACATAACTGAGGCAGTTTGTATATATAGCAATGAAAGAATATAAGAAGCATTCTTTGCTGCATGCCACAGACACTGGAACAAAGATGACTATTTTAAGCATTTTAAATCAAAGGTAATAGCATCTGGGAGAACATTAAGATTCTCTGACCTGCTGGTTCTCTAACTAATTATATACAGTCTATTCGTTAAACAGAAAATACTTTCAATATAAGTATTACTAACAGAGTGAGTAGCTGACAAAGAACTGTAGTCACAACATTGGAGTTTAAACTATTTTCAGTTATCTGCAAACTGTTCATTTCTGTACGATGCATATTAACCAGTAGGTAATGGAATAAAATACTTGCATGTTTCTGTCAATGTTAAGAACCATTAATGAAGGTATTTTTCCATTTGAACAATGCAACTACTTCAATAAATCTTTTCTGCTATTTCTAAAGATCCAAATGACCTTTCCCCAAAACAATACTCCACACAAGTACCATAATTTGAGTTTTTATCCAAACCAGATTCAAGATTTATTCAGACACAGAAGTCCCACCATCCGGAGACTTTTTTATGGATAATTCGTATTATGAAACACAAAGATATTCTTCTCCCAGGGACTGCTTCAATGCCTAAGTTAGAATTTGTACAAGAATTCTTATATTTGATAGAAGGTATATCTGTGGGTCTACTAAAGACCACATGGAAGGGGGCAGAAGTAATAAAAAAATCAATAGTCCAATGCTGTTGTGTGGCTAGGAGCATGGATGTTAACAATACAAAATTCAACTATGCTACTTGCTGCTTTTCATGTGCAAGCTGCAGAAATTAGAAAGTACCTTTAAAAAAAACAAAATAATTAAATCAGTTATTAACAGAGCACATTTTCTGCTTAAGATATTTACATCCTCTTGGATTACTCAATAGCTACAAATGACTCACAATATTTACCACTAACCCTAGTAAAACAGGCAGGAATACACAGGTCTGGCAGCTTGACAGAGATTTGTGGAAAAAAAGATGCAAGTATCTCAACAACTGTCAGAAATAAAGTGGTGGATCTTTTTAAGTCATGAAAGACTAAGACACTTGTATTGGGCTTTTAAGCTAACCTACTACCTGGGCAAATACAGCACCTGGGAGGATACCCGCAACCTAACTGATCACAACTGGGTTTCAATATGTATTCTCTTATATCAGGAATTTTACAAATAAGTAAGAGAGAAAAGGGAAAGATAAAAAGGCAGACAGCTTATTAAATAGAAACCTTCCTAATATTTTAAGCCCATTAATTTCTTGGAAAAAATATTCTTGATGAAATTCACTGCTCTGAAATTCATTGTTATTTTACCAGGGAATGAACAGCAGTTTCTTTTTGCTAATTTGTAGCAATAATTGGGAATGCTTAGGATGATCTCCAACTTTACAACTGAATAGTATTTCTTGCAATTTATTTAGTCTACCATTTCACCTGCATATTGTTACTTAGACACACACACACACACAAAACAGAAAAAAGTCTAACTTCTCTAGGATTATTAGAGTTAAGTCTGGGAATTGATCACCTAAACAAGATTTCAACTTATATAACTATACCATTCAGCACTCTAATTCTATCCAGTTTTACAGAGTTAAGCAGACCTGGACCATGCACTTGTAAACCATGTATCCAAATGATCCAAATCAGAAGTTACTCACAACATAGCCCTGGAGGACACCATATTCCTGGGGTACAGCCTCTGACAGACACAGAACTGAGGTTTTAAGAGTTAGAGACATGCAGGCATAGTATGACAGGACAACAAGAATCCTGATCTTTGTTTCTGGGACAATTAGAACAATTACATTCAAGTCACATGCAATTTCAATTGGACAGGACACCATACCATGCCATGCTTCTTCACTGGTCACTTCAAATCTTTGTGTGCTATTGCTACAGCTACATAAAGCAGAATTTTCATGGTGAGGATGTGTTCACTTTATTGGTAGCTTCTGTGTATATTTGGCATATCGACTTGCAAAGGGATCCTAGATGTGATAAGGCGACAGTTAACCTTGCAGCTTTCCCTTTCCACTCATCACACACCACTCAAAAAGAGCAAACATCTCTCTACTCCATTTTCTTGGGGCAGACAGAGATCAGAAAAGCTGTAGATCCACATTCTTCCCTGCTTATCCATTTTCTACAACTGCTGCACAAGGTAACAAAGCTATACCAAGGAATAAATCCCAACTATTTAGGAAACGGATACGCTTCTGCCCCCTTGGTGCTGCCTTAGGGACATCAGAGCTAAGTTCACCCCACAGTATGGTGCTGTTTCTCATATAGTTTCATCAAATGCATTTAAAGTTTGATATATTCCAAGCTGGGAATGAACAAAAATTCCAGCTGTCCACAGTTTCAATTCTTCGTGGACTGGGGCAAAGTGCTCTAAGAAAACATGCACTAACTGCTACAGCATGCTATTTGGTATGACCTGTAATGACTGGAGCTCTAAGTCATTTCACAGAATTATCATCAGTTATGAGGGTGTAAGTCTGCAAATTTTGCCAAATATGGATGCAATGTTTCTCTCTCTCTTTCAAATAAAAAAAAAAAAAGAAACACCAAACCACAAAGAAAAAGAAATAAAAATAACAAAAAAGACAATATAAAACCACCTTCAGGACAAAAAGACAAGGTCTAATAATGTCAGTAGCTTTTTTGAAGAATTCTTGTATTTTTAGGTTCCCAGTAGTCATTTCAGGAGAGCTGAAAAAATGAAAATGCATTCAAAAAAACCCAAAGATGTTAAAATAGTCTGAGGCAACCTCTTTTCATGTGAAGTTAGAACAAAAATACAGACAGAGCAGCAAAATTATAGAAATGTTGCCTACTTACACAGCACAACTGTTGCCTTGCATCTGCTTCAGCATGCCTTTCGCAACCCCACTCCTCCTGCTGCTCCAGCATTTCTCTATCTCCTAAACCTAACCCTAACCCAAACCCTAACCCTAGCCTGAATCTCACTTGGCCACACCCAGAGACTGCCAGAGCAGTGGTGGCCCAGAAGAAAAAGGAGTCGTGAGAGGGATCTTGGTGCAGCCTCACATTTCTTTTCACATGCCTTTTGCAACCCCACGCCTCTTGCCCCACAAGCATTTCTCTATCTCCTAACCCTAGCCCTAACCCTAGCCCTAATCTCACTCGGCCACACCCAGAGACCACCAGACCCGTGGTGGCCCAGAAGAAAAAGGAGTCATTGGAGGGATCTTGGTGCAGCCTCACATCTCCTGTGGCATGCCTTTTGCAACCCCACTCCTCTTGCCCCACAAGCATTTCTCTTATCTCCTAACCCCAACCCTAGCCCTAATCTCACTTGGCCACACCCAGAGACTGCCAGAGCAGTGGTGGCCTAGAAAAAAAAGCAGTCGTGGGAGGGATCTTGGTGCAGTCTCACATCTCCTTTGGCATGCCTTTTGCAACCCCACTCCTCTTGCCCCACAAGCATTTCTCTATCTCCTAACCCTAACCCTTGCCCTCTTTTCTAGCGTGACTTCACACGGAGCCCACCACACCCGTGGCTGGCCCAGAATAAAAAGTTGCGGGAAGCGTCTTGGTGCGCTACAACATGCGTTGAAGACTCCTATCAAGTTTGCTCAGTGACAAATATAAGCACTTACTGCCTTTCATTCTTGTTGCACAGGCAACATCTTTTACAGAGAAGCAGCCTCCTCTCTGGCCCATGCACCTTCACAACAGAATGATTATCAGCATCTCAGATTTAGCTGCCAGACATGCATCAGCCAGAATGAACACAGCTTGATTTTCTGATATCAAGCTGATAAGCAGGGCTGGCATTTGGAAAAAAGCCTTTTTTTCTTCCTATAAAGTGGGAAAATTCCTTCTGGCAGGCTCTAAGTAGCAATAATTGTGGAACCCCACAATGCTGTTTTTAAAATCACCTTTCAGGAAACAAACATCTTAGAAGAAAGTTGTCGTGAAAGTCTCAATTACTGCAAAGCTAAATACAGGTGCTGTTCTAGTTCCTGCTGTTAGATGGTTAATTTCTGTATTTGGGAACTACCCTCTCAAGGAACATTTGAAAAAAGTCAGAGTCAAGACTAGTTAAAATCTGAAGACAGATGAAAGGAGCTGACAGAAGGAAGAAACAGGATTCAATGATGAGAAAGAAGTAGCAGCAACAAGACTGTTGGAAATTTCTGAATAAGGGAAAAGAAAAAGATTGCATCATTCTATGGAGAACTTTGCTCAACGGTTCCAAGTCTTAGCTGAAATTATTGCTATTACTAATCAGTTAAATACATGTTACCATATCCATGTGTTCATTTATCTTTAAGTTTGCCAGTAAACATAGTGACCCAATAAGCATAAAACAGCAATTCAAGTATTTTATACAAAGCTATGTTACTCTGAGTCATTATGAGGCTTTTTTTGTGGCATGTCCATGCAGGGGAGCGAGAAAGCAAAAAAGTGAACGCCCTCTTTCCTCCCTAATTCTTGTCTGGGCTATTTTCCATCACAAAAACTGGCAGGTGCAAACGCAAGGAAGAGAAATGGTCATGGTCACTGTGGGTCACCACATTTCTTCCCCTGCAAGGTAAGGCCAACATTAGATATCTCCCACAGACATTGAGGATAAACTAGACCAAAAGAGGAAAAGAAAGCTAAGGATCCTCACAACTTACTCTCTCCACTAGTGCACGGCAGAAAACAGCCGGCATAACCACAGCCACATTCTCATCCACCAGCATTGCTTCTGGAAGCAGCAACACTGCTCTGTCTGACAGTGCCCAGCCCTAGTTAATCTGATTAATTTACAGTTCACCTTCCCGTCTTGTTAACTATTCCCAAAGAACAGCTTCGTGAGAATATTCTGTGGTTCCAACGCTATTCCTACACGACCTTGTGACGCATCTGTCATTGTATCTGATGTGCATAAGGAGCCACTGGAGAAAGGCATTTTAGAGGTGTTAGAAGATTTTTTAAAAATTCTTCCATAAATTGTAAAACCACTTCCACCTTCCTACCTCTTTACTGATCTCTGCTACAGGAATTACAAGCTGCATGTTGATAAGCAGTCACGAGGCCATGGCAATTTTAAGCTTTTTGACACAATAACTACTTTTTTTCTTCATGTTTGTGCCATGCTTAATACATAAGGAATCCAGTCACACATTCAAACTGCTTCACTCTCTGAAAGACTCTGCCAAAATAGCTATACTGATTTGCTACAGAAGCATAACATTCATGTTTGGCAGCATCATTCATTCCAGCTTCCACACTAAGCACATTGCTACCAGCATAGTTGCATCTGTAAGATGGGCTTGGCCAGCCTAACTACACCAACTGCTCAACATACCATTCCACACCTTGACTGGCATCACTATAATGGAAAGAAAAAGGTTGTATGAACCCTGCCCAAGACATTGAACACTTCAGGGGCATTTTGCCTGTGATCAAAATAAGTAGCAAATTTGCTTACTTTTTTAAAAAGAGCTCTATATCACCAAGAAGGCAGTACAATGCAGGAACAATCCCTCATTTTCTGTGTGTTGTAGTTTCTCTACCTAAGTCATGTACGCCATAATACACAACTCTGAGCATAATGCATGACACAGAGCAAACTCTGTACACACAGTGATAGTGTAGACTCCTCTTCTGCATTTCTGCAGTTGTATGTTATGTGTAAAATAAAGGCTTTATCATGGTATATGAAATTTAAGTTTTTTGTGATTCTGACTCTGCAATCATATTGGTCTAGGCAGACATATTTGGACATATCCTGTGTCTCTCTAGATAGAAGAATCTTTTTGCACTGATAAGATTGCAGGATCAGGTCCTAAGATTTAAATTTCTGAGATCATAGAGCAACTGCTGAATTGCAACATGGCAATACTCCAACAGTTTTTACACAGAATGCCAGCTCAAACCAATGTGATTCAACAGAAAATGGCAGAACATACTTTATTCTTACGACTCTAAAAAAGCCCAAGCAAACATGCAAATATTTATAAGGTTCTCATCCTTTGGGAGATGAAGGGGGAAAAAATCACTGCCTCGATTTTATTGCTGACCAAAATTCAGTTTTCTTGGGATTTTGCCAGCTCACTTCCCAATGAACTGCACCCACCAAACAAGGTCACATCAATGATTGGAAAAACAAGTTTTGTTTATGCATGAAGAGGAATGAATCATTTGGAAAAATGTGACATCTTTACTGCTATTCCTGCAGCTATGCAATATTTCTCTAAATTATGCAATCCATCAATATAGCATTTATAAATGTATTTTTGGAAAAAATGACCTTATGTAAGTTTCTGCATAACAGCAGCAAGTGTGATTTCTTGGTGAAAATGAATATCCGGAGGAACTGGAACTCTGTGAGACCATACCCCAGCTACTCTGCAACAGAAGCTTCCCAACCAAAACAAAGTCATACGCAAAAAAAAAACCCAAAAACAAAAAATGCAACTCTGAACAGTCCATCACTGAAGTAGTCCTCTTTTTTCTTTCAGCTGCCTCCAGTGGACAGTTTTTGTGGCCTCCCTTCAAGTCCTTCAGTACATGATTTTCATTCCTCCTGTACCTTTGAGCCATTTTGTATCTAGATATTTCCAGATCGCTGCTACTTATCTCAAAAGTTGTTTAAGTACAATATGGCTCCTGGTACATCACTGTATTTGTCTGGCAACACCTCAGAGCTAAGGACTCTGACAAAGCCCTGTTTCATTCAGTAACAAGTTCTAACTGCTTTGCTTTACCCTTCTTCTGTTGACTTTCTTCAGCCTTTAAAACGAGTTTATCTGTTAACTAAGCTAACTAGCAACATTCAATTAGCCTCTGCAGGAAGAGATGCTGTCGTATGAACTGCTGATCATCCTGAGGCATTTTTACTATACTCATAATTGCAGCAAATGAGGCATATAATCCAGCAACACTTCTAATGGGTAGAGATCATCCTACATGATCCAGCTCACAGCATGTAACAGCTGATACAGGGATCTCCTATCTTTTTATTTGTTATTAACATCTCACACATCACTGGAGCTACATAATAAGTAACTCATGCTTTTTAATGATTTAGCTGTTGAACAAAGAAAGGTATTTCAACCACTAGAACAAAGGGCATCATTTTACTGTCTTCAAAATCAATGGCAAAACTTCCACAGATAAAAAGCAATCCAGGATCAGGTCTTGCAGGATCCTGATACCCTTGCAATTCCCCTCAAAATAGGAATCGTTCACTACTTAATTTACATAAAATGAAACAAATATTCGTTCTCAGAAAATCCTCAATACTGTGCTACAGTGCAATTAACAAATAATGTCATTTGAATTTAACGTTATCATAGGATAATGGTCTCCTGCTGTTACTAAGTCGACCAGTATTACTGAAAATAAGCGTTGAGGCAGGCACACAACTGTTCTTCAGCACAAGAAACATGTGTCTTGGGACAAAATTCCAGTTTTGCATGTTACACCAGATGGTGCAGTAGCTAATGTTTGGTTCACTCAAGCCTTTGAATCTTGCACATCATTATCATGGAAATTCCTACTTGCAAGTCAGTATGAGACATGTCACTGGACACAATCTGAGACAGTGCTGCAGACTGTGAAGGAAGTTCAGAGGCAATCTGCCTCCATAAACTAGGTCAGATAATGTTTCTGGAAGCACATTCTACAGCTGAGTTAGAAGCACCATCTTTGGGATGACAAACAAGCATGGACCCTTGTCACCCATATCTGAGACAGCAAAATTAATTATCTATAATACTTACTGGTAACAAGACAATTCCAATATTTCTTCTCTAAATTATCTTAATAGCTGAATTTTGATCAGCATAAAATCTAATTTTGCTTTGAAGGAAGCCAAAAGGGACAACGGAGGGAAATTAAAGGCTTCCCCATCCTTTCCTTAATTAGTGAACAAAAACCAGTCATTGAGAAATCAGTTTTAGTTTTGTGTAGTACAATTGGTTTTAAATGCTCTTAGAAATGCTCTAATGAAATATTCATATATAGCATTATGCATTCCATTCTCAAGGCTAGAGGAAAAGAACAAGTACAAAACAGCAAATATTTCAGATTTCTCCATGATAGTATTTGCTAAAAGTTTAAAATTGCACCAGGATCTGCACTAAGTCATATCTTGGCCACAGTGCTGCAGGTTTTTTCCGCCATCAGACTGTCAAGCTTCAAAAAGAAACTGTTTCAAAATGTTAGTGAAACTGCATTTATGTACACTTCCCTCGCCTTCAATTTACTGAAGAAAAATATAAAACAAAACAAAAATCCTGCTGTGCTCTACACAGAACTCTCTGTCATGTAAACAGATGTATCTGCTGATAAGCCACCTCCAGAAAATAGGGCTTGGAATGGGTCTGGAGATCATTCAGAGGTTCCTCCTACACCAGGATGAAATGAATATTTTCTGCATTGCTTGACAGATCTACCTAGAGACCGCCTGCCAAAAATGGCAATTCTAGAGATTACCTAGGTAATGTGTTTCAATACTTACCAAGCCTTACAGTTTTAAAGCTTCTCCTCCCTAGCAGAAAACTTCCTTGCTATATTTTACAGTCATTATTTCTCTTAACCTCACTGGAAATAGAAAATAGTTCATTAACATTTTTTTCAGAAACTTCTATGTACTTTTTTTCTCCTCTGAATATTTTCCTCTGAGAACAAAACAATGCCATTTATTTCAGGATCATGGCTTCTAGACTTCCAATCATTCTGCTGTATTCCTCTCTCTACTTATCAGATGATTTTTCTTTAATTGCAGTACCCAAAACTGGCCATATTATAACTTTAACCTTCATAACATCAAGTAGCAGAAGAGATTATTTTATGCATCGCTGCAGTCAACACATTTCAGCATACGGTCTATTTTTGTTGTAACTGATATGACATCATTGATCCACAAAGTTTGCAATCTGGTAGAACGGTCAGATACTCTTCACGGCAGAACCTTTGCCTAGCCAGCCATTCTGTATTTCTACAGTAAATCATTTCTAACTGAGGATGAAATTCACCCTGCGCTCAATGTCTACTAACAGACGTCTTCTCAAAGGTTAGATACTCAGTTTAACCTAAACCAGTCTGTACAAAATGCTTCTAAACTCAGTGAAGAGTGACACTGCGTCTCATGCCATGCTAAGATGGATGCGTGTGGGATGAATTGCCCCAATTGAGGCACTCTTTACAGAGGTAAGCTGCATAGTTAAGCACTGGTTTACACCTGAGTCTAACAGCTGTCTCATTTTCAGACAGCTATTCAAAGTAAAATATGCCCCATATGCACTTAGCACTTTCCTCATTGATCCAGGCTCTGCTCCTTGCAAATCAAAGAAAGAGCATGAAGCAAGCATTTTAAACTCATTACCCAACATACTTGTGTCCTGTTCCAGCTTAACATCTTTTGCCAGTCGCAGTAAGATAATTCAACCTCTTAACCAAAACCATTCTACAGAGAGCCCTTCCATGCAGAACCCCCACTTAACGCAGCCTTCCATTTTGAAGGGAAATGTTAATTAATTACTCTGAATACAGGAGCTAAACCAGTTTGTTTCGTAGAAGACGTTCCTCCCCCTTACTCACCAGAATGATGTTTCACGTGGCAAGAACCTTACTAAAAACATCAAATCAAATGCTTGTTCCAGGAACTTTTTTCTTTATAATTCATTTATGGGGCTGACCCTGAGTTAAGTTTTAGAAGCAAACACTAAGGCTAGTCCAAACGCTTTGAGAACAAATTGAAGAACCAATACACATATATATATAATACAAATACACTTGCTCTTGTAATTGTCAGTAGTGTTTTCAACAACGCACAGAAATTCATTTTCAAGCAAGAAGAATTTAATCTATTTTCTATATGAAGCAAGCAGAAGGTAAAAAATACTGCTACCTGGCACGCTCAGATATAAATTCTGCTTTTCAGTGGTGTGGGAGCTTTGCAAAGCACTGCAAGAACAGTTCAAATGTCAGTCAAGCAAGAATTCCAGAAAAAGAAAAGGGATAAATACGGCATGGCAAGGGGCATTACAGCACCTAGAGATTACCATACATGAGAAACAAGCTCACATAGATCCTGTTCCTAGAAAGCAATTCAGAAAACTTTGATAACAGAGGTAGCTCACCTGTACGGTCCTCTTTGCACTGGCTGTGCTGCTGTGAGGTTTAACTGCTTTCATAGCCATGGTTTCGAGTCCTCTCCTACCCACTCTCAGACAACTGTTTAGATTTTTGATACACTCAGTCTTCGCAAAAGAACAGAGTAGATCCTCTTCAAAGCATTTTCTCCAAACAACCAAACAGGAAAACTAGAAGTGCATGTTGCACATCCTCATCTTCAGCAAAACTTCCATTTTAGTCAGTAGTCAGCCATTTTAAATCTGCATCACTGTCACACAGCTACCAATGAACAAGCATCTCCAACACACGCTCAGCACTAACACAAACACTACTCTCTTTCTCGTATACTCAGTGCAGAGGCTGACAGTGAATAGGTAGGCATTACTGGGTACACAGGCTTGCAAATTTGAGATGGAAGCACCCCTAGAACTTTTCATAAAATATGAAGAACTCGCAAGTTAATTTTTAAAAGAGTAACTTAGGAAAAATGTCACTTTCTTGGAAACAGCATTCTGAGCAATATTTTTAGATATCATACGATAGAACTCCTAACTTCTGACTACAAATTGCTATACACTGGCCATTTATGATTTTAAAATAGTGATATTCTGAGATTCATTTACTTGCCAGACCTGAAAATTCCATGTACAACACCTAAAGCTCCAACTAAAACTGGAGCTTTGATTTCTGCTCTGTATTTTATTGCTCAAGTTTAGCACATACATCCTTGAATTATTCTGCTAGTGATCTACAACTGCCAATTACAAATTGTGAAATGCACATCTGTTCTCTTTCTGTTTTCTTCCTAACAGTATACATACAAATCTTTGTACAAATAATTCTGTGGGATTTGAACAAAGGAAGGGAATTGACTATTCTTGTGCAGCTGATGGGCAGGTGGACAGCTTTCTTTCCACAGCTGTTCTTTTGGGCTGACCTCTACTCCTTACCTCCTGGGGATTTTACCTTACACTGTCAATGCGGAGCCTCCTGCCTCTTCAGTCAGCCAACATCAAGCCCTGCTTTCCAGCCTGCCAAGAATATAGAAATGTCCTCCAAATGCAAACGTTTACTCTCTAGATTTGGTTTTAGAATGGTGCAAAACCCTGCTTGGGATTCCTAAACTATGCTGAATTTCAAAAGGATTAAAAAGCTGTTTAAAATAGAGCAAGAATATTATTTTTAATATTTTTCACCTTAAATGCACTAAATATCTTCTCTCCTATCAACTAAAGGCTAACAATTATTGATTCAAACTAACTGGATACATATCTAAAATGTCTTAATAATGCACATCACAACATTGCTTTGTCTACCACATGCAAGGAAACAGATCTGGGTTTATGTAGAGAAGTAGCTTGGGGATCCCTTGCCAGATTCACTGACTACTCTTAAGACAACACTGGTGGTCTTAAGGTCAACATCCATTCTAACCAGAGCTCTTCAACATTCTAATGCACAACAGAAAATCTTCATGCATGGAAACTTTGCACTGCTTGCATCACACCATAAAAAGTATATATTAAAAAAAAAAAAAAAAAAAAGCAAATAGACAAAAAACCCAACATACCACTACCACCACCTGTACTTCTCCAAACAAGTCAATGCGCATTCACATTTAATTTTTTGCAAGGGTAATGACACAGACTACAAAGACAAGCAGCTAGGTCATCTCATCCATCCTTGGGCTAACGGAGGGTTGATCAAGCAGTATACATTGTAGTAACTGATTTGGTTTGAAAATATTGATGAATAGGATTCATCAGAACAGTGCAGACTGTATCACACAGAAACTAAGTTACTTCTTTTAGCTTTTAGCTTTACGCTCTCCAAATACACATGCAGGTCTTTGTTACGTCTCCTACAGACCAGCACTTAAATTTATTTTAAATTGAAGAACACAGTTTTGAGTATTTTTTCTACAACTTCAATGCACAGCATTTGTTCAATAATAGGAAAACCACAAGGGAGCAGGAGCGTAGATGCAATAAAATCCTGAGCTGATGTTTTAGTTTGTAAATGTGAGTTGTCAGAACCACAATGCAGTAGTAGAACATACTCCTAATCATCTGTGTGATTTGAGGATGGAGGAAAATAAAGCTTGACACTAAGATTACTCCTAGTAGAGTATGAGTTGCACTAAGCAAAAGCTTTTAAGTTCTAAAAATAAAGTTAATTTTATTAGCTTATCATGGAAACAAAGTTACTAATGATCAAACTAATTTGTTGTTCCTATCTTAGACACCTGGTACTTGAAACTGCAGTAACTATATGAACTCAAATTATACGCAGAGTAACAGACCACAGAACTATAAAATAATAAAAAAGACACCTAGAATAACAATCAACCATTGACCTGGCTTAATTAGAACTAAGATAAATACTGTTCTCCTTACTAAAGCATTGTCCTTCATCAGATTAAAAAAAAAAAAGGCATTTTGCCAACTGCTAACCCTTTTGAAGAAGGGGGCATACTTTTTCCATTTATAATACACAAATAGCTTTCAGAAAAATAGAGAAATAGCCTGCACCAAGCCATAAGCATGAAATGGGCAATTTCATTAGTTTTCTTCTGTATCGATAAAAAGTGATATCTAGCTCTATTTCCAAACTTACTGTGTCAGCTAATGTATTCTACTAAAACTATTAGGCAATCAACTGGAGGGGGAAACAATTTAACAGAAAATGAAGCCTTTTAAGAAAATAAAAAGCAAACTTTCATCTTTTAAGAGCAAAAATGAATCACAAGCTAGTATTTCACTCCATCTTCCCTATCCAACATTAAAAAAAAATTCGCTATATTCTATGCAAAAAATGTAATTCTTAGAAAAAAAAATTTTGATTTCTCAGTACTGTTGGTATCAATTTCTCTCTTGAGCACAGAAGATAAAGCCTTCAGTTTATGTACATAATTTACTCCATAGCATTTTCATTCTTCTAAGACGCTTAAGTAGGACCTTGGAACCCAAGAGCTACATTGCAAGGAGTAAGAGGAGAAAACACTGCATGAAGGAGAAAGAGACAGCAGTGGTCTTTGCAGGGCAGAGCTTCTGGGCACAGAAGCCTGTTAGTACTTCCCTGGCAAGGAAGAAATATTCCTCTACAAGACCTTTGTTTGACAATGTGGGGCTCCAGCAGCAATAAGAACCTAAGAAGAGAACTGCCCCTACTTAAATTGAGCTCAAGGTGGCGTGGGGAGCTGGATTTGTTCTTGATTTAGCTCACAGCACAACCCTGCATAACTGCTTATTCAACAATACTGTAAGCTGATATTGTCACCAAAGTTTCCATGTCTTCAAACCCTGACCTCAATTTTCAGAAGGTCCTGAACCTGAAAGATCCACTACAAAAAAGAAAAAAAAAATTAATTGCTCAGTTCTGCTGTATATAGCCTGTGTTCAATACAGATCTCACTCACTACCCTTCTATAGAGTCTACGGGGTTGGCTTTAGTACTCTTATTCTTACTGATGGACATGAAGTGTAGAACAAAGAAAATCCAACCTGGCCAACTTGTCACACATTTATGATTTGATCTTCAGTGCTTTCACTGACAGAGAAGCCTGATAACGCACTTCCTAGTCTCAATGGGAGAATGCAACATTACTTTGTAGTTGCACAGCCTGTATCTAGATTTGGTCAGACAGACTTTTGATGGCTCTGAACAGAAACTGAAAAAAAGTTTCTCACAAATTAGTGTAGGTACATTGAGAGGAAAATGCGGATCAGCACACAGAAATTCAGTAATTTTTGGAAAGTTCAATTATCTAGGGAGCACATAAAAAATAAGCTTGCCTTCCATAAAGATCCTGTTCCAGTAGATTTTTCCAACTTTATTTCCTCCAAGAAATATTAAATTCGATAAAACCAACATTGAAGTGCAAACAGATGCCAGGACAGCATGCAGTCGACGATGAATTCTTGGTGAGAAGAAACGATCCTGAGGGACAAGAAAGAGCAGATGTTAACAAATCCACCTGATTTTGCAATAAAATGCGTGCAAGCAGTGTTAGAAGAGACACTGCAGTTATGAAAAACAACATTTATATAGAAGTTCAAATCATTATGGAACGCATTCTGAAGTTTTTAAACAAACCTAGCTGATCTCCTACTGATGCCATTAAAGTTTGGGTAGGATTTCATAATTAAAAGCAGTATTGAATCATAGAATCACGTAACAGGTGAGGTAGGAAGGGACCTTTGGAGACTGTCTAGTCCAGCCTGCCTCCTCCAAACAGGGTCAGCTAGATCAGGCTGTTCAAGACCATGCCCAGTTGGGTTTTGAATATCTCCAAGGATGGAGATGCTACAACCTGTCTGGGCAACAAATTCCAGTGTTTGACCACCCTCACATTAAAACACATTTTTTTTCTTATGTTTAAATGGAATTCCTTGTATTTCAATTTGTGCCCTTTGTCTTTTGTCCTTTCACTGGATACTGTGGAGCAGAGTCTGGATCAGTTGTCTTTACTCCCCTCAGTCAGGTATTTATACACATTGATATAATCCCCCTTGAGCCTTCTCTCCTCTAGGCTAAACAGTCCCAGCTCCTCAGGCTTTTCTTGCTTCAATCCCTTCATCATCTTCATGGCCCTTCGCTGAACTCACTCCAGTATGTCCACGTCTCCCTTGGACTGGGGAGCCTAGAACTGGACACAGTTCTAGACGTTCCCTGTCTTAATTTTTTTTGTATTAAATATAGTCCTTGATGATTTTTTTGTTGATGAATGTAAACAGTAACAACATTCTCCTTGTGTGGATAATACTACCCAGTAAGTTCCAATACGCAGTAAAGCAGTTCAGTACAAAACAAACAGCATAAAACAAAGTCATTAATGCTTTGATTAATTAATAAGACTTTACCAGAAGACTCTAGAGTTAGATCAGAACTAGTTATTGGAAGGAGTCTCTTAATAAACAGATATTTCAGTATGAAAGTGACGTAAGTAAACATGCAATCCAAATTTTTTCATTACAGATATCACTGCTTATATTCAAGAAGTATAAATACATGCTGTAAAGTTTTGCTACTGTTGTCCTAATGATGCAATTAAAGCAAATCTGTCTCCATCATATACTACCTTATGCATCTATATTTTGCATTATCACTTGAGGCATAAGTGCAGCAGGGACGCTGCAGGAAGGTAAAAGAAGGGTGAGAAAGTTTTAGTCTCCTCCAATCTCCAGTTTGAGTGAATTATAAAGACAGTGTTATAGCACATCATGGGAAATATTTTCTGATTACAGTACTGCATAGAGAAAAATATCTTGTTCATCATGTCCCCAGGCCTCTTTATATAGTGCCTGAACATGCAAAAGCTGAGTGACTCTTGCAAAGGGATGAACATTTGCCAGGGCATGGGAGCTAAGGACAATATAAGGAGGCTCCATGTCCTAAACGTTGCTGTTGCGGGGGGTGGGGGGGTGGAGGAAATCTTGTTATTGCAGAATCAAAAAATAAAAATAATAAATAATAAAAAGAGCAGCAATTAATGTTTAATAGCTGCAGCCAGACTAGAATTCATGCTGAGATACCTGCAACAACATATGCACATGCTCAAAACAGACCTAAAAATATAGAGAATTACACTGCTAGTTTTGTAAACATCAAAACAAAGGTTTCAATTGCTAGATTATAAAGTCATAAAACTTCAAATGAATGACAGTTACAAACATAAAAACATATTTTTAACACATTCTTGTAAAGTACATCTCTGGTAAACTGAATATTAGCTACAGTTGGAACTATATTTAATGTATGAATGAGTCTGAGTCAGCACAAAAATGTGGACAGGTAATCTTCAAGGAAAAATACTCTCTATCAATCTGTATATACAAAACAATAATAGTCAATTTTCCATACAACTTTGGCAAAAAATATTCATCTATGAAAACACAGACTGAGATTTTTCTTCTAAAATTCTGGAGCAAAACTAGGGCATCACAAAGAAAGTGTACATAGTATAATATAATTATATATATTCATCAGACACTGACAGTTACTTAGTGAAACAACTTTTTTCATTTCTAGCACCCTGCATCCCCAAAGCTGCCCAAAGTCTTCCAAGATGTTCTCCTTCAGTTCTCAGACATGTAGAGAATATTTCTCCTGAAGTATACCCTATGAATGGGTATCCCCACAGATCAGAATGTAAGCCTTTTCAGAATGCTTTCCTGTACTCAAACATACAAAATTTTCAAAATCTTGCTACTTAACCTATGTTAATAATCAAGGTCATTTTGACCTTTTATGCTGAGTATCCCAACTTCCTCTGTTCTTGCACCATGTTCATTAATTCTGATTTGAGCCGTGGCTTATTTACAGCACATAATCTACCATCAAATCTACTTTTCACTCTTCCTTTGTCTATCCAGCCCACCCATCAACTGTGCAGAGAAACAAACAGTTTCAGTAAGGAAAAAAAGAGAATATTCTCTTATAACTTTAGAGTTAGAGATGGCCAATCCATCAGACAGCTACAATTTGACTGGGTTTTCCACTGAGGCACTGATTAGACCTGATAAGTCTGAGGTCTGCCTGTTTAGTGAAACAAAGCAGTATGACTAAGACAAACAGCATGACTAGCTAAAAAAGCTCTGCCACCTTTTTTTTTTTAAATGAATACAGTTATAAAAAAATAAATAAATAAAACCTGCACGTAATACATCACCCTCTACAAAAGTGCTGTACATTAAATAGTACGAGTTGTCTATAGTACAGACCATAAAAGCCTGTGGTTATTTATAAGGTATAAGGGAGTACTTTAAGACAGAAACAGTTTAGACAAACACCAAATCATTTCAGGACTGTGCTGTAGCTAATTTCCATTAGCTTTGCTAGGCATTGATCCAAAAAGCAGTACAGATTTTCTTGAGAGTCTTCGATGTTACTGCAGTTTTTATTCAACTGCAACAAAGGTTAAAAAAAAAAAAATTCTTTAAACATCTCATAGCCTCCAGGAAAAAAATGTGGAAGTACCTGAGCAGCTATTGTGCTTAAATTAATACACCTGAAGCATTAATTTACACATGAAAAAGGACTGAAGCTAGTCTAGATAATCAGTAATAACATTTGTGATTTAAGTATCTACCAGTTTGTAGATTTTTCTGAATATACGGCAAGTTTTCATCAAAGCAGATAAAATTAAAAAAAAAAGCCACACCAACAAGTCTTGATTATGCTATTTCATGCCTTTAATAATATGTCCTTGCAACAATACCAGCAGCTGCTACGGATTGTGTTGTTTCTCTGGAAGTTACTGCTGTTTCTTTCCATCTCCCCTTTTTGCACTGGAAATACAGCCAGAGCAGTAGAAGAGCACCTAGTGTTAAAATGACAACGAAGCTGAGGCTGCCTGGCTGAAAACCTTAGATTTGCATTCCTCCACAAAGCTCTGTTTTATTTGTAATCTAGTATCAATACTTCATAATACTTTACTTCCACTAATCACTTATTTTTTCCAGCATGAAATAAATGGACTGTAGCATTTAAATCACAGAAAAACTAGACATACCGTCAGCATACTCAGTCTGGAGGTATGCAGTGTGATATATGAGGTGACTTACAAAGACTGTCTCAGGCCACCTTTCCCCAATTTGAATGGAGTCCAGGCTGATAATCCAACCCAGGTCCTGCTGTCAGTCACCTCAGACAACATTTGGTCAGATGTTGGGAAGGACCTATCTCTGCACACTGTTGGGTATAGTAAAAGTGGATACTCTCAGATCTCTCTCAACTCAGCCTTCATATTCACCTTATAAAAACAAATGATGTTATCATGTAATGGCGTAACTTGAACAGTAAGCTTGTGTATGTGTTTGAAAACATGGGAGAAGATAGGGGCAAAAAAGGATGTCCACAGGCCAAAAATTCCCATGCCTAAAACCATTTCTGTTACATATTCATGTCATATTAAACCTCTAAGTGAAAACCATGCCAGAAATAAGTTTGTATAGTAGTTGTTTCTGGAGAAAAATCATTTACTGACCATATGTACCAGAACAGATCATTTCAGTCGGAATTACAAGTCAAGTTAAAGGACATGGTAAAAGTTTGGGATATGACAGAAAATAGTCTTGTTCTTATTTGCATTGCAGGGTAATTACATCAATATCAGTTGGAAACAAACAAACAAGGCAGGAAAAGTGGCTTAAGACAGCAGAGCATCATTTAGAAAAACTTCTGTCCAAGATGAGCTACAGCTAATCAACAATAAATTTGCATTTTCACTAATATACAACACTGGTGTACAATGATATTACTGAATGGCACGGAGAGATGAAATTGAGGGCCCATACATTTTTCTTTTCCAAAAAGGCTTTATACTTCATAGCTAGGCAATTACAAAGAAAATATTTTGCAGAATACTGTTGAGTATAAATCAATATGGAAGATGGGGAGAAACCCAATATGATATTCTATATAATAGTCAAAACCCAGGCAGTTCTATACAAAATATCAAGATGAAGTCTTCTTTTACACAAAGATATTCCCCAGTATTTTATCACTAACCAAATCCTACAACTTCCTACAGCAGGCATTCTTATTCTTTAAACTTTTCCAGGAATAGTGGTGGTACCATGGTAATTCAGCAGCTCCCAGATGTTCTTTCTTCAGAGGTCTTTTGAATTCATTTGCAGTAGCTTGCAGATCTGTTCTGGGAGTGGGTTACATACATCGCACTGTTTTAGGGAGGGCTGAGGAACTAGGGTGCACATTTTCTATCAAGCTGCAAACCCAGCTTGATGACAGGATTGCATATGGCAAGAAGTCTCTGCTGACAGAGATTAGCTGGTAACTTCTTGGCAAGTGCTTGGAAGATGGAAAAAACCTATTCATGCTGCATTCACAACACACCTCATTTATATGACTGCACCAGGACAGATAAGAGCAAACTTCCGCATAAAGTCAGTGATGTTATCAAGCTTGCTCATACCCACGGTACTTTAACAAGTCCCATATAAGGGAATTAATTTTATGGCAATTTAAACAAGTATATATCTTCACAGAGCAAAACAGCTATTCACAACGTTTATTTTCTTTTTGAACTACCCTTCCAGAGTTTTGATAATCCAAGCAAAATAAGAGTGTATGGCAAAGTTAGAGAAGCAATTGGATATTTTTCATGGGAACATATGCACTGAGGAGTAAGTCTGTCAGATACTATGGCCAGAGTGACATGGAACATATGCTTGATACCACAAACTGCAGTATTGCATATTACGTTATTCTATTTTCATCTTCCTTTGCTTTTTAAAGAGTCAAAGTTTTTAGTGGAGTTGTCATTTTTTAAACACATGATACTTACTATCTGACCTACAGATTTCATCCTCTTCCACTTAACCTTATCAGCCAACTTACTCATAATAATTTTAAATAATATAACATCTGGACCATACACTGCACTACTGTTGTGTTGAAGAAAGTAAGTAAAATAACTATGATGAATATAAAACCTAATCCCTAGGTCATCCTCCACTGTCAGTGTATGAGCGGAGAGTACAGATGCTACTTAAGATTATTACAGCTCAAACCTTTGAATTTCCTGAATGTTCCTAGTATGTTTAAAAGCAACGTTTAAAAGTTAATGTAATGCATTCTATTTACTTTATTCCATGAAAAACTAAATGAAATATTCTTTGCAATGCCTAATGAATGTAGAGTTTACAAGAAAAAAAATGGGGGATGGGACAATGTGTCGAGTTTCACTGCACTAGGACTAGAGGTACACAGGTGTATCAGGAAAATTATGTGCATCAGGTAAATGACTGGGGGAAAAAATTGCTCATTGGAGTTCCTTTTACCAGTGCAACCTAAGGATATGAACTTTAGTTTCCACTCCTCACTGCATTATAACCAAAGGGTAAGGCTGATATTAATTTACTTATCTACAGAAGCAATAGAGAGCATCCCGTTGGCCTTATAAACACTACCAGCTATTTTGTTTCAGGAAACATTCTTAGGTAAATGATAGGCCAACATTTCAAACTCCATCCCTGAACCCTGGTAATCACCCCCATTAACACAAGAACGCAAACCTCAAGGCATCCCTTGAATCTGGGTCATTCGCAATGCAGCCATTTGCCAAAAATAACAGCACAGCGTAAAAACAAGAGCACGGGTAAAAAGTTGAAAGAGAACGCGCAGCAGATGGGACAGTGGGAAGAGAAGCGATACATTCTGACTAACAGTTATTGGCTATTTTATCTATCTACAGTTAGGCACACTGAAAATGGAGGGCAGGGTGTGACTGAGCAGCTGGGGTAGCAGATGGGTTGGAGGAAAGATTGGAAATTGTGACAAAGCTCTGCCAAATAGAACGTCGATTTATTTAATTTTTAAAGTGAGCAGTAAAAATGAAGATAGGGTGGGTCCAAGCAGGGCAACTTTAAGAATTATTTGTTAGCATACATTGTCAATGTGTACCAGTGATAAAAGCGGGTTTGGGAGACCGCAGAAATAAAGAGAGGGAGTATATCTGCTTGTTAATAAAATGTTGGTAGCAACTGGGCTCAAAAAGCCACAGGAAAAATGGAAAGGCAGCTGATGAGAGGTTGACATCTCAAGATAATATGTAATCCTGCACAGATATTGAACAGGGTAACAGCAGAGATGGTACCATGGAACATAATGGGGGGGACAAAAAAAAAAAAAAAACAAAAAACCCCCCACTATAACAATAACAAGATAAGGAACAGGCCTGCAAGTGGAAAGTGGACTAGAAGAGCTACTAGGTCTTATCCTGTTTGCTCTTTATCTAGCTCTAACCTAGATCCAGTCCTCTTTACTTCTGTTCACTTAATTTCTCTGGCATTTTGTTTTAGTGTGGATGTTCCCTCCCTTCTCCTCCAGTTTAACTACAGCCTAAGGTCATCTGCTCTTGCTTTTCAAGGTATATATTTTACTTTCAAAGCAGAAGTAAAGATTAGCTCCTGGAACGCTCACAAGGGAAGGAGAGAACTGAAAACATTTTTCAAAGAGACAGGATGATGCAAACGACCTGTAATTCCCTACAGACAGTACATCACTCATATAAAGAGAGGACCACACAATTAAAATCAAGCAGCTGTCAGTTAAGATGCATTTTCACAAACGGAACGTGTTTCTGAATTTAGGAATAAATGCTATATATGGTATTTGAGAAGATACTCATCTCTATTGCTGTCTTACTAAACAGTCACTCAACAAAACGCTGTCTTGCACTAGCACCGGTTCATTTTTAGATTTTCCAAAAGATCTGTATTTATAGTATCTCTCAGCAAACAGCCAACCCTCACTCCTGTTTGAAGAAAGCCTCCTACCAGCTGGTATGTATGCACTACACTTAAAGATGCATGTGTGAAAGTTTTACATACACAGAAGTAAATTTCTGTACTTGCTTCCACACTTCCTCTTCACCCCAAAAGAACCTGCCCAAAACAACAATCTTTTTAAAAGTGGCAGCTTGTGAAAAGTGCTAAATGAACAGCATTCAAATACGCTACCCTCTTTCCTGTTTTTCATTTAAAGCAGTGAATTTAACAATGTAATGGCACTGCATATATTCCTATAAATGTGCCTAACCTCTCCATGAGGAGGACAGCTTCTAGGTTGAGTTGTGCACCCTTCTCCACATCCACATTCTTGCCATCATTACTGTTCTTCCTCTGGTTTCCAGTCTGCTTGTTCTGGTTCTCTCAGTTCCCTCATCCACATTTTAGTATTTTCACCTTTTAAATTCTAACCAAACTGGGACAGGAGTTAACTTCACCAGTCATTAGTGCAGCATTTTGCATATGGGATCCTGCCCTTACGGCCTTTCCACACTGCTGCTGTGAAACTGTTAATAAATAAACAAACATGTAGTAATAATCTCCGCGGAGACACCTGATAAACATTCTCAGCAAATACAGAAGTAATTTTCCACATGGCAAGGTTCTGTAGTTCAGCATTTTGCTATGCACTATTGCATAAGGCTCTGAAAGGGACAGCTGAACAACAGGAGAATGCAACCATTCCTTAACACTCCAGCAATCTTAACTTGTATTTCCATAAATGCTGAGATCTATTGTCTGGACTAATTTTTTAAGGTGAACAATAGAGAGGGACTATATTAATGCAACAGCAACAGAGAAGTGCATAAGCAGCACCACTCTGCCTTCTTTGCACTCTGTAGCATGGTTTACCTGCTCTTCAAATTGCCTTACGGCCTGAGCATCAGCAAACTGCCTGATGTGTCCAAAACAAAACAGTAAATAAATACTGCTGCTAGGTGGGAGGAACATTTATTTGTTATGGCAACAGAGCAGCTACTCTGAGGGAGTTCCCAGCTGACATTGCTATCAGAAGCAGAGCAGCAATCATCTAGTTAAAGAAAGATGGAAAATTACAAAAGCTTCTCTGCTGCTGGCATCGAAAGTAATTAATATTTCACACAGATCTGGCAAAAAAATAAATGCTAGTGCTCAAAAGACAAGAAATAATAGAAAGAGTATTATCTCTGAAACCTTATGTCAGCTGCATTTGTCATTCGCTGTACTAAATTCACCTGTATCATATAGCATATGCTCGTCCCTGACACAAGACAACACCTACCGGGTTTTCAGTCTTTGTTACAGTCTGGGACAAGAAGTTCCCTAAGTAAAAGGCACAAAAGTCAGAGTATGCATGCATGCGTGTGTGTGTGCGCGTGCACACACATTTTTAGCAGGGCTTTGCCACTGTTTTGTGATCTACTTTTATGAAGACAGATAAACCTTTTCAATGAGAGGGTGGAGGAGAAAGGAAAAATCAAGCAAAACCAGAAACATGGCAAGCGTTATTTTACTCAGAATTATACTTAGGCAAAGTTATAAAACCTTTCCCCATTTCAATAGCAGTGAGCCATTAAGATAAGTTTAGTTGACTGTAAAACCACAGCCTTGAGGCAGGTCTCACCAGTGAGCATCTTTTTTCCACAGCCTTGAGGCAGGTCTCATCAGTGAGCATCTTTTTTCCATCTCCCGTCCACTGTCAGCAGGATCATTGCATAACTTATTATGAACAACTATAAAATTTTTAATGCTCCAAGTAAAAGAAACAGGGGAAACAAAATTAAACAGACAAAAAACACCAAGCCCTTACCACTCTCAACTTTTTAAAAGACTTCTAAAATGCTGCTTTGTCCAAAGCTCAGAATACCAATAATCATTGACCATGTCTCTGGTACTCAGTACAACAGTGATACTTAACTATAGAGACAAATATATGGAGTTCATGTTTTTAAGGGAAAAAATCTCCAAGATCTAACACACCAAGCAAAAGCACACACATCATTATACAAAATATTTCGTCTTTTAGAAAGAGGGGAAAATGTCGTTTACGGTGCACTGAAACAAACTTAGTTAGTGCACCTTGTCCTAGCCATAAATGAAAATACAGAAATCAGGGTTTTTTTTATACTTTTAGAAAACAAAAATCTTGAAAGAATAGTACAAGTTACTTTAAAGTAAGCCATGCTTAAAATCAGTTGATTTCCTAAACTGAATTATGGTGTATTTAGTTCTTTACTAAATAAAGCTAGAAATAAGATATTAAACCAGAAATTCATTATAGCATGATTTTTAGAAAAGAGATCTTTATGTCCCACGATTAAAAAATAAAAAATCTTACTAGACTGAATGACAAGTTTTTACCTGACTGTGAAGGAACTAAGATAAACTGTACTGTTTCAATTGAGATGAAAACATTAAATTCAACAATCCGCCAACTTCATCCTCTTTGCCATATCTTTTTTTGGATAATTTCCAAATGTTTCCTTTTAAAAAAATCCATTAATTTCAATATGTCAGCTATTCTGAGGTTTAAATCACTGTAAAAGGATTTTTAAACCAAGATCTAATATCTTGTGCAGATCTATATTTTGTTTTCCTTAAACAAAAGGAGGAGTAGAAAATACTGAAATCACTAGAAGAATCTTAGACAACAGCATTTTCTTTCAAAAAGTTGACCCATTATTTATTAAAAGTCAACAGAAATTCTGTCACTGATTTCAAATGTGTTACTACTGGGGTGTCTGTTCATGAGTAAGAAATTAAGGCAGCATCAGTGAAACAAAACACTGCTCTGCTCAGTATGGTTCTAAATATCTCATGAGAAAATAAAAACAAAGAACCACCGATAAAATCGAGTGAAACTTCCCCAGTTTAAAACAAAGTTCTCAGATACACCCTAGCTTATGCTGCACAGTAATTATTGTTCTACATGCAGTGCTTTCAAGAAAAGGATTAAAATATTACTGAATTTAGCTCTAATTTACTGATATTTAAAAGTAGCATTCTCTGGGGAAAAAAAAGATACAGAGAGAGCTTCTCACAGCAAAGCTCAGTCAATCACAAAAGTTCGAAGCAATGGAAGCTGCAAACTACACAAGAAGGCACATCAGCTTTTTTAGAGGTAAAATGGGAAGCCAGGCGCTATTTGAAACTGATAAAAATGAAAAGCTACTGATCAAACTTTTCAGGTCAGAGAATTTACTGAGGAGATTTTTGTTTATATGCTGATTTTACTTCTCATGAATAATGCCCATGCTTCCTTGTTCACTCCAGTTCAATTTGCCTGAGATGACACTCAAAAATTGTCAGACCGAATTTAAAGCTGCAAAAGTGTTATTTGCCCATACTGTGTTATGTTTGAGGTGTTGAGCTTTAAGCTACGATAAAATCTGTATAAATGGTCCCAATTCTTTTTATATATATTCTTAGTCAGCACAAAGATTAGCGAAAGACAAAAATGAAATGTGCTTTATTTCTTAATCTTCCTGTGGCCAGACAAGTGAGAAAATACATGGGAAAGAAAACTACAGTAGTTATAAATAATATGTTTTGTGATCAATTCATTCTAAAAAACAATAGAATTTAAAATCAACTTGTTCTTTAAGCTTACTTTTTAAAATTTGTTTTACCAAATAAACACCTCCAGCCCAACTAAATTCTGTAACTCAACTCTAACAACAATATAAGAGTAGCTTTTGTAAACAGACTGGGTAAAAAAAGCACAAATCTGTTCTTTGTATTTACTCTGAAACTCATTTGCTATTCTGGGGACAAAAATAAACTTTCCTTTTCAAAAATAGCCTTCAAGATGCAACACAGCGAGTGAGTGAAGCACAAGCCTGAAAAAGACTTCAGCTTGTCAGCAAATGAAATCTAAGTGAAAAATCTTCACCCAGAAGCATTAGGACTTCATCAGATTGGAAAATGCGTCACAACCATCACAGTATTACAGAGGAGTAAGAATTCTGGGCATTTGTCACTTCTAAGAAAATGAGTTATAGGAATTATTTATTCTTACAAATAGTTATTAGAAGATTTGGGATTTAATACTGAGCAAACCTGCAGACTAAAATGACCATCAAAATTCAAATAGTGTTTTTTGCATTTGATTGCAAGTTAAAGGCAATTTTTTCCTTTTGAAATGACAGCAGAAAGGTCTAAACTATAAGTAAAGTGAAAATATCAGAGGTCTTCAAAGGCAAAATAATATTTTCTTTATTTGACTCTTTAGTGGCATAAGATTCCCAGTGTAAGCTTGTTCCCACATGCTAACAGCTGCTACACATGCATTTGTCTAATAGACATCTGGTTAGATAAGTAAACTCCTAATTTTGGTGAAGATTAATATTTTAAGGCCATCCTGAGTGAAATCCTAATACATGTATTAAAACTGGCTCCTGTTTAACCATATATTGACAAGCTGTTGCCTACTCTAAATTGCACAGAAAGCCTTTAAGCCCATGCACATTTCAGTATTTCCCTAACTGATGTATTGCCAAGTTCTCACTGCATGCCTTACCCCAAATATGGGAGGGTGGGGAAGGGAATACTAACTGGTGAGCTTTAACCTAGGCTGATACCAAACCAGTAACTTCAGATGAGCACAAAGCCAGGAGAACACAAAGACAAAGTGAAAAGAGTTTCAACTTACAGTTAAGTGCTGAATAAGTGGAACAGAGAGTAGCCTCTTGACGCCATTTTCCACAATTACTCCGAGCCAATTAAGAGTCCCCCAGTACCAAAGGTAGCTCTGGCCTCCATGCCAATAGCTCACAAAAGCAAAAGTGAGTGCTGTGGAAAAGAGCATCCCAAGCATGCTAGCCTGAGATCCTCCCATTGGGATGTAAATGTACCTGTGGGTGAAATGACAGACACGCAGTGTTATTAGGACTTTCACAAAAAATCTCAGAAAAGCATCTGCTGCAAAATAAATTTTTTATGGAGTAGCATAAAAAACAAATCTGACTGATTACCTGACATTCTCTATTTATAGAACTTGCCCTAGTTTCTGCAAAGGTGCAGACCATTTCACAAAATATTTACATACACCATTTGGCAAAAAGACTATTTTGTGGTCAAGGAAACTCTGCATCAGGCAAATGTGGAGGATAAACTATATTCTGAAAATTGTGCAAGACAAATATTCATTTTTTAAAACTGTAGTAGTTGTAAGTTAGCTGATACACATTGAAAATACATGTAATCTACCTCGTATGAATGTAGATTAAAAGACTCTTAATGATAAAACTTAAAACATTATATAAAGGCATCCTACATAGGCATAACCCCCAAAATTTCTTCCACCTGTCAGAAATGTAGACCCATTCACAGAGGCTTTATTTTTAAAAGCTTATAATTTCTTTCTTTTTAGAACTTGCATTAAAAGTTACATTAACTAAAAATATTTCCTACCCAGTTCTTGAATTGCACTCTCAGGATCATGTTTGTATAGTGACCTTCACGGCACATGTTTCAAACATTAAAAATGAACCTGCAGTGAAGCATCCTGCATGCAATTATTTTCTGTATTTAAACTGAATCCAGGAGTCAGAACCCTAGTCTTTAATTTATTTTAAGTGTTCAGAAAGCAGTATTTGTTCAATAAAAGTTCCAGAAGCAATGGGATTGTGAAAGCTGACAGTGCTTTCTGATCGAAGGACTGGGTCACTTCACTCCCCTCTTTCCCAGAGGGCTGCATCCACTTCTGGCAGTTCAAGAATGAGGCCTAGCTGCTGTCCAGTCTTTATTTGAAAAAGCTAACTGTTTCTGTCGATTCCTTGAAGAACCTCATCACGCAGTGAAGTTGCCATTCTGTTCACGAGTACCAATGCGGAACGCCCAATGTATTGAGAACTGCCAGCGGCAGTTCTCTTTTGCTGTCATTCCTTCATTTCTTCAGCACCACACACTGTACCGATCTATGACACTACTCTTATCTGGTAAGATAATTAAGTGATTTGTTTTTTTCCAGAGAAATTTTTGACTCTGGTAATCAGCCTCAAGGTTCAGAGATAAACATTACCTCAAAAATTTAAAAGGAAAATTAATATAGCCTTTTATTCCTAACCTTAGAAAGTAACAAAACACAGCATTAGGGGTAAATTAAATGATGAGAGTAATAAAAGGGTAAATGGAAAAGTGATTCAAAAGAAACTTTTAAACGCTCCAAATTCTCTCTAGACAGAACATCAATATACCTTTTTCCTTCCACTCACTATGGGGAAAATCAGATTACATTTATAGTGAATCTCAGTTTAAATGTATTTTTATTGAGTATATGCAAATAAATACAAGTTAATGTCAATAGTTGTCTATATATGTTGCGTTTTTCTCCTCCTTCCCCTTCCTATTTTCTTCTTGGGTCTAGTCTTTTCTCATCACACACACACACTTATATAAAAAACTATATATAACAGTTTGATAAAATATACACTTGGAATTACAATAGCCACGGCTGGTTTCTGTCGTTAGTCTACATGGGCAGTGGTCAACAGGTCTAACAGCGAGAGGCATACTTCAGCAATCTGTAAACAGAGAGATCCCCCGCAGGGCCTTCGCCTGGTCTAACACGGAGGATGAAGAGAGCCCAGCCACACGCTTCACAGGCACCCTGACAAATGCCGTCTACTTAAAGGACTAGGGAAGCGAAAGACAAAGCAGCTCGGCACCACTCAGGACACACTTCCACAACTCCTTCCCTCTTCCTTAAAAACATAAAACACTGTGTGAATGGGAATATAGGAAAGGCTGTTGTTAAAGACTAATTTTTTGTTTTGCAGGGCGACGGGCTGTTGCACAGCTAGCCTCGCAGCCCAGCTATAGACGCGCAGCCGGGCTGGGCTGCGAGATGGCTTGGAGCAGCAGCAACCTGTCCTGCAGCTCTGCCCCGCAGCAGCCAGGGCATAACCCAGCCGCGCCGAGCCTTGCTCTGGGCAGCCCAGAACTCTGCTTTGCTGATCCTGCTCTCCTCTGCAAAGCTTATCCTCTGCTGCACAGTAACTGAAACACAGTACCTAAAAGTAACCCAGACATCACTCATGAGAGATCTTACCTCCCCTATTAAAGGCCCTAAGGAAATCTTTCTCCCAAACTCCTAAGGTACTGTGCTAAATCCACCGCATGCAATTCAGCTTTCACTGCAGAAGTAGCTCTAGTTTTCCATATAAAATGTCCCTTTCCTCCCACTGAAAGGCAGAAGCTGTTGCATAGATCCCAGCCAACGTGTCAGCACAAGCAGCTTCTCTTGTCACTGGGACTGGCAGTAACAGGCTCAGGAATGCCACAGTACTCATTTGCTACTGCAACTCCATTTAGCTTGGTCTGAACAGCTTTCAGCTTACTGTGCAGAGAAAAATAGGCTGTTTTCTGATTTTTAGTGTTTAATGACAGCAGTTGGTTAATCAGGCAGCACTAATTCAAATTCTGGTGAATGTTTAAGGTCAGTGAAATTTTAGCTTCTAGCGAGGCCCATGGCAATCATGCAATTGAAAGCTTGCTTGCACTATCCTTGTAAAGACTTGCCTGAAGAAGCATAGAAGCCAAATGCTGTTGTGAAATATCTATTAACATTTTAACCTTTCTGTACAGTACTGTGGAGGTTCTGCCTCCTAGCCAGGTGGAAAAATGCAAGGCAGAAGGCAAAGCCTCCCTCACTCCTTCTAGCTACCAGAAGGAAACAGGAAGAAGGCTAGCTGACATTTCTTGCGTTGTGGTCAGCATGCCACTAACTGCCTTTGGACTGCATGCTCGTGCCTTTGCTTGTCAGAGCATCCACTGACAATTTTAAGTTGAGTCATTTCTTTCAAGCAGTCAGAAGAGACATTCTGTCTGTCCACATGTTATCTACACAGAAAAAAAAATGTTCAAAATTTATTATTACGTTACAAAATCAGCCTTGGCTTGACCACATCAGAAAAAAATATATATGCCACGCTACCATATATGTACATCATAACCACGTTTTATCCTTGTTTTTACATTCTTACATAGACAGGCCTGTTTGCAAGCAAGTAGGCAACTCAGACAATGTGCAGGCAGGAGCCAGATCCCAGCTCCACACCAGCCACTTTGTGCACTCTGATATGACCAAAATTGTCTTAAAAAGAACCACAACAAGAACACTTTTCATTATAAAATGCATTTTGCTTATATGGTAATTTAGCATCTAATTTCTCAATAATTTCCATGTGTTTACAAAAAAAAGTACTCCTATGATTTCAGAAAGCTATATTTATGCTAAAGAAAAGTGGGAAGGAGAGTAAACCAGTGAACAGGATTATTAAGACAGAAGACAGAAGCAGCATTATTACTTCTGTATTATCAGTAGGTAACACACGCATTTTAACTAACAATTACGTCCTAAAAAAACAGTAGAATAAATTTTTACTAGACACTTTCTTCTGCCACAGTTTCAGCATAAGATGCTTCCTGGAGTAAAATGAAATAGTGTGCCCCTTTGGCCCAGGAATAAGACATTATGTATACTAATAGTCGAAAGAAGGAAACAAAAACCCAAAAAGAAAGACATAAAGCTGCTGCTATACCCAATTCTGGACACATAAGAAAGCTAGAATCAGGTCTGTCTGCCCTATGTTTCCGTTCTGTGACTGATACATCATTTCCCTGTGTTAGCACTTCATAACTTTTTCAGATAAAAAACTTGCCCAAGGGTCAAATTCAACGGAGGATGGCTTGATACACAAGCATGCCACTGGTATGCAGTATCTTCTTTTCCAGGATGTCTATCCCTTCTTATAGGACGGCACACAGTCTTTGCATCCATTGTAGCATCCAGAATCTCAAAAAATCAGAAACAGCTGAGATTCGAACACAAGGTACTAGGATCAGGAAGAGAAATAGTGAGGTCCTTATAGTACCTGAAGTAAATAGCTTCGTCCTCCAGTTCACTAATCAATGGAACCTAAGAGAATGATACTGAAATTATTTAATCTTTTAAAAAAGAGAGAGAGAAATACAGTAGTTGCTCTGGGTTTTTTTTTTTTTTCCTTATTTCTCTAGGCTCCTTATGTCAATTATGGGGCAATGGCTACAACAATTTGATGTCTTCATACATATTCTCAACTTTTTTCCTTCTTATCAATACTACCTTCTAACCTAAACCTTCTAACCCAAATCTATCCTATGGCCCTTCGGTACTGTGATTAGAAACTAAAAGGTTAGCGGTGATGAGTATTTAGAAGGCATTACTAGTTCACATGCAAGAGGCTGACAGATCCTCCTCCAGCCTCGGGTCATCCCATGGCATACCCTGTTACATGCAAGTCCATATTCTCGCGCTCACGTACACATCCAGAGAGGTTACTGTAAAGTATGCTAATTTGCTGCACCATATACAGAATGGAATTATGTAAATATCTCATTTTAAGCTTCCATGCAATGGTTCAGATTATTTCCATCTCTGATCATAGAAAATCCATGGAGAACCCCAAAGACACCACATAAAACTAATCATGGGTCTTCATGGCAGGCTAATACGACTCAAAGGAACAACCTCCTAGCAGAATGTCTTAACAGCTCATAAGCAAAATACACATTTACCACATTTACTACATTTTAGATGTGCAAGGAAGACATACTCATCTGAAAAATGTGCCAACGTGCAACAACTTTATCTAAATTCCAGAAAAAACAAAACAAAACACACACAGTTACCTGGCAGTCAATGAGCCAAAGAGGATAAATGAAGAAAAGCAGTAACAAAGTATTTTGCAAAGAGAAGAGAATGTTAAAGCAAGTGGATCTGAGTATGGTAATTGCTCATGTCCCTCCAGGTTATTTTAGAGGGACAAGTAACAGTGGCCTCCCTCAAGATCCATGAAAATTACAGATATAAAGCTTACACCTGTGGAAGTTGTTTAGTATCAAAAAATTGAGGCTAAGTGATTATTTAAAAGTAAAACATCAAATTGGGGAATCAAAAGTCAATCTCTGCCAAAACTTTAAAGGTCAAAATTTTCAGCCCTGCAGATCTTTTCTCACTGGACCACTTCCCGCACCTGTTGCCCAGTTCCTGGCTGAGACCGTGGGGGGGTGCCAGTTGCATGCCCTTGACTTGCAGGTGGATGGGGCAGCCCTGGGGCTGACCAAGGCACTTCTCTGGAAACCACGCAGTGCTACCATGTTAAGTGATATCTGATAAGCTAGATGACACAGGGTGCTTCTAAGAACTAGACATTCCTTGCTGAAAGAATAGATAAGATTAATAGGCAGGCTCAGGCTGTCAACTAGGAAATCACGACTGCCACTCTGCAAATGATCCCAGCCACTCCTAGATCAGCTAGGCCTATGCTAATGACAACAGGGAAAGGCACGTCATACTACCATAAGTAAAAGTGCAAGTTAGAAGGCAAGTCCAAAAAAGAACACAACCTAGACAAAATGTCTCAAAGTGTTTGGGGCACATTTAAGGCATACCAAAACAAATAAATGTTGAAAAAACTGTAGCAAATATTATTTGAGAAAACTACACGCTTCACTAACAGTACAAGACATGCTTAGCTTCCTCTCCCATGGTAAAGCCATTGTCAGTCTTCACATATGTTCACATCTATTTAGATTTCAGACTAAAACATACATGATATTTATTTAACATTATGTTACTTTCATAAACCAAACATAATTGTTCATCTTCTGAATAACCATGTACCTTCCTTTTAGTCCCACTTACAGTAGCTTAGATTAGTTTATCTACAAGCAGCAAAGCTACTCCATTTACAAAAAAATCTTTATTTTACCCTAAGTGAAAATAGAAAATTGGATAAAATATGTAAATGGTACCATTTAAACCCCTAAAGTAATGGAAACATAAACATAATGGCCGAGGTATTTAAAAGTGACATATACTTAGAGAGAAAAACTTTTAAATCCAATAACCATTTTGTTAGTCATTTTCAAATGGTAATCTACAAAACAATCGTAAGAGATATGACAATCATTTCCTTGGAAATTGCATTGATTTTTTAATGACACCTACATCATTTTTTTTTTTTCTGATAACTTTAAAAAAACACTAAGAAGAGCATTTGGAAACAGTGAAGAATCATTCTGAAGGGTTTTTATTCCTCTAGGCCCCAGTACACTGCTCTTACTCAAATATGCATGTCATTTTAATAATATTTAAATTTTTAAGTAAGTGCAAGTAAAGCAGCTGTTTAAGTGCTGTTTTGTCCAGGTGCTTTCTTGAACATGTACTTAAATTTCTTCCTGAACTAAAGCAACACAGAAAGAAGATGCATGCCAACCATGATTTTGTCTTCTCCTCTCCCCTTAAGTATGGGTCTTGGAATGTCTTCTCCAAAACAAAGTGAAACATAAATTTAAAACAAAAGGGAGAATTTGTTTGAAATTTCAACTTCTTGTAATTAAAGTTCATTTATAAGCCTTTTATGTTTTCTTTCTGTGAATATTTGATGCTGAAGATACCAATGCCTGTGTAACTTTGAAGTGTTCAAGAGTTTATCATATTGTTTCAGCTGGACAGTTACAGTCAATACAGTAAAAGTTAAAAAAGCAATAATAGAGTCTTCCATCTTACATCACAAAAACAGAAACAGGTTTTATACAATGTTAGTGTCCATTTGTAGGCACACATATGCCTGGAGTACTCTTTAAGTCAGCAAAACATTCCTCATGATGAGTTAAGAAGTCAATGGTCAAAGTCAGCCTGAACACTGTTAAGGGTAACTCAGCTAACTGAATTACTGTTCATTTTGCTTCTGAATTTGACCCAAGGATTGTCATCATGAGAGTTGCGGATGAAATGAAGTGCGTGGCATGACACAGGGTTAGAACTAGAGAGGAATTTCCACTAGAATCAGGATTGGTTTTTCTTTTTCTTTTTTTTTTCTTTTTTTTCTTTTTACCTGCGTTTTCTTTTTGTGGTCTTAAACCATTGATTTTAAGCCATGTCTCTATAGCATAATCAAAATATTTCAGTTCCATTTCTGCAAATTCTTACTTCCATGTGAACTCTTATGATTTTGTTAAAAATTGAAGCTGTCACTGACTTTAATGGAACTATGCAGAATGCATAAGTAAAACACATCTGCAAGTCTTCGCAAAATCAGGTCCTGCATGAATAGATCTGTTTTAAATCACAGAAACACCTCCTGTAAACAAAACTCTGAAGGAAGCCTACATATTTGCACCTGGAAAAAAAAAAACACAGATATTCAAAATATCTTTTGGCAAAATTTCTGCTAGGAGAGGTGAGCCTTGTTCTTACTGTGAAAATCAATTTTTAACATGATCTAATGGTTTTGCTGGGTTGTTGGTAAAGCTTTTTAAGCTCCATAAGATTCTCTCACCTCACCAGCTTAATGTGATGTTTAGACAGCCTCTGACAAATGCCGAACCTTTAAAATATTTAAGCTAATGTTGGCTCCAGGCAAGTCTTGTTAAATTACCACAAAAATGTTTAATAAGAAATTAAGTCCATTTGGGTTACAAAGCATTAATGAGAATATTCAGATGCAAGAACCCCCTGCTTTATAAATATGACCTGAATTTTGGCTCACTTTCCAGTTGTTAGAGTGTTTCCCAGTAAGAACTGAGTGTGTGGTTTCCTGCTAAAAGCCTGAAAAGTGTATTAAGTATTTTTCTTCCCTTGCATTAAACATCAAAAATGATCTGAGTCAAATTTGTATGTGAAAGTGCAGATAACTGTGGAATATTGAACAACTCATTTTGAATTCACTCTTCCAAGAAAGCTCATGTTTTCAATGAGATTCATTTATTTCAAATGAAACATTAATCTAAATTATAATACTTCCTTTTAATAGAAAGAGTTTCATTACTGATAGATTGCTATGCTTAGTTTTCTCTCAGAGAAAGAAACAAATCCTGTCTACCATCTATTTGCAGTCAAATGCAATACTATCTTTGATCACAATGGAAATGGGATAGGTTCCATATGACCAAACAGCTGAAAGACCTTTAAGTCACAGAAGTCCAAACCAGGGTCCCAACCTTTTCGGTGATGGAAGGAGCATACATGATATTGCTAAAACAACCCATAAAGCTCAGCTACTGTGTGGGAGGTCAGAGGCGGTGACATGTGTCACCATGCTTTCTGATCCAAGTTGGGAAGTACCCACCTCCTGCCTTATCCCATGTTGAATTTGCAGAGCTCCCTGCAGATATTCTGAACTTAAGTCCCCTCAGGGGCCGAATTCACTCCTGATTCTCTGAATACACTTACTGTGTACTGATAATATCTAAGCTCAGCATGCAGCACAGCACAGCAATCAGGCTATACTCTCTTGAAAACCTGGCTGGAGGAGGGATCTATTAATAGCATTGTCACTCTTTGCTTATAAAATGGTAGAGGTCAGGCTCTTGCCAAGGAGACCAGCATATCCTGTCTCCCAGAAGAGCCAGCTGTCTGTTACCAGCCTGCCACTAGGCAGGAAAGAAAGTGAGATTCAAAGAGTGAGTGTGCAAGAAAGAATGTGTGTGTCTCTCTCTCAAGGAAATGCCCTAGCTACGGAGATCTCAGTTCTGGTCTCTGCACCAGGAATTGCTCATGGTGCTCTAAAAGAACCATTAGAAAAGAATGCATAAGCAACACAAGGAACACAAGATCTTTTTCTCCTCATTTTCTTCACCTCTGCTGCCTCTTACACTGGATGGCCTAGCTCAAAATTTAGAGCTCTGCAAATCCGCACCAGAGTTTGCATAGGCATAACTTTCCTATACAAATAAAGTTTTTGTAGAAAGTCACTTCCCTTGCTATCTCCCCTCTCATAAGTGTATATTCACAACAGCACGTTTTACAGTAGTCTTCAACTATGGTTATAGTGATAGACAGTTTCTGAGGTATTTTTTTTCCTGTGCATATGCTTGCACATATGAAACGTTCCGGTTCAGTTAGTGAAAAGCTGTTAAGAGCGTGTCATTTGTTGCTTTGACCATGCTAACAACAAAGCGTTACATTTTCTTCCCCCTCTCTTAGAAAGCTGCTTGAAATTCCATAGGTAAAAATACAAGCTATTTAACCATGCTGCTAATCTTAATATGCCAGAGACAGTGGACACAATGTAGATCCATTTGCATGTACATACGTAACACAGCATACTAATTGTTCACTAAATTCATGGAAGTTAGGAATCATTAGGGAATCCTTGTCCAAAACCACAGCAGCTCAGCAGAAATAAGCAATCTCCAGCCTTGAAACAAAAATTGACATATTTAACGTTTACAGAATAGACATTATAAAATATAAGGAGAAGGGACACATTTAAAATACACTCATCACTGTGCATTTAACAACTACCTTTGCCAGTATGCCTCTTCCAGACGAAGTGTATGAACTGCAGTCAGTACAGTAGGACCTATATTTTCTTATTAAAATATTTTTGTTTAGGGACAAGGTGATGAAGTTTAACAGCACCTTGAAATTTGCTAGGTAACAGAAAAGGCTGCTTAACCTTCACAGATTCCTTTGCAGGGAACCTGATGATTCTTTTGCATTTATATATCACTCTGTACACATGGCTGTCAAAGGGCTTTGTTATTTTTCATAGACTGCACAATAGTTTCCCCAAACCATACAATACCTTCGCCTCACTGGCTTATATAGTTCTATAAACAAGGAAACGGAGGCTTCAGAAGAGACGCATACCTTGAACATCAGAAACAGAGAATGTCACAAGACCAGAATAAAGTTTGAAATCTGGAGTCAGTGAAGACTCAGCGTTACTGTGTTAAGATTACAAATCAACATCAACAAAATGTACTTAAAATGCATCTCTGCAAGGAAGTGAAGGAATGTACTTGATGAAAAACAGAAGTATAGAAGAAACATTGCTTATATGTTACAGGAAATGCTGAATATCAATGTGTTTATTTAAATATTAAGTAGTACTACTTATTCCTCCAAGTTATACGTGCACAAACTTTAAAGAGTTAGGGTTCTGAAATTGTTCTAAGCTGAATAATTCACTCATGCCTCCCGAGTTCACCTTTCTTAGAATATATTGTCTACAGTTCTGGGGAAAAACTAGTTATAAAATACTGCCGAGGCTTTGAGACATCTTGGCAAAGCTGGGATGACTAAAATTAAGATTATCTCTCACACTGAAGAACATTTATACATTCTATAGCCTATGTCAGAAACATTTCAAACAGCAGCAGAATTCAATCCCCTCTGATGTACAATACAATCCCTATTTACCAGCACAAAACAATATTGCCAAATTGTTACTTAAGTGAGAATGCATATCAAATTTAATAAAGCAAAGTAAAATATTTACTTTTCTTGAAGTGGCACCCTTAAATAATGATGATCTCTCTCTCTCTTTTTTTTTTTTTTTTTTTTTTGTATTTGAAAAGAAAGCATAACCACCCTCTCTTATGCCAGTCTGGAACATTGTTTCAACACACATATGAAATTATGTGGGAAATGTCAGTGTCTGTGAAGTCGGCAACTGGATGGGAGAACAGATCCAACAGGTTTAACCTGAGAGATCTGACAAACCAATCAAGAAATTTTAAACACACAGCAACCAATTATCCCAATGCAAAAGGTAATATCTGAGTCCCAAACATTGTAGTTATAACCAGAAATTTGAATTTATGTGTAAATAAAACAAGGCAAAGGAGGGGAAAGCAATGGAAACAAAAAGCTTATATGCTTAAGAAAAAAGGAACAGTAAAAGCCTGTTGGGGGGGGGAAAGCCCCACAAATGAACACCGCAAAATGTTAGCAGAAAATGTTCCGTAATTCTTCTTACTCTCACACAGATGTTAATCTGTCTAGTTGTCTAACGGTGGTCTGTTTGTTAGAAAAGGAGAACAAATAATGACTGATAAAAGAAAGTTGAAGTATTTAATGACTTTCTGCATCAGTCTTCACAAAACTCCCAAGATGATGACTCAACAAAACCTGTTTTAACTGGGAAACAGGTATAGGCCGGGAAAGACAGAGGAGAAGTTAGACTGTTTAGACTTGTCCAAAGCATTTCAGTTGGTGGGTCTTCATGGAAATCACCTAAGGATATTCAAGGAAGCATCAGATTTACACCTTGGGCCATTAGCTTTTCTGTTTTCTGCTTCTTGAAGATTTCAGACTGTATAATAGCAAACATTATCTCCATTTCTTTCTTCAAAAGAGGAGGGACAGAACCCAAATAGGACCAAAAAATTCATCCTGCTGAGGAAATGCCCAATATAAATTCCTGGTAGTGTTTTGGAACAGACTATTAAACAGCTACTTGTGCCAATACAGAAACAAAGAAAATAACAGCAAGATAGAAAGCAGAAGCTATAGTTTAGCTTTTAAACTACATGAAGTATTCAAATACTCAAGAAGGTGTTAAACCTCCTTCAATATTCAATAACTGTCTCACATCTTCGTGCCTAAAAGAAACAGAAATTGCATACAGGGTGCACATTATTGGGTCTAATACTATATCTAAGACCACTACAATATCAAAGTATAAGCATATAAAAATGCAATATACATTTTTTTCATTCTGTTAAGGAGCTTTCTCCTCCGTACTTCAATTCTAGCTCATACACCTCTGTAACAGGATGCTAGTACCTCCCAGGGATGTAAGCTCTGGAGAGTAACAAACACCATGAAATACCTCCATCCTACTGCAGAGTTTTATCATGATAGTGGTGAAGATGACAAAAAAAAGAAGTACATACCTGAGCAGACTAATCCCTGCCACATGGAATGCAAACATAAGGCCCGGCACCCAAAAACCATCAGAGACACTGAATGAAAGAAATGAATGAAAGAGCGCCCATCCTAGACTGCAGCCTTGGCAGGGAGGCAGCAGACAACCACTGCTCTTGGATATTAGTTTTCCATTTTCTCCCGAGACTGGTGTCCGACTGGATAATTGCCTCTGCCCATCACAATTCACCATCAGAGCAGCACAGCATTCACACACATATCACTCAGTGTGGGGAGCAAATAGCAAAACGACATTTTCTGATACCTTCTGCATCCCAGGCAAGGCAGACATCTGCCTCTAGCAGCACTTTTCACTCCATAGACAGGTTACTTCAGAAGGAAGGAAGCAGGGGTGCAGCATTTACACAGCTATTAAGTACCAGCTCCAACAGTTGAGACCAAAGAGGTCATGAAAAGGAACAAAGTTTCATGTGCAACTTCACCAATGATTTGACTGCTTGACTTTGCCCTGAAGTAGACTAGAAATGCTCACAGCCAAGTTAAGAAGGAGACTCCCATTCTCCGTTCCTTTACCTAAAACTTCTGGTTATCAATTACCCCTCAGACAATGGTAGAGCGTAACCATACAGACAGAATTTGTGCATATCGAAAAGTCAAATATAACTGTCTTAGGTCAAGTGTGCTGATGATGTCCTGGAACATAATAATTTTGCACTGCAAACAAAGTTTAACTGCACCACTGCAGAGACTGACTGACCAGTGATGACCTATCCTTATAATACTGTTTACTGAGAGTCAGTGAGAATTAATATGAATTTCAGTAGCCATAAAATCATTTTCTCATTTTTGCATGCTCACCCTTTCACTATTAGTGATGCTAGACAACTTCTTTTGTGTTTCTCACCTCTTTCTGTACACCAAAGAGCTCCCAGTCCCACAACAGCAGCCTGCTCTAACCTCTCTTCATTACAGTCTGTCCTAAATGGTAGCTTCTCCATGATTGCCTTATCCTATCTTGTACACTTGAATGACATTTTAAACAAATTAAAGTAATATAAAAGTATAGGGCAGATTCACAAACCTAGAGACAGTTACAGGCCTAAAGTGCTGGGTGAAAAGCGTGAATGATGACTGAAGGCTATGAATATTTCACCGGATGCCCTATATCATTAGTTTAGATCGCTATACTATTCCTAAGACAAAGAAGATGCAAGTGTTCTGTTGATCAACACCAAAATATTACCAAGTTGAACACTGAATTTCTTCAGCTGAGATCAGTTTATTTGCCCTTACCATAAAAGGCTGGAGAATATTCTCTTATTGTCAGCAAGACTTTCATCACCAATTTCAAATGGATAGGGATCTGAGTACTGTGCTTGTTTTCTTTGCCAAGACTCTCTTCTACTGAGCCTTCTGTGCTCTATCCCTATAATTAGCCAAAGCACAACCTCCTCAAAATTTCAGGGCAGAACAATCAGTAAGATTTCTTGACCTTCCCATAGCTGCACAGATGAGGCTACAACTAACTGTTATTTCAAGAAACAAAAGAAGTATTGAATAATCGTGTATTTATAGTATTATTTTTATGTATGTGTTCACCTATATGCCTTGGCTGTGTGCTTGCATATTTTGTGGGTTTTGTGGATACAGGGATGGGGTTCATTAAGCAGAGCACACATATAGCAGAGCAGCAATACAAAAATAAATTCTTCCATCACTAACTTAGTCTGCAGATTGGATTTAGCAGAGTGAACTTAACAGATATTTTTCTAATTTGAATAAAATGACATTTCAGTTTGTTCAAGTTCTGGAGTATACACATTAAGGGATTTCCATTTTAATTAAAAACATTCTAAAAAATTCTAAACATTCTAAATAAAAAATTCTAAAACATTCTTAAAAACTTCCATTTTAATCTAAAAAACAATGTTTCCTACATGAAAAATTATTTGTTTTACTATTAAAAAAAAAGCCTGATACCACATGCAGGATACAATGATTTTCTTCTCTAATATGCTGAAGAGGAATGGCCATGCGTAATTATGATCTGGCTGTCTAGTTTTAATCTTCTAAGCACTCCCATATGTGAATTCTTACTATGGTCCCAGGCTCTATTGTTATTTTTTGCTTGCATATTAATTTAGAAGTAATTATCTCCTTAAAGTGGCAAAATCATCAAGAAAATATAGTGCAATCTAAACTGCAGTCTTTAAGAGAAGGGCATGAATTGCAACATCAAGCATACCAGTTAAACCCTTTTCTGACTACATGTATATTACTAACTTTGCAGCTAAACTGTGAAGTGTCAGTGTTAAGCTCAAGCTTTACTTCAACAAAACCCATATAAACACTGTTCTCTGCATCTAAAACTCTTTTCTTTGCCTTCATAGGATAAGGTGAGAATATGACAAAGCCCATTGCAGGAATTCCTCTCCAATCAGCTGATCACCCTCTCTCCCTAGTCACCTCTCCTCTAAGCCATAAAGCACCAGCTGCTGGAGCTACTCCTGAGAGCTCAGTACATAACAGCTCTCTGCTCCTGTCTGGTACGAGGTGAAAGCAAGAAGGCTGGAAGTCAAAGGACGCTATCACAATCTCATTTAAATGAGCTTCAACATCCCTTTAAAGCTATAGGGGACAGTATAAAGCCAACTGTAACAGTCCATGGCCAGCATTTAATAAAACTTTTAAAGGCAACCGCTGCTGGTAGAAGAAAGTTCTGCTGCTATTCAGAACAGGTGGTGATTTTTACTTCCTACAGGAACATGAGCAAACAGTGGATGAAAGCAAGTGGGAGCAAAATTTAATTTTTAAGTTGAATTTTGGACCTAACTCTAGTTCTCAAACATACATTTCTTAACCATAACTCCTGCAAGCAACAGAACCTTGGCACAACATAAGATACTTTTCTTTGCTAGCTTTATCTGAGCAAGAAAACCTGGTCTTAGTTTCTATAGTGCAGGGTTTTTTTTTACCATGTTAATACAGTTCAATATAAAATATCAGTACATTCTCTGAAAGAAGCTTGGCTGAGATTCTTATAGCTCATCTTTTGCCGATTAGGTAGAGCTTAAATCAAAAGCAAGGGCATTCTTCCCAATCTTCTGCCTTCAGACACCTTTATTACACTTTTTTTATTTTCTAAAGAACAGCAATATAGGAAAAAAGCATACTGTTACAATGTAACTCAAAATTCTTGAAAGGGAGGGTTATCAAGAAAATGCTTTTGTGATCAATCTTTTTTTTTGTTAACAAAACATATATCAAATACTTTCTGTATGATTTAAGGGAAAGGAGAAAGGAAAGGAGGGAGGGGAGGGAGCAGAAGCGGGAAGGAGAAAAACAAAATTAGCAACCACTGGTGTTTGAAATTGCACAACCACCTACATCCACCCCAGAACACTTCACAGCTATACATGACATCCTCCACACATGAAGTTGATAGTCTTGATAGAGTGACCATTGTTACAAGAAAATCTTGGCATTATATAAATAAAAAAGAAGTCTTAACTGCATGCAGGCTTCTTCTCTACCTCTCAGTTTGTTTGGTATTTTTTTTGTTTTGTTTTCTTTTTTTCTTCACTGGGTGCAAACAAGATAAGGAAACTCACAGAATCTCCTGTTTACTGTATTAACAGCAACTAATCCACTCCATCCCTGTTTTAATTAATACACAAGTGCAATCCTAAAAATCAAAATTTTGGTGCAATTTCAGTACTACTTCAAGCCAGGTAATTAAGAAAGATCTCTGTTAAAAAAAAAACCAAGCAAATGAGGATTCTTTTTCCAAGTTATTTATAAAAATAAATAAAACTGTGAAGCCTTTTTCTGAATCCAGGTATCTTATCTTTCCTGCATAAAGATCCTGCAAGGATCAATGATATCACACAGCCATATCAGACCTAGGAAGACAGGCTGCAGATAACATCCAATGTCAAGCTGCAGCTTGTTCAGGGTGCTTGATATGTAAGGCAAGCCTGTCCTGTCTACATTTCAGAATTTTCAAGCTGATAATGCTACTAAGATTTAACATTTTGACAGTTCAGACAAAATCACTGCAGTACAAATACTGTTCTTTTGCTCTTACTAGCTTTGAAAGCCATTACATGAACAAACAAGATATGGCAAGTTATTTAATTACCTATTTAGGACACGTTTAAATTCTTCTGATTCCATGTTAGGCATAGACTCAACTGTTTCACTTAACTGGGATAGTATGCATATGCTTAAAATCAGGCATGTTCTAAAACATACAGAATCCAGAACTTTTAAGGTAATCCAAAAAGCTTCCCTTTATTTGCCCTCTTTTCAAGTGAGTAATAACTAACACTTATCAGTTCTTCTACTTCTCAGCCTACTGGGCTGTTCAGGTATGTTATTTTTTCCAGTATTTTCTATTTTGTAAATTTGTCCCTTAATTATTATGGCTAGAGGATTCAGTAACCAAAACCCCTTAAGATTACCGGTTGCAAAATCTAAAGCACACAAACTAATTCAAAACTCAGTGTAAAGTATTTAGCTATCCCTTCTCTGCCTCCCCAAAAGGTCACAAATTAAGATACCACCACTCACACAGTGCAGCTCTGTCATTCTCAACACAATTCAGCATTTCTGGCTAAACACTTACCATATTTCACACTTTGCAGGAAACCATTAATCCCTGGACAAGATTTTAGAACATTATCCTAGTTTCAGATCTAAGTAACACTTAATAGCTTACTGCCAGCTATCACTGCACTCAGCCTGCCAGAGTACTAATGAGCACAGCAAGGCCCGCACCCCCAGAGCTACCCTTCAGCTGACTCAGGGTGAATTTTTGCATACATGTAGGAGAGAGAAAAAGGACAGAGAGGAAAGAAGAGAATTTTTCAATGACAGCATCTGGCCAGTCCAAAGGTAGACATGAATCAGTATCTCTCATTTATGCTTGCTACTGGCAAGAGATGATCAAGCATGCAAAGCATTCAAGCTGTTATACATGACAGAGAGCTGTGTTATAACAAGAAAATACTTACTATGTTCATCCTTAACTTCTAGGCTGTCTTAAGTTATCACAATTCAGACATTAACAACAGACCACTAAACAACCTCCCCAGAACATTTTATATAGACCCAAAGCTTTAACCCTTTGTTACATTGTATTGGGATCAGCTGCATTTAAGTGCATTGTTAAGTAATTGAACATATATGCTTCAGAGCAAAAACAGATAAGGACCTTGCTAGCCAACTGTGCAAGCATCCCACTGTTCATTTTCACTAGCAGGTTTGCAAAAGTGGGGAAAAGATTGTGAAAAAAAAATATATGAAAATGAACTGCAGAAGGGAAAAGGAAAAAACCCATGCTTCTTGGGTTTTTTCAGCATCTTTTTCTTTCTATGCAACTAAAGTGCAAGACAATTTATAAAAATTAAGGCAGAGCTGAAGTACGAATGAGAGACACAAATTAAGTGTGTCTTAGAATGTGCCCTTTAACTGGTATTATGGAAATAGTTTTACTGCCCAGATAGTAATTATGTTTTCAAATTATATCATAATTATTCAAATGCAAGTGACCTGGTCGTGTATAAGTCTTAAAAACTGCTCACACACTAGAAAAAACAGATTTTAGACTGACTGCAAGCTGTAAGTTGATTATGCTGAAGCATTGCATGTCAAGCAATAATGTGTTCTGACTCAGTGAAAATGAGCTTGCTGAAAGCAAGGTGGGACACATTAATTAAATTTGTGCAGCATGTTGAAATTATAAAGTGATCTAAGTGTAAGGTGTCATTATTACCAATGTGCAAATATGTTTCTCTTAAAGAGTGAAAGAATGTACATGAAGAACATAGCCAGTGGTTCTTTATTGTCTAGAACCTTCAGCTTACTTACAAATTCTGTACTGATATAGCTGATGCTATAGATTTAGAATAGGTTTCTCATGACTTTTTAGAAATGATAGTCTCTCTTTTTGCATACTTGAGAAAGGGGAGTTGTTTACATAGCGGATAAAGTATCACATTCCAATTGCTCTTGAAATACATATAAAAATACTTTAAAAATATCCAATCTGCTCTAGTTAGGTTCAGGTGGTACATATTCTCTCACTAGGGTTCACTAAAGCTTCCCATATGTTGTCTGAGTGGAATAGATATGTGGAAAGACATATCAAGGCAGATAACAAGGTAAACAAAAGAAGATTTGTCATAACTGTAAAGGCTAAAAATGCAAATTCCATTCTTTCTGCTTATCTCACTTGGCCAATAAAGTTAAATTGAATGCCATCTTGACATACTGTCTATTCTCTGCATGTCCTGTGTGATTCAGGGTAGTGTATCTACTCAGATGAAGGCTCAAAAGATTTCTGTTTATTCTGAAATGATATTCAGGCACCTATGTGCATGCTGTTTTTTTATTGGAAACCATGAGTGGCTGTCAAAGCACATTCTTTCTTGTTCTACAAAAATGCTTATCCTATCCTCATCACTACCATATCTGAATGCCTTCTAGTACTGTATTAAAAAAAAAAAAAAAAAAAAAAAAAGGACACATTCTGTGGTTTATTCACTCTCCACAGAGGAAAAAAAAGAGTGTGCAATATAGTATACCAATTTGGCATGGAGGGAGACCGTGTGCAAATTTTTGTAGGCATACTGCTCTTAATGTTCAAGAAAACAAGGCTTGAGAACCCTGCTCTGCATATGAAGGGTAAAGGGTGATAAAGTTTACTGTGGTCTTTAGTTCAGGTAGCTGCTCACAACACAACTATATTACCAGATAGAATAAATGCCTGAAAAAAACACCTTTAACCTGCAGGTACAAAGCCCTGAACTGAACTGGTCCACCTTCTAAATCTTTAGAAAGCAATCTTCTGGGTCTCTGATCCCAAAGGGCCTAAATCTTGAACTTTATTTCATACTTTACAGGGCAAGAGTATAGAGAATGGAGATCCCATGTTAGCAGCAGCCTGTGATTGTGAAAACAATGCATGACAGTATTTAGTGCCAGCTGGACTGCTCCATGTAAATCTCATCGCGGCAGTCTATATAGGAACAAGAAAAGTTTCTCAGGAATAAGAGTTATAGAAGACAAAGCACTCTGTTAACATAACAGTATTGCTTCAAGGGCACACTGTATTGTGCCATGTAAGACAGCTAAGCCAGACACTATCTGCATGGTATAAAAAGCAATCAGGAAAAAAAAACAATACAAAATGAAGCAGGGTTGTTCTAGAATCTAGTTCCAAATTCTGTCCTGTCCTCCCGTGACACTTGATTTGTATGAGCAAGTACTTGACTGCACCTAAGAGGGAAACTGCTTGTTATATTACCCATTATACTTCTGTAAATACATATAAAAATACACATACCATCTATAAATAAGAAATACTGCATAATGACAGCCTACAAACACACTATGTCACCAGGAAAAAAGCAAAATTGACAAGGAGGTTTGTAAACAACTTAAATCAATCCACTGGAGGGGTAATAGGAACTATCCTTGAAGTTACCGTTCCAGGGGTAAAGCCAACTGTTAACAGCTTATAACTGAACCTAAACACTTTTCCTGGAGGAGGGAAGAGGAAGAAAAACAAACCTGTGAAATACCTTCCGATACTAAAACAGAACTTGCGCCCATTTTCCCACCCAAACAACCCACTGCACCGAGTAACAGCGAACAACCTGTATGAACCATATGGAGCCTAGTTTATATTTACATTATTTCCATATGCATTGGGTGCGTATATCTTGCTCAACACAGAGCTATTTTTAGCCAAAGCCTGAAATGTTTATCGAGACACAGGAACACTTCCCACAGAACATCATGGAAATACAGGGACGTAACAAACACTTCCAAGAGCCACAATACAGCATACGCTGCCAATCAATAGCACTCTATCTGCCGAGCTACCTACGCAGCAACAATAAGCTGGACTTCTGAAAAGTAGGCAAACACACTAAGGAGAATGCAGAGTAGGGCTGATTGACACAGAATAGACACTGTAATTAGGTGGAATTACTGGTCATCCCCACTATTGTTGATTTTATCATCATCAAGAATTATTTTGTGACAACAGCTAGATAAGGGCACCACAGTACTAAGCAGGCTGTCTGAAGGGTGAATGGGAAAAACTTTAAGAGTGGCAGAAATGATGAAGGCTAGAAAAAACCCAAGCTGACAGGGAATGAGAAAAAGGCAGATATAATGTGAGTAGATGTGTAAAAAAGAGACACAATAAATTTACCCATCACCCCCAAAACTCCAAACTCTCAAGTGCATTGAATGGAAAAGGTTAAGTTAAAGTATAAAATGAATTCAGAAGACAGAGAGAGACAGGCTTTCAGAAGAAAGCAAGCTAAAAAAAAAAAAACCTACCACAAGAAAGATTATACTGCAATAGAAAAGACTGCTCAGGTACAATGATAGAAAAAAAAATGCGGTTTTCAGTAATTTTCAGAATTGAAACAAAAAGCAAGAAAACCCTCAGAGCCTGTGAAAATCTCAGGTAAAACAGGGAATTCACAGCAAGGAGGCATAGGCATAAGATGATATTGTTGGAATGGGTAGATTCCTTATAACACACCATGTAAATACGGTGTTATGCTAACTCTTTAATATTCAAAACCTAATACATTTCATTTTCTACAACTCTGCTCATTAATTATACACACTGCAAGCAAAACATTAGAAAACTTTTGTGTTGTATCAGAAAATTGTGATCTGGACAAATTTTTATGCAACTAGCAAGTGTCTAAGTGAACATAGCCTACTTATTTCAAAGTTTATGTTAAGAATTTCAGATGTTTACTTTACATGAATGCATGAAAAGAATGGCACACAGAACCTACAATGCCTAACTCCAGAATACAGCATTTAATAGGCATCTTCATTTACAGAAGTGATTACCCTGGCTTCCCCTTATGCAGTTTTTTGAAAAAGTCTAAGAAAGAAAGGATAATTACAGCAAAACTTATAGCACAGTTACACACGTCCTTCACAACACAGGCGCATTTAAAGGTCCTTCACCTTCCAGATAAATTTCTTACATCTTAGTCTTTGATGTATACCATATAAACCTCAAGAAGGGTCAAGCCACAGCAATTTGAACTTGAATTAGGTGTAATTATCTAGGGAACAGGCAAAGATCTTGCTACTGGTTTCTTCACTCTTTCTAATCCCGGTAGCTGGATTGTAATAGCTGAACTCCCTTCTTGTCTAAGTCACTGTGTGAACAGGGGAGGGTGCACAGATGACCCAGTTTGGAAATTTCCCAGATAGCTTAAGACAGACAGTTGCAAAGGAATTGAAAGACAATGAAAATTTCACTCTCAGCGTCAATTATGTACACAGTTCGCATCAAACATTGCTGGTATGAACACTAAGTTAAGTGGCTTGGGCTAATGCAGAAATCTATACTTATCTGCTTAAAGCTGCCTTCTTTAGGTTATGATGAGAGCTCTTAAAATAACCTATGCTCCATGTAATTAATGATTGAGATCCTAATGCTAAAAATAATCAAGTGATACAAAACCAGGCTGCAGAAAAATTCCTAACTCAACTTATGAATCCTATACAACTCCTCTGGTGTTTCTTCCTCTGTAATTTACTTGGAAATATTTTGATCTCCAACTGTATTTGAAGTATCATTCATTCAAAGTCATCTGCCAGCAGGTTCTACTGACTTTTAATCAAAATATGGAAAGTGCTTAAATTTCACTTGGCTTCAGGTCATTACAATTTAATTCTTAGCTCTGCTACTAGCAATAGGACTCAAAATAATGATTCTGAACTTCTACTCTCTCCCTCCCCTTCCCCAATGCACAAATACGTTTTTTCTTCCAAAGACCGAAGCAAGGCAAATTAACACCCGTCTCAAGAGTCTCAGACTATGTTTGGCATACAGTGGTATTCTTCTGTTATCAAACAGATTTGATTAGCTGTTCTGCATGCTTCAATCAGATTTAAAAAACCAATATAACAAACAATTTCCTTTCTTTTTTTTCAGGGCACTTGCATACAGATCTTCCTGTGTTCTGTAAAACACTTCTTGCACAAGAATATTTTGTATCTGCTGCTCATTATTCATTATTGGGTTATGGTAGATACACTGCTAAAAAGCAGCCTGAAAGCAAGCATAACTATGAGATGCAGATGGCGATCTTGGTAATTTCACAAGAGCAGTAGGAAAGTATCACTACATAGGTAGGTAGCTGGGGCATTTGATTCTCTTTTGCTGTTGCTGAACTCCAGGAAAAGCATTGAAGAAATAGTGACAATAACTAGCTTTCAAGCTGTGAGAATCCTAAATAAGAAAGTGGGGGGGGGGGGGGGGGGAGGGGGTGAGACATCATCTGCCAGAAGAAATAAGAAACTAGCACCCACGCTGCCATAAAGATTATTGAATGACAAAAAGTAATGAAAAGGAAAAAACCCACCCCTCAAGACTTGAATGGACTATACCAGTGGTATTTCATACTCGTTAGCAACAGAGATTCAGGAAAGAGCACAAAACCCACTGTGCTGGCACCAATTACTGGCCCTGTTCCAAACATTCACCACCACAGCAAGCAGAAGTAATCACCCAAACAGATGAGGGTACAATGAGTAGCATTAGGCTGGAATTCTTTTGTCAGTGTTGCTCATTCAGCCTTGATACAATATTTCCAACCTCTTAAAAATTAAAAGAAAAAAGGAGAAAGAATGTGCCAGAGCAAGTGCACTTCTGGACAAGGCATTCATATCTTTGACTGCTGTAATGCTTTTAAACTCAGTCCTTAAAACGTTTGTAGTCTGATGATACTCAAAGTCACCTTTCTGATAGCACCACTAAAGCTGCATGTTGTCAGGAAAAGAAGAAAATTGCAAATATCAGAAGGCCCCTGAAGCTGAAGAGCTGTTAGGAACAGATTTTTTCCATTATCTTCTAATTCAAGTAGAAAAATACTTTATTCGAGGAAAAAAAAAATAAGACTACATAACACATAAGCACACTCAGTGTGTTTATCTACAGTCCCTACTTGGGCAGATGGTAACCTTTAAAAAAACTGAAAGAGAGCAATGACAGAAAATTCTCTCATCATCGCCTTAGAACTTCCAAATCCACACAAAGAGGCATCAACAGATAGGACGTGGAGGGGAAAGAGACTGAAAAACCTAAAACAAGCTCGAATGGTCGTCTGTCACAGACAGCAGTGTCATTAATCTGTGAGCAAATTTTGCCATCACCCTCTCTGGCAACCTAAGTCCTGTGCTCTCCTTTGATTTTTTGTTCAATCTAGTTTGTAAACGTATACAATTAGTCACGTAAAGTGCTAAGTTATTGGATTACACGTTTGCAGACAATCCGAAGTCTAGCAAAATGCTGGATTCCTTTCAGAAAATATACCAGGAACCAGATAAACTGCCTGGAGCACTCCACAGTAAGTGTGCACATAGGAACGGGGAGAATTCTAGTTTTAAGGCCCACTGATTCCAGACTGCTTAAGGAAATCCTACATGGGACTAGGACAAGTATAAGAAACTAGCCACAGAACTTATGTTTTCCATTGACCTTTCATCTTTCTTCACCCAGAAAAAGAGAGCTACTCAGGCCAAATAAGCTGTGATTCCAGTAAGAAAGTCAGCCATTTTCTGAAGCAGGTAGCTAGATGCTTCTAGAAATCCCAGATTTTCCACATCTTTCCCTTTCAATACACAGGTCTGGGTACTTACCCTCACCCTTGATCGTATGTTATATCACATGGCCAGCTGCATTTCCTTCTCTCCAGATTATTTGTCTACCCCTTCACCCCTGTTTTTGGTCAAAATTGCTTCATGATCAGTCCAGCATGTTTCTGCATTTGTAGATGATATCGTGGAGCAAATGAAGGAGTTAAAAGTCACAGGACCTCTGGAAGAAACTGAAAGAGGTTGGGAAAAAAAGCCAGTTTGTTACTCTAACAAACTAAGCTAAGAAAAAGGGAACAGTGAGAAACAATGACCTACCTTCATTCTTTAAGCAAAGCCACTTAGGGCCAAATCTAGAGAGGGACTAAGCAAGATGACACAGAACACAGCTACAGCCAGCTCTTGTGCAAGCAGGCTCTAGAAAGGTATTCTCAAGCCACATTAGCTGCCTAAATTTCCATTACAATAAACAGGATAAATTAAAAACCATGAAGATGAACAGGACTTTTTAAAAGCCAGACAGGTGAAAGATGGACCCAGAGCCAAGAATACCCCTGACACAAAACTACCCCATAGCACCTATATGAGATGAGGATTTACAGCCAAAATGGTTTTAGATTCAGATGCAAAGTCATGGCCTTTGGTTTGTTGTGTTAGAAACAGTCCATCTGTAAGCTACTAAGTAAATCAGGAGATATTCTGTCCATAGACAACATATTCTAAAATATTCAGTAGGTCCATCAGTTTGGATAATATTTAAATAATGCATCCAGGAATACAGACTCCTAGCACACAGCACAGTGTGCTCATCCAGTGTTTTGTACAAGACAAAACACACACCTTTCTCCATTAATACAGTTCTTTATTGGCCAGCCTGTATGATTTACCAGGATTGCAGAATCCAAACCTTAGTAAAATACTGAGAGCAAAATGTATGAACCCCATCCCTAGAAACTTGGCTTTATATCTTTAAGGACCAGGAAAATAGATAGCTCGGCTATAACAGAAAATGGTAGAAAGATGCTTGACATCAGATGAGGAACATTATTCTCACCCAAAAGGATCAATAAGGATCTCTTTCAGAGCAACTCTTGAGCAACTTGGAAAAAGAGACTTTCTGGAGACCTTCTTCTAAGCAGAGAAGGTTTTTCTCTCCAGATCAGAAAGAGAAGATTGTAAGACTCATTCATTTCTAGCTTTACATAAATCAAATAATTGAGAAAGACTTAACAAAAGTGGTTGTAGCAGTCCCTTGCCAGGGCTGAAAGACAGGGAGAAAAGCCTAACATAGCCAATTATAGTAACAACTATCCTAAACCCTCTCAGAGCCTCTTTCATAGAAAGATCACTTTTCTGTGGAATAATTACTTCTAACAGGTCCAATTCCATTTCTAACATGCATATTTTAATGCTTTGACATTTTAATGCCATCTGACATCAAGAAGCCCAGTCTCCTGAACTGCCAGAACATATTCCAAGCACTGTGTTCACCCTCCAAGTCATTTGACCATTCTCCTGAATTTAGTGTAATTGTTTCTCCACTGCCCAGTATAATGATTTACTCTTTGGCTAAATAGGTAGGAGATACTACCAAAAGTGAATGATAGCAATTTTTAGCCTATTTGTACATTTTGTGGCTACAATTTCTGTAAAGTAATGAGTAATCAAAGCCTGTTGCTCTTAGAACCACCAACTGCCCTTAAATTATGTTACTTCTATTACATACACAAAGGCCTCAGAAGACAGAATTGCTTCCACCTCCTCAACCCACAGCAATGAAGAAAAAAACCTCAAGTGTTCTTTACCTCAAATCAACAAACGGGCAGAATTTATGGGATTACCAGTAGGGATTTCCATCTCTGCTTCCCTTCACATCCCTAGGATCTGTACTTCCTCACTGCCTATTTGTAAACCTACTTTTCAAGAGGCAAAGCTTGACTGGCATCTGGTTTTGACTGTGGTCAATGCCTTCCTGCAGGAGAGCTGTTTGAGAAAGATTCTGGTTTAGATAATATTTCTATTCTTGGAGAAAAATAGGAGTATGGGTAATGGAATGAAGTGAGCCTTTTAGGGCTTCCTTCCACAGCCAAACCTCTATCTTCTATGGCTACCCTTTTTAAACGATTCCCATCTCCATTTTGGAAACTCTAGGAAAAAATTAAAGAGGAAACAGAGCAGTCTAGTGAGCAGAGATCTGACTTAGGAGACCCAGGATTATTTTCCTGGCTTTGCAATTCACATGTTGAGCAAGTCATTTCTCAACTTTCAGTTTACGTGTTTGTATAACAACTAATATTCTCACCAGAGCAAGACTCAGCAAGACAGGAACTAGTAAAAATCATGGAAGGAAAGCACAGAGCGGCCTCAGTGGTAGAAGTTAAAATGTACTCATGTCAGGTTTGTGTGGTACATAAATAAGAACTGTCTGGAAAACAGCATATGGCACCAAGTTTTATGGCAAGGTACAGTTCATAACTAAACCTATTGGTGGCAATACTCATGAAAACTTACCTGCTCTGTAAGGCACTCTGACATCAAAGGATTCAGGTGGCTACATCTTCTTCTAGTCATTAACTCTTTTACCTCTCCTGCATGAGGAAGAGGCACTGGAAGGAACGGAGGAATTCCTCACATACCAGAAAGTCCAACTGACTTCGGGAGCAATGAGTCCTCTATCATCCGTTTTTATAAAGGTTAGTGTTATCAACTTTTAAATATAAAGGTTTGGGATTTTGCTTGGTTCCCTCCCCATTATTTATACCATGAATTCCAAAAATGACGTGGCACAAACAGTAGCATATTGTTCCCCAAATCTAATTTTCCCTTACTGTTAGTGAAGGGATAAAACCCCCTCAGCTTGCATCCATGTTTCTCACCAGTACACTAATAAATCATATTAAAGTAAAGCAATTGAGTTGCCACATTTTCCCTATTACTTGTTTTGATACAGTGCATCTGTATGCTTATTATCTGGTCTTCAAAGTATTTTATTATACCTACTTTATCATAATGGCAAAATATTAGCACAATCTTCTGTGTATCTTTAAATTTACTGAATCCTATAGCTGTTGTCTTTACAAGGTAACTTTGGAAAACTACGCTCTACTAGTCACAAACATTATCATTTTACCTGTAAAGCACATATTAGAAACCAAAAACATTGTAGATTCAAATCCAGCAGATGAAGAAAGCTAAATATTTACACAAAAGGCTAGGAAGACAGAGGTGGATTAAGGGAGAGGCTGGAAATGCATGCACTGTGATCAGTGGGGCTCGTGAAATCCTTTACCTCAACTGTTCTGTGTCCTGTCAGATTACCAATACCATTTTGTCCACCTTTAACACCAAAGTGATCATTGTCAAGTATGCAGGCAACGAATACAGACCCTGCAGATCTTTCTGCTCTTCCAGTGTACTTCACTTCATCTCGACCATTAAATACCTGATATGAAGGAAACGGCCAACTGGTACATTGAGGTCAAGCGTCAATCATTCACATTTTTCACAGTTTATAGTAGATGTCTGAGATGATGACACAGAAGGTAGCAGGCAGATAGCCTGAAGGCAGACAGATTCAAATATGCCAGTTTTAGTTTTCCTTAAACCATATAGTTTAAGAAAAACACCAAACCGAAAATCAAGGATGTTGGCCTGTATTCATCCTTATTATTTATTATTATTTAGAAATCTTTCTCAAAGCTCCTGAGTGCTCTCTATAGCCGATGAAGAAAGACAGGCTCCCCCGATGCCCTGCCTGGCTCTACTGCTCCTGGAGGCACCCATCTCTCTCCATTGACTAGAAAACTATATAACTGACTGCATGTGACTCTCCACTGACTATATCTAGCTGTCTGGGGCAACTCCAGTCTCAGGTGAGATGCCATTATAAAGTGCCTTCGGTCAAATGGGATTAACTGAGGTTATCATCTTCATTTTTCCAACATTTTAGACATAAACAACCTTATCTTGCATACAAAAAAGGCAAAGAGAAACAAGCACATACACCACAGCTAGCCAAAGTTTTGTCTTAGACAATTCGTATAGTAAGAACAGAGATTTTTTTCTTGATTTGACATGTCTAAACAGTAAGACTTTACATTTCAGATGAAATCAGTGAAACACAAATAGTGTTTAGGAAAGAGTTAGGGTCAGCAAATACTATTTTCAGCTAGGTTTAAGCATTTCAGCTTGATTACGCAGAAAAAGAAACTCATACCCCTTTGATGTTGATCATAAATTAAAAACAAATCAAAATAGAGGAAAAAAAAGAGATGTCCAACAACAAATACTGGCTTAAAACACTTCTATAACGTATTTCAGGACTACAAAAGTACATGTCCATATGCTTTACAGTATATTTTGTTCAAAAGATAATTACTATCTGCCTTACCAAAAAATCATTTTACTTTCTGTCTATTTGTAGTGGGCTGTAAGTTCCAGAAACAAAAAATGGAATTTCATCCAGCTAAATACATATTATAATTCCATCCATCAGCTTTAGTCCACTTCACAAAGAAGTGCAGTTGTATTTCACAGACTCTAGAGTTTACAATAATTTCACTGTTAGTCTTCTGATGCTCTACAAGTCCTAACTGTGGGACTTCTTGATTGCTACTTTATTTTTAATGATCTTTATGACAAAACTGGGACCTGTAACATGAAGACTTTTGCATTAGCACATCTTAGGTCAGCATCAGGACCTAAGGTCACACATTTCTTGGGAGAGACACCAAATCTTTTTTATTTTTATAAACCATACCAAGAAGTCTGTTCATCTCAGCACATAAACATGAGGATCACTTTGAAACAAAGTGCATGCATTTTCAAGGTCTGAAGCTGCATGATATGGGGACACAAACAATCAAGCACAAGATGCTGACCCAACACCATGTTGTCAATAGCGCAACTTTTTTGTTTGATAATAAGGACGGAAATTCATTTTACCCCAGTGGAAAGTGCCTAAAAGGTTTATTCACATATATGTACAGTTTATTCACATGTTACTCCACTTTAAAAAAGGTTCTCTTCTTACTATATGCTGGCATAAATCCTCAAATTGGCAATTCTCTGGATTGCTGATACTTACATTAAAAAAATCTACAAAATAAGTAACAATATCTTTCCTACAATAACCTTTCCTACATACTGCCCTCACAGGACTTCTGTTGGCAATACGATGGGAGTCAGTATGCTTTGACCACTCAGTGCTCAGACTCTATGGTACTTCAATGACGTGATTATTACACAGTCAAGATGCATGCTGCCTTCAAGACACTGATCTTAATCAGCATAAAGATATGTTGGCTTTCTGTGATTAAATGATTTGTCACTCTGATCCTAAAAAGGATTTGTGCATCTACAACTCTATAGAAGACATGCAACTCCAACACATTTGCTTCCACAGCTGAAACATCTTAATGAAAGCAGTCATTATTTTTCTAATTTACTTCTGAACTCTTCAGAGACACCACCAGATGAAGCTTAACACTTCTGCCTGAATATTGCTTTCTGAGCCTTTGTTATAAGCTGTGCTTAAGGTGAGAGAAATACAAGAAAAATAATTTCAGGCTTTCCCCATTGACTTCATCTGTGCACTTGACAGCACTTCATAAAAGGTTGTTTCACTACTTACTTTCAGAGTTGGACCAAGTTTTCATCTTTGGTCAGATCAACGGATGAGGGAAAGAACATTTAAAACAGTAAAGCAAAGCACAAAAATAATCTGATGAGGAACTAGGGGCATGTATGCTACTTGAAGCTAACTTTCTGAAGCTAACTTTTCAGCAATATGCCTCTCATCTGCGATTACTGAAAACAAAACTCCCTTTCCTAAGCACTGTTGAAAAAGCAACAAAGGTTAATGTTTTTATAATACAGATACTTCTCTTGTAATACTGAAGTATCTTTTAATTTGGTTACATAAAGCAAATAAGACCATGTCTACTTCAAGCAATACTATGCATCACAGTACCACATCTGAAGAGGACCTGCAGTTTTGTTGGTGCACGCCTTAACTCTTCTCATGCTACACAAAATTCACAGATTGTGCCCAGAAATTCAATTACAGTCAGTTCAATCCCAACTTTTCATTTAGTTACCTCTGTGCTGAAATTTTCATTATTAATTATTGATAATCAAAACCCAGAAGAACGAACTTGGTTTCACATCTGCAGGAGAGTACAAATAACAGAAGATTTGCTTGCAGCAGCAATTTCTGCCTATCGCATCAAACACTTTGTCCCTATCAAGATTGTTCTTCACAGAAGTGCAATGCTCGTGGCTTCTATGTAATTTCTTTACTTGGAGTCAGGACTTAATTCCTACCTGCTAAAGCAACTACTGTAGGCAACTGGCAACCACCATAAGACAGAATGTCCTATGGTCTACTTTACTACAAACCAAAAACTGAGGCAAAACCATGAACAAGAAGTTGCGAAATTGATCATTGTAACTTTTGCTCCTTAACCAGTGCTCTTGACTCGTGCAAAGCTCTGATCAGGCCATTCAAAACACTAACACATCTTCAGTTCTGGAATCAGGAATCGGGAATAACAGGGAAAATTTTGCAAAGATGTGTATCTCAAAGAAGTAGAACTATTGCCCATAAAAGCAGGGAACACATTTCCAATAAAAATGATGGAAATCCTGGCATCTGGCATTTGTTCTTGAAACCAGACTGAGTGCAGCAGAACCAATACTGTAGTAAACAACAAATCACTGCTCCAGACTATTGGGGAACACAAAGAAGTTATTCTCCAACTCAAGCCTAGGGATGATACAAATATTCTTATGGAAGCCTAGGGATGATAAAAACATTCAGGTAATAGACATCTCAGTGTGTCCAATCACTGAAACTAAATTAACCCAGGAAATAAAATTTGTTTTTCTATTACTGAAATCTTACTGTTCATCTGACAAACAAAATTAAAGACCACTGACCCTCCTTGCTACGTTTAAGATTAATTATTTTCATGCCAATATGCAGAGAATCATTTTGAAATAATAATCTAGAATTAAAATGTGAATCTGAAGCCTATCATATTTTAAGGTACTCAGGTGTTTCCTAAAACTGTCTTTGATTATGTAAAATCTGTATTTTGCATTTGTAATTTTTATTTTGAAAGGAATTAACTGTGAAAGTAAATAATACCAATCATCTTCCTTAAGGCACTTCTAATGCCAAAGACTTCTAATCTCTAAACATGAAAAAGGGAATATGAAAGGAAATTACGTTTTAATTCCACAGATTCAGGGTTGATCAGCTTTGAAAAATCGGCCTATATATTTCCTTTTTGGCAATAGATTATATGACTGAAAAAGCAAGCAACAATCTCTCACATTTTCAGAAGGTTCCTAAGTGACTGCAAACGCAAGGAAAGTGTCTCTCTGCTTCTAAGAAGAACAAATCTGTGCAGGTAGCCCCCTTCTTGGAGTGCATTTCACCTTTACAGTGGTAATTCCAATCTAAATCAATAGTGTGCAAAAGCGAGTGCACACTACAGACTATCATATATGAAGATACCACTCCTGACTCAAGAAGCTCCTGAATCACAAATCACTGAAGCTATTTTATTGACAATGTTTAACCTAAATGTACATACTTCCTTGCTAGGTGCTCCATTGCTGATCGCTAGCAGAGACAGAGTGCTTGGCCAGAGTGAGCTCTGCTCTGATCCAGAATGGTTGCTCTTATATTTGTGGTTAACTTCTGGCTCTGGCCTACCAGGTTCCCCACTTGTCTCCAGAATTTGAGGAACCAAAGAAGAGACCTCAGATGACCCTCTTTTCTTTGAAGTGGAGGTACTATCTCCAGTTTAAGCACCTTCCTTCAAAAGGCACTACCATTTTCTCTATTGATACTTTGATCTTAGACAAGTTAGCACTCATATAATTGAAAAATTAATAAAAAACCTCTCAAATGATTGATAACCTGTTTCTTATTCAGCACTTCATAATGAAAGAAAAACGATTCCAAATTCGAGGATCCCATTCTTCAGAAACATAGAAATGTATTTTGTCACTCAGTCATGACCTGCTACAAGTGTTACGTACAGTTATTTGGCACCATTTACTTTATTCTGGCAATTCTACTCCAAATAGGGAATATGAATGCAAACTCTCGCTTTATACTGAGTATACTTATTTTGTTGATTCAGTTCAAAATCACAGTGAGGGGGGAAAAAAATATCATAAATATCACCAAAAAGTACTTCTACAGATAGAGAGATAGAAAGATGATGAAGCAGGTTCCCACTGCTACTTTAACCATCTCCATTTTGCTGTTTACATAGTTTAAAAAGAACAAGACACTGTAAATATTTCATTTCTTCTCATTTATTAAGAGCTACATTACAGAAAGATTCCACCATATGCCATGTCTGTTTTAACAGCTGACTGTCAAATGAAGCTCTGAAAGAAGTACTAATGTCTACCAGCTGCTGGTACTATCAAGTACATTTTACAAGACAGGTCCTTACTGAACAGGCACAGAGTTCCTTTCCAGAAGGCACTTATTAAAGTTCATTTACTAAAATTTCATCTGTGATTTCCAGGAGAAGATAATCCCTTCCCTTGAGATCAATGGTAGAATTTAAGATGTCTCATCACTAGTCAGTAAACGTTCTCACTTGGCCGTCAACTAAAACTAACTGACTAAAGTCTGTTCTGAAGCTCTGTCTATTTAAACAGCTGCAATTATAATCATTTACTTCTAGTGCGCAAATAGTTCCTCTTATCTTGAGGTACCTTCCTAAACAAAAGGTTTAAGCTACATAAACAGCACCTTTCTGCAAAAGTTTCATGTAAAGCTGGTCATTTTTATTTTGATTTCTTGGAAAGCTTTATTCTGGCTGGATTTCTTATTGTTTGGCAGAGGAATTACTAGCACCTCTATGATACCGCTAGTACTTGAAAAAAACTCCAGTTTCACACCCAAAAGCCTACAAGTCCCACACTGAGTCCCCATAGCTGGAAAGTCTGAAGAACAGATCCTCAGTATTTGAATATAGATTTCATTCAATTCAGAATAGGAATATAGTTTTCAGTCGTGTTTGCAGAGTCATCAGGCAGCAATGAAGCACAAATAAAGCCAAGGTAGTTCTAGACTAGCTAACTCAAACACTGACAGCAGTCCAGCAGTACTCAGTTTAATACAAGATGATACAGAGTACAGTCTAAGTAACATACAGAAACTGAGACAGATACATTTTTCTAACAAGCAACATTTTTGCTGCTGTGTCCATAGCCAAAAAAAATCCTGGGAACTGTTGTTTCTTAAGGACCTTAAGGACTATCAGCCTATCTTACAATCCTATAGTCAGCCTTCTGCATTTCACTGTTGCTGTGTGTTTGCAAAAATTTCTATCACTGAGCAAATTTATTATTACTTATTGTCAAGAAGTTTGTTTGTTTGTTTGTTTAAAAAAAAGATCTACAATGTGTGATTTCTTTTAGACAATCTGTTAATCCTCCAGAGATGAGATAATCTCTCCTCCATGGCAGGATCAACTCTACTCAGGTTGGTCTTGGAAGATGTTTGCTCATGAATTGTTGCTATACCCTGAACACGTTCAGATGAGAAAAGTTGAGTAACTCATGGCCTACTTTGGCTCACTGCTTCGATCCATCCAAAAGAGATTGATTTTTTGAATGTATTTGAACTTGGCAGAATTCAGAGAAACACTACTGAAGGTTTTGCTCTAATATAACGTTATCTCCTTATCACTGCTCAAAAAATTAAGGTCAGTATTTAAAATTACTATGTCTCACTAGCAGGTTGTATATGTCTATATTGAATATTTTCAGAGCAATAGTCTAATGCAGATTTTAAAAGCAATTCATTGTACCAATATGCTAGATACATTTTAAAATAATCTCTAAACTATCAGAATTGTCTCCAAAAAGCACTAGCACATGGCAACACCATTATCCTTATAGCTAGCTGAGATAATACTCATTATGTAACAGCAATATAAATCTATGAAAATTCACAAAAAATAGTTGAGGAATACTTATTATTTACACATCTCATTCAATTCACATGAGTCAAGGTGGAATTCTATTTCATGCTTTTTAAATTCGGAGTAAAAAATCAAACTCAAGTGAACAAACTCCATTTTGCTATGCACACAAAGCAGAACATCAGACACTTTCTGAAAGGTTGAGATACTTTTCAAATGTCCAGTTGATGTCTACTTTAAAAAAAAAAAAAAAAAAACTTTCTTGATTTTTGAGTTATGTTGCAGGGAAAACACTAAAATTTTCTAAGGAGAAAGCAAACAAGGGCCATGTGACAGCAGATAAAAAGTATTATGCTTTAGCTTCTATGACCTTCGCTCATTCTTCAGCACTGCATGGAGGTACTGAAATTACATTTTGCGATATGCAGGGAGCCTACAGCATGGGTTTTTTACTACACTATTTCAGACAGTAAGATAAATATAAATCTCCAGTTTTTGACCTCCTGTTCCTTCAAAAATGAGAGTTCTACCCAATTATTGTTGATTTGTGAACTTCAAGAGGCAGGTCTGCACAGCACTTTGATTCACCTGGCTTCATTTCCACAGGAGCTAGGGAAGGAGTGTCCCCCTTTGAACTGCAAAATGTAAACGGCATGTATTTGCAAAGAAGGTAATTAACATAATTTATACTATATATATATTAATTGATTTTTTCTTATCTGCTTAAAAGGACACTTTTTATCGCAGTTTCCTATTTATGTTCATAATCTGCCCAAATTAAATGTAATTAAGAGCACAAACATACTGCAAAGAACGAACGATATTTTGGGGGTTTTTTAGCCTAAATTTTTATCTATGATAGAATGACTCCAAATGTAGTATTTACTTCCTGCCCTGTTTTATCATCTGTTCTTGGTGTTATGTAAAGAGCTTATAACAAATATCAATGTTTAGCTCTTATATAGCATTTTTAATCCATAGATCTCAAAGCATTTTACACAGCATAATCACTCTCCTGCTTCAGATCCAAAAAGAAAAAGCATGGAGATCTTCAGGGTGAAATTCTGATCTTGCTGAACTCCCACAGACTGCAACGAAGCTAGGATTTCACTTTACATTATAGTACCACAGATCAGTTAAAACTCTTGGGGTCAGCATTCGTATCCTCAGACTGCCAGGTCCCAGAGCCTTCCATTTCACCATACTAGTGGCCTGTGATTTGCATTCAGCAATTCCAAATACCATTTAGGAATCAGTCCAGAGAGAGTATGATTTTCAATATAGTGCCTTATCAAGCTTAATATTCATTAAAATGCCTCCTGTTCCACACAAGCAGCACTTCTCTTAGGTATCTTGCTTACAGCTCTAAAAATAGTAAAGTTGCCATCAGTGCTGCAGATAACTGCAGTGAAGTCCTTTACCCAGGGTTTACTACTGAAATCAATACTACTGCAGACACACACACATCAAGGTCTAAGGACTCCACTCAGGTGTCGCAAGATATTTGTACCTCCACATTGAAACCCTCAAACCACCAGAACTGTGGGTAACTAGACGTGTTATCAAGCCTCCTACCTTCGTCCTTTCTTTTTGCCCTTTAGATTTGTTTCTCATGCCTACTCTTTGCATCTTGCATAGATCTAATGTAGATCTTACAGACTTCCTTAGCTCTACAAACTCACTTGGAAAATTCAGAGACCCTAGAACTACGACCTTGAACTCTACTTATACTTATGCATAAGAGCTTACAGGATCAGGGACAGAGACTGAAAGGCAGACTGTCATCTACCATACAGGGTACTGGAATATTGATCTTAGTGAAACTGCTGCATGCTACTGAAGTACCAAAAATAAGCAGTAATAGTATCTATTTTGGATACAGATAACTCATCTGTTAATGTACTATCCAGATAGGATGATCTGAGAGCGTTTTGTAACTTACAAATTCAGATTAAAGTTAAGGGGTTGGTGTTTAAACATTCTGTATCACAAGCTGTCTCAGTAACACATCTCTGCAAGCCTGCAGACAACATTCAATCATTAAATTTTAACAAATCACCTAACTAGATGACTGTCTAACTATGGAACCAGGCGAGGCCAAGCCAGCTGACCTCAAGCACAAATATTTGAAGAAGAGCCATAATCTTCAGGAAAGGATTCAAAATACTTAAATCCACAAAAATGCTCCAAGTTGTAAGGTAGCTAAGGAAGACAAATGTATGCAAGTTTTACTGTTTTGTTGCCCAATGAGATAAAGAGAATCATTCTGTATCTCACTGTTTCAATCCGCACTTATTTTGAGCAGCTGCTCCTAGTACCTCTTACCACACACAAACTACCCACTGTCTGAATTAGTACTTTCAGGAAGAAAAGGCAGACATAAAAAAAAAAAAAAGCAGAGGAGATTAATATATTAAAGTGTTATCTCCTCAGATGCAGACCACCTAGAATAGGACTGTCCTGCAAAACTACGAGGCCAGCCTTATGGACTGCCGTCACTCCCTACAACATTCGCCATACAAAGAAAGATGACAAACAGATCACAGCTTAAACACGAAAAGCTTCATCTGTTCCCAAGCTTAGCTGAGTGTAGAGGAGGTACTAGTGCAGAAAGACAAATTGCAGCACTTCAGGTACTGCCAGACAGTTCTTTGGGCCTGCAGCTAGGTAGAATATATTACAGCAGCCTCTAGGTTGCTCTAGTTTATTACAGATCAGGTGAAAATTGACTCCATGCTGAGGAATTGCAATTTAGCTGTATGCACTCCTCCACACCCACAAGAGTTAAGAAAATAGGACTATATGCTAACACACAGCATAAAAGTCTACAAAACGTTAGGGCAAGGCTACCCTCTCGTGGCAACAATGTTGCATAGCAGGTGAACCAACCTGAACGCTTCCTAACAGAGCTAAGGCAGCAGGGCTGCCTCTTGAAGGCATGATACTCCCAGACTCAAAATAAAACTCACATTAAATACAGAAAACCTGAATGTCATTTTGGTTTATCTGGATTGATATTTCCAATACTATCAGTACTTTCTAATTTATTGAATTAATAGACAGTCAGATAAAGCCATTTTAATTTAAGGATTTATTAGCCCTGCATATGGCAGGGGAAACAGGACAGGTGGTGTATAACATTTCTTTCAAAGGGGAGGATGAAAGGTAACCTCACAGCAGCAGCTGTTAAGATTACAAAGGTTTAGCCTGAATCGTGTGCTGGCTAAGGTCTCATTTATGGCAGTTACACTGCATAGAACTAATTTACCAGAAGTCGGGAGTAGAAAAGAATGTTTTTTCATCCTGTTTTTCCATGTTTTTTTCCAACTCTGGTCTACGTTTTAACACTGCCAATACACTGTCATGGAAAAGTGACACACAACTTTCTGAATCACATCTAAAACATACATTTTTTATGAAATGAAAACATACAACGTTTCAGCCTTGAAACTGAAATTTGTTTTATACCAATTGCATCCTACTACTTCAAAGTTGTAACTATGTCTCTCTGCATGCCAAAGCTCAAATACAGTTCACAACACGAGGAATAAAAAAAAACATTAAATACGAAAAATTAAAATGAAGTAATCAAAAAAACAGAATTAAGCTGAAATTTGTTAGTACGTTTAGACTTTGGTTTAAAAAACCCTTTATACATATGCTTAGCTTTAACTACAAGTGTTTGGTAGAACCACAAGCACTGCATAAATAAAAAAAAAGGTTTTTTTTTTTGATAAATACTGTTTCTTATACATTCAGTTTTGTGTGAAGCAATCTGAAATGCAGGTTGCTTCAGTTATAAAGGAAGCAGAGATGCTCAGAATGAAATTGCATGTAAATTCCAGGCAAATTCTGCACTTCATAATCAGAGTCAGGAGCCAAAAAATGTATCTGTGACATAATTCCATGGACTTTACCAAGAATAAATTCAGAATCTCAGGTGGTTCAAGACTACTGGCCACATACTTTCTTCTGTTATATTGAAATATACCCTTTGATCTATTTCCATTAAACTACTCAATAAAATTACTAAAAAGTGTCCTGAACTGATCTCAAAATATTTCATTTTCCACCAACTGCATATTTCCTGCTTGAAGACAGTAACTCAAACACACTGCCACAAAAATAACAAACTGTTTTAATTCACAGTTGCAACACATAAACACGATGAGATCTGTACCTTGTTAATCCCGACTTCCCCACTCCAACAGTTTAAGTTAAATGTCACATTTACATAACATTTACATAAAGATTCAGTTTTGTTTATACAAAACAGGCCTTCTTTTTGCAACATGCTTGATTATAATTCATTATGTAACAACAGATTGTTTTCTCTATTAAAAAAAAAATTAATTCTGAGAAGGCATTTGAGAAATTGTAGTTGCTCTGAAGCAATTTGGAATTATTCTTCATTATTGCCTGACCAAGATTTTACTTATGACAACCTTAGTTTTTTGGACATACTTATGTCTGTTACACACAGCAAAAGAACATTATTCAAAGAGCCCCCCACTACAGTCCACAAGAGTTTAGCTGTAGACTCTTAACAGCAAGAAGACTGGGTCTTGCTGTTGGGACCTTTTTAGAAGCTTCTAAGCGTTACCTAGTTTTGTTACGCCACTTGAGTGACTTCAACGGGAACTGAATTAGACCAGTGCTGACCATTTCCAAAATTGCCAACGTCAGCATACATTGCAAAACTTTTCCACCATTTATGAAAACAGAGCTCTCAGAACTCCGCAGCATGGCTGAATGCAACTACAATATTTTATGAAAGACCTACAGCTTACAGCTCCTCCATGCAGGGGTCCTTACGGATAAATGCATTGCAATTCTCTTCTGTATTTTAAAGCTTTAAAATCACTTCCACTGAAACCGTAAAGCCCTTTATTGAAAGTTAATTTAAACGAAAAGGAAGAATTCCTAAGCTAATTTCACTACTCCTTTATAATAATATGTACACTTTAACCTTAAAACTACATAAATATTAGACAGAAACTCATTCAATCACATCAGGGAATTACTACAGTTGCTTCCATTAGCCACAAGACATTGTTGATAGCTGAATGTGCCTAACTTATGTGCCTAAACAAACCTAACTTATTTAGTCACAAAATTTCAAATAAAGCTCTTCCAGTGCTATTTGCAGGGCTGTCTCGAATACATCATATCCACATCACAAGATTTACAAGACTGTTCTTCTTACCTCCCTGGCTATAGAGGTAAAGTAATATTTCCCATGCACCTCAATTTTGTCACTATTGTTACTGTGGGGCTTCTTTGTCCAGAGGATGTTTTTGCAAGGTAACTTGGAAATATGTGTTAGTCTGATCTCCTCTAGAAATCTGTTTCACAGTTGGACACCCTTGACTAAAAATACTTTTTCTGCTATTTTCACTAGTTTTATCTGCGCTTCTCCAGAACAACACAGTGATCCAAGTGGGTCAAGGCTGGCGAACAGTTGCTACAGTCTCATGCTCTACTAGTCCTTGCTTTCTTTAAAGACTTGGAACTAGAGGCAGAAAGCACCCAGAAGAGAGAACAAGAGCACAGTAGTAAGATGTCTGAGCAGTTGCATATATCCTACATGCCCATATACATACTGTAAGGCCCAAATTTCACAGGCAACAGCAATCCCATCTGCATGCGACAAACATAAGCCACTAGATCCTTCCTCAGGGAGTATATCAATAGATGCAAATGGAATAATGCAATATGCTACTCACATATTTGGCAGTTTATGCAGTGTTACATCAAGTAGAACCATGTACATTAGGTTTGCGCTGCTAGGGATGGCTAAGGTTATTAGACATAAACATTTTTTCTTCATCCAGACACAGTGCTGCTTAATCGATACAGTACGTTTGTGCCAGTGGTGGTACAAGTGAGAACAAACCTGGGACATGAAGTTGTTAGGGGCATGTAGTGCGTAATGAAAAAAAGTATTGCTTATTCAATGGGTCTCACGTGGAGGCATTGGCTACATACACTGTATCAAATACATCTGTTCCAATCAGTCACCCTGGACTCCCAGGCAAGGTGGCACAGAGAGATTGTGCAAAATTACTTAGACTTAACCTCATTTGGAACAGATTGGCCAAACCCACACAACACAGAAATTGCCCTTAACTCCTAAGAGTACTATTCTGTGTTTGTTTTTCTCAGCTCAGAGTATCTGAAGGAATGTGAGGGCAGTGCTTGGCCTGTATTTATGGCATAAGACTGAGGATATGTGATAACAGTGTGGCCTGAAAAGACTGAAGTCCTGAGGGTGCAAAGCCACTGGGGCAATACTGGTGGGCTGTGTAGGGCACAGGAAGACGAAGTTGGTGTAATCTTGTCCACACCACTTATTGGAAAAGGTCGGTGGAGTGAACGATCCCCAGAACCACACTCAGATTTTGTTCTTGAGGAAAGTCGTTCACTCCAGAAGGCAGTTTGGAAGTATATTGCCATTTATGCAGTAAAAGGATGATTAGGTGACCAGGACACGGACTGAACTGAGAAGTGAAGTTTTTTGACAGAGCAGACATACTGAAAGAGATAAGAAAAAGGATGTATCCCTAGTGACTTCAAAGACAGAAGCAGTTATCTGAATACTTCCATCAATCCTGTTGCAAGAAAGGTGGAATTTTTAATGTTGTGCTGTCTAGTTCAGCTAGAATGTCAGTAATATTTTATGGGCAGCCATGCTCAGAGCAGCAGAAAAGCTGTGTAGCATCAGCTCTCAAAGGAAGGTCATCTTTCAGGCTGTCTTCGTATTGCACCCCACCAGGAAATCTGCATCTGCGTTGGAGCACAGAATCACCACAGATTTTGCCTAGGAATGGAGTTAGAGAAAGGGTGTAATATAAAGTGGAAGAGACTGTTAGCATCAGATGTTGACTTTCCAAGACCTGGGTGCGCTAAAGAGAGAAGGGAAGTTTGACTGTTTGATTTTTTCACAGATGTAGAAAATTGTGATAGCAAGAACCGCTGGGTTTTTTACTGCTCTCACTAAACAGCAGGAGCATGGATCGCTTAAGCTTGGAATAGCTTGAATATTGTTAAGGGCTTCAGTGAGTGACTATGATTCCCACGGAGGTTACAGTTAGATAGCAACTTCTCAGCATCTCAGTAAAGAATTCTGGTGCCCTTTGGAAGAAAACATCTGCAATTTAAAAAAAAGTAGCTAGGAAAAACTGATTGTTTTAATTTACTGAACAAAGGACTTATCAGTCCAGCAGATCATTCAATGTCATTATTATTCTGTTAGTCTTTTGGGTAGCACAGCAACATGCAAGGTCATAGTATTCCACAGAGAATGAGAACATGAGTGAACTAGCTGATGAACAGACTTTTCCCTGTTATGTTCTGTTTTTTTCAGCAGACAGCCAAATTTAGAAACTTAATGCCTCTTTCTCCATGGGACCATTCTGCCCTTACATACAGGTATCCTGGTTCTAAACAAAATCAATAGGAGTGGCAATACATTTATTGAATTTTGACCCTAGAAGACAAACTATGCCTTGCTTCATCTGAGGAAGCTAGAAAATGGGATGGTTTTGAAGCCTTTCATCTGGAGAACCTCTGCACCAGGAAAAAAGCTAAACTTAAATAGCCTGAAGCTCTAAATAAGGTAAAGTTATAATGAAGCATGGGGTGAACACTGAGTGTTGGTAACAGATGGACACCTTTGGATGATGTTGGGGGTTCACGGTCCTGCAGCTCTTTGCAAAGCTGCATCTGTTACGGAATGAATATGATTCACACTTTTTCAAAGGCACAGCAGTGCTGAAAGGGTGGCGATTTTTCAAAAAGATCAGGCCTCCAGGGACTGTCATTCTTCTCCACTTCTCTGGTCAGCATCGCCCTAAAGGAAGCATTGTTTGGCATTAAGAGAATAAATATTCTCATCTGTTCAAGAATTTATTTCATCCAATGCCCTGTTCTCAGCACTGGATGAAATGCTTGGATAAAATGGCTTCAGTGAGCAAACAGCACTAGGCAGTCCCTCTCTTGCTCTATCTTCCATAGTAAACTGTTACCTCAAATGCTACTTTTACTCATTTTGAACTCTCTCAGAACAGAGTGATGAGTGTGTTGTAAATGCCTAAATTTAGAAAACACATTTTTTTCCTGTAGTGACAAAGAAAAAGTTGTTATTATCTGTTTGTATAGTACTTGTTTGATTTGTATAGCTTTGCTCAATAATTTTGCTGATCCTAAAAGGAGAAGTAACAATTACTTTCTTTTACGCCACAATGTGAAAACATTCAGCAAATGGTGGCCTTCAAAGTATGGCAGTACATATTCAATGGACAATATGAGAATATAGTTTTCATAATGAAATCACTAATTCTTCTCCCAGGAATTTCCAGGCTCCGTGTTTGATCAAAGAGTATGATGCTGCTTACAAATATTCAAGGCCCAGACCTTGAAACAGTCGTACTCAATAGCACTTGAATTTCACAAATAGCAGTTCCTTGATGCCAACATATTTCAGCATGCAAGTAATGTGATTAGAAATCTAGTTGTACAATCCAGGTCAGTCCAAACCTGTAAACAATATCCAGTTAACTTTTTTTAATATAATATGCATTCTTCCATAATACCAAATATAAAAAAGTTCAGACTTTTAAACCTTTCTGAGCTTCTTAAGTCCATGGCAGAAGCATAGTTCAAGCCACAGCTAGACCCACAGGAATGAATATATTTTATATATATTTTTGCTAGGAATACAGAAGAGTTTGTGTAGCTCTAATTCTGTGTCACACTGTGTGTCATGCTTCACTCAAGCAAGCCATCTATTGTGTATGCCATGCTAAGTACAGTTCTAGTCCTCTCAATTAGCATCTTAATAAGTGATTTAGCCCAGTGTGTCCTTTAAGCTGAGACTATTTTTACCTTTGCTGGCCGCATATTTGAAAATGTCACAGTTTGCTCCCTGCTCCACTTTGGGACGCAATACTTGCACTTAAAACAATGTAGTATCTCCTAAACATTTCAAATCTCATGACTCATAGATTTTTACCCCTGCTGCAACTGGTTTTTTTTTTTAATAATTATTAGTAGTAGTAGTAGTATTTCACATCTAGAAGCCCAAACAGTGAAGGGGACCTTTTGTACCAGGTTCTATATGAACACACAAGAGAAGATCTGCAAGTTCTCAGAGGCAGAGACTGTCTAAATAGACAAAATCAAGAAAGGTAAGAATTTTTTAAGGGTCACATGACAGATGAATGGCAGAGATGCAAACCAAGTCTTCTGCTACCTAATCCATCCTTCATCTACTAAACAATGGTTTCTTTCAGTTAAGGAAAACCAAACAAAACTCATACTGATATAGCAGAAGTAAACAATATTTGTTCGTTAACAGAACAGTTATAAAGAAAGTGTCTAGTGGTTCAAGTTACTGATAGGGGTAGGTGACAAACTAAGAATGAAGTATTATTAGAGGTGTCTCTAAGGTTAGAACGACATGCTATTGCACAGGAGTCACAGTGAGCTTTGAAATGACGACATTTTAGTCAAAAAAGAGAACATTCAACTCACTCAAATTCAGTGGCTGTTTGCATATGACTACTACAATCTCCACATGATGCAAGATACTGCAGTACATAAGAATAATATTTGATTACATTTTTCATATGAAGTAACTGATTATATCTTTTCCTGTGATAGGTGCATAACCAGTGGATCAAATTTGGTACATCAGCAGTTACCAAGATTTTGTTCCTGGTTAACAAGTTATTTGTATTTCCAGGAGATTTTGTTGTGCACAATATTTCCTTTACAGCAGTAGCATATTTTTAACAAATTCTTATATAATGAATAAAAATCCTTTATCTGCTAGTCTAAATATAGATATGAATAATTTTGTAGAATTGATACTGTAATTTAAATACATTCATTAGTCTCAAAACTGTATCTACTTACCAAAAAGGCATATGTTAATACTATTGACACAACAGCACCAGTAAGGAGAACTGTCTGTTAAATACGGTCATATTACACACAAAGAAACATGTAAAACAACCTTAAGGCTGCAAAGTCTACTGCTCAATGGTTATGAAATGTCAGGATAAGGGATGCCTGTGCAACCTTAATTCAGACCCCAATTTCCCTGTAATAAAGAGTTTGTACGATCTCACAGAATATTTTTGTGTTTCATTTAAACTACAAAAGCACGGTGTTCAGTAAGAGACTACACAATATGTCTTCCCCTCTAGGTATGCTCTTGACATAATACAAAAATACACTTCCTCACAAATGACGCAAACACTTCTGCTGAAAGTTCCTGAGTCAGGTTTCCCCTGAATGACTCTTGAAGTGGTTCCTTAAGAGTTTATCATGGGGCAGATATCTAGCTCAAATAGTTAAAGTTCCTAAAAGTAATATAAAAATGGAAAAAGAAAGGCGATCTTTCCATAGAAAGTAGCAAGCAATATTTAGTACATGCGACATTACCATCTCTACTAGTGCAAACAGATATATTTTTTAAAATTGAATTGCAATTTGAGATAATCATTAGCTTACCTGACCAGAAAGCGATGTAGCCCGACATCAAAACATCTGTAAGAAGAAAAGATTCATCAAATTGAATTATTAAAAAAATACTGCCATGTTGGGTATTATACAAAGACACTATTTCAAAATAATCAATAACATATTATAATTATGAAGTTACTAGCATTCACAAAACAGAAGAAAGAAAAAGTATAATGTAGAATTTCCTTTAATTTATACAATGACATATGTGAAATTTAAGATGACATCATAAGGAAGGATTTAGATTCACTTAAAGGAAACCTCAGAACTTCCTTATCTGAATGTTTCCTCAATAAAGCAATAACATTCGGAGTAGCATAACTCACTGAAAGTATAAATATGAGTTCATACATTCTGTTACTTGAAAGAATTATTTTAACCATTCCCATGACCAGTGGGTCTACGTGTTTCCTGTCTTTACATGCAGGCAGATCCATTATACCAAACTACTCTCTCTCTTCACCTGCTCCATGCTGCACTAAAATGCAAGGGATCCCTTTAATTCTTTGCGTGATACAGAATAATCAAACAGTGCCCATATGTCTCCCTTTTTCAGATACACCAAACATACTAAAAAGTGGATCTCCCAAGTGTTTTCCTCTCCGATCTGGTAACCGAGGACTTTTGACAGCAAGTACAAGTTAGATCATGCCAAGGGACAAGAACTGTGCCTGAAAACTTCAGGACTATAGCACACATTGACACTTTAATGCCAATGGTTCTTTCTATTTTCTGTGTTTCCTCCATAGCTCAGCCAGTTCAAGAGTCAAATTCATGAACTTAGGTATTAGCAAATCCTTAACACTACAGGAAGACTAGGGCATCTGCTGATTCTCCCGATCTACCCAATATCTAAGTGTGGGGGTTTTCTGGGGGAAGTAATGGGACTGTTTTAGAAGTGGGAGGTGTTTTAGAAACTACCAGTATAACCCCAGATTAACTGTGTGCATAATGGCACAAGTGGAAAATGTAAATGTCTCATTTCCAGTGCTGAACTTACTCAGAACCAGGCTTACACTCAGCTCAATCTGAAAACATTTTAACAAGTACTAAACTCTTCAGCAGCCAATTTCAAAAATACTAATCGGACATCTGACTACATGATATTATTTTAATAGTACTGCTCACAGTGTCCTACTTCCTACATGAAACAGCAAGAGTAATCATTGGATACTGTTATTAATGTCATCCTGGTAACAGCAAATACATAAGGAGCTGTAGAAACTGTAGAAGTTAATTGGAAAAGAATTTCCAGTGATTCATCGGTGTGGAGAGGACAGGAGCAAAATTCTCCTTCCATCATGAGGCAGCTTTTTAAAAAAATTCTGCCAAGGACATGAACATGGCCATCATTAAATCTACATTTTTATTTTCTTTTCCTAAAAGTATTCCCCATTTTATATTACTGTGTAACTATACTATGTGAAGTGTACCCTGTTATCATTCTGTATTCCTCCTGCTTGGATATAGACTGTAATTTGGCTTCCACTCTTCACTAATACTCATAGTGTTATACAGGAAAGTCTTCTGTTTCAGTTTTGTCCCCAGTCCAGATTTATAGTTCTGAAAACCTTTGTATCTAGGACCAAACACTTTTATGTATTTGTGCTGGGATGCGATGACGGGAAACTTGTATAGCGCCAGAGAACAGCTGTATGTTAAACAGCTATATTAGACTTTTAAGATAAGCTCATCTTTTCAACTAATACTGACTATCTGGCATGGCAATTACCAGGTCTACTATCATCTTTTTTTCTGTGACTGTATCTCACAAAGAGACATAACAACAACAACTGAGTTTCTTGTGGACAAGGATGTGGACCATAAAAACATCACGACTTTTGACATTGAATTGAAAGCCAAAGGACTTGGCCAAGAACGGGTATGGAGACCGCATGGTCCTGCCCACCTGCGATGTTCAGAACAGCACTGAAGTAGATTGTGGTGGCTAAAGCCACATAGAGGGAAGCAATTTATTAGAACAAATTAAAAAGGAGGAAAACAAGATCAGAGCCTCACTTCATATAAATCATATAAGTAGACATACAGATGCCACTATTCCTCAGTTTGATCTCGTACTGATATATTTCAATCAACTACATAAGATTCTCAATTCTCAACAGTGTAAAGTAGTAGTAAATAAAAGAAATAACTTCACTGTAATCAACAGAATTATGAGAATATACAATAACATCAGAGCATGGGCCTACATCTTAAAGACACTTCAGGATAATTGAGTAGTTCCAAAAACAAAACCAACAATGTCGAATAATTTCCAATTGTGAATGGAAGAATTAGTTGTAGCACTTAAACGTACAGATATTGGATCCATCCTTTTTTAATCACCTAGAATAGAGAGATTCTACATGATACAGAGACTGAAAAACTGGGATTCCAGGAGGCTGATTCGGACAAAACACTACTTTGAACTGTTCTGCTTATTGCATATTTAAATACATTCTGCATTTGAGTCTACAAGAAAGTGAACTGAAAATACAATGAAAAAAAGCAAGGGAAACAGATCTGGTAGACATAATTACTCTGTTCATTCTCAGATGGAAATAAGTTAAAAAGAGGAAGAGAGGATCTGCATAGTTTGAAAGTTGGGAGAAAGATAGGCACTTTAATAAATCAAAAAAGAGAACTGGTAATCACACTGCATTTGTATTAATAACTTCATAATCATCCTTTCAACATCACAGGAATCTACCTATCAGGCATGACACGGTGTCCCCCCACAACTAACTTGGATAGAACTAAACCTGCCACATTATATAGAGGCATGATTGTCTACATCCTATAAAACGCACTCATATTTACTTGAAACTGCAACATAATTTGTAATCAACCTCATACAACTTGTTCAGTGCTGAGCTCCACTGCAAAACATTGTGTTTATTTGGTAGCCTTTGCCATCTTAGGGTATCCCAGTTACATAAGAAGTATTTTCATGAACACTTCTTGAAATCCTACAAACATGCAAATGATTTTCTGAGAGAAAAGTTTCAATTGAAACATGTTCAAATGTCAGCAATGCGATATGTAATTTTGATTTTTAGAGACGTAGTGGGTAAAATCTGGTTCATGAAAATAACATCTCTCTGAATGGGGGAAAATCTTGACTAGTCACTGGAACAATAAAGGGGAGATGCATTTCATTTCACAGTCATGTTATTCATTGCAGATAATTTGATAGCTATCTTCTTTATAAAAATATCTCTAATTCTGTTCATCTGAAGGGTGGAAGTTCTGAATCACAGTTTTGTTCTGTAGGCAACTTCAATGTGTTTATTAAAAGTTCTAGCTACCAACACATTTCAACAGAAGAGTACACATATAATCCTTAATAATCTAATTCATCTTCTCCCAGTATGTTAACTGGAATTCAGGGTGATCAACAGTAAAACCAACAAGGCCATTTTCCAAAATATAATCTTTGAAATCTGTCTGCAAGCATACATCTCTGTCTTCAAGGTACATTTTAAAAATGATTCACAGAACTGCAGTTTGATTTGAAAGCATAATGCAACAAGCTGCCTCCAAATTTGCATTCAGCACAAAGTTTAGGGAAAAAAAAGTCCCATTATGTAGACAAGATAGGAAAAGGCAGAAATGTGTTGGTATGAACCTCAGTCAGTGGCAATAGCACATTCATTGAAAATGCAACACTGATGATTCCCAGGAAAAAGGTACCAAGACCTTCTTTTTGTTCCAGGGCTGCAAAAGGCATATATACATATCTGAAAGCCAAATGAGCAAAACAGGGATGAGTTTGTTTATGGTCATGCTTTCCACAAAGCTGTGCCTTCCTTTACCTGAAGTTTAAACTCAGGGTCCCTGACAGTGGGGTTTTGTGACATCTTAATATACTACTTTGAGTTCAGTGAAATTATGTCAGCTTACATTAGTTGGGGATCTGACCCTGTGTCTATCTAAATTAAAATTAATACTTATTAGCTGTGTTAGGGACCATGCAATGAGATTCCATTGTGCTGCCCAGAGGACCCCATCTCACTACAAGGCTTGATTCTGCGAGCTGATTCCCAAAGATTTATAGCATTGGGTAACACTCAAAGATAAAGACATTTGAGTACCAGGCACATGTCAGGATCATATGAATCAGTCTAAAGCTAAACTCACTATTGATACCATTTCTTTACTAATCTAATTGCAGTATTTGAGTTGCCAAACCCAGATTTTATTTTGTGTATATATATATATATATTTTTAAACACGTGCTTAAGAGAAACTACTACAGCCTTGCTTTTCATCAGTCTCTCCCTAGGGCTGATGGGTGTATGCTATTCCTGGAAACAAACCACAACAAGGCATGCATCACAGAGCATAATCTGGGAAGCATTTGGCTAACCACGCACTTCAGCAAAGAAGCCTATTTAAGCAGATTGAACGTCACCATTATGTAAAGCCTCATGCATAGACTGATGACAGGACACTTAAAAATAAATAAAGAAGTGGGAGCTAATTATCGTCTGATTTAGCCCACGACAAAACCAAGAGTTACTGCTCTGAAATCAGTAGATGCAGGACAAAGATCAAATCCATTCTCTAAAGAGCAGGAAATACTTACTTTCACTACAAATTAGACACCCTAACCATGTCGCTTATGTGTGGTCTGGGGGCCTGGAGTACCTCGTGATCTCTCTTGTTCCTAATGCCTCTGTACCTCCACAGGGAATGGGAAAATGGGCAGATATCCTTATTCTAACATGTGATAAATCTAATTTTTGGCACATTTATGATAGCATAAATGAAAGACAGTCTCTCAAGAAATTCAGTCTTAAAACTAGCTGTTACTCAAATCCATTCAAATCTTACTCTGTTACCAGATACAATGTACTATGTGAGAGAAATACAGTAACATTTAGAAAACATCACTTCTTCTGAGTTTGGAATAGAACAGGTAAGATACCAAGACCGGCATACATCCCAAACTCTTACTGAACTCAAAATAACTGCAGATGTTAGCCATATATATGGAAAATAAAGATACTTACGACAGGGAAAGGACATAAGGAGAGCTATGTTAATGGCTAGGATCAGGTATATTCTGCACATTTTTGAACAGATGAAAAACCCTTCATTCTCACGATAGCAGTACTTCATAATTCTGGAGATCCTGAACTAGAATCACCCATGTTCTCAAATGTGTCAGTATTTTTATTTAAGGTTATTTTTAAGATTATTTTATTTTTAAGATGTATTTAAGATTTGAGATCACTTGTTTGTCTGTGCCAGCTCTAGCAGGGACTTGTAAACCATTTATGCTGCAGCTAATGCACAATTTGACAACAAATTGTGCAGCATACAGACAAGAAAGAGGCATCATTCAAACTTTGTGTCCTACTTCCAGAACAAAAGATCTGGATAGATAGTTCGCCACTTATTATGGTTCCAATACTCTTTCTACCCTTCTGGTCATTCATTGTCTCTTAAAAGTAGTGCTATAGTTGTTGCAGTGTTTCAGCCATGGATCTCAAACCCTTTCTACTACAAATGTGGCTAAACCTCATGTTAGAAAGTCTAACTTAACCACTTATCCTCAGAGGCACCTGTTCTATTTACTGGAGAACAGCATTTGCAAAACCAGCACTTCCATTAGCAGTCTTTGCAGATAACTCTGGCATTTTCCCGGTGAGTTCCTAAGAGCCTCTATGCACCACAGCACTTCACACTGGACACTGAAGAGTACTGAATGATAGCTGCTCTCACCGACAATGCTCTTAAGTTGCTTCACTGTCCCTCTTTCTCAAGGAATGCCTGAAAGCGGTGATGCCCAAAAGACTGTATAAACAAGAGATGATTTCCTTCATAGATGTCCCATCACTTAGCAGTTCTAAACCATCTTCCCTGCCTGTTCTATATCTGCTAATCTTTCTTCCAGTGTCGCCTGCGGCAATCTCCCTAATTGGCAATCCCCAAATCACAGAATGATTGAGGCTGTAAGGCACTTCTGGAGATTATCTAGTCCAACCCCCCTGCTCAAGCAGGGCTTCCAAATTATGAATAAATACAAGTGTGCCACATAATTCTGAAACATGCTTACAGTCTTGTCTGAATAATAAGATGACTATAAGGAAAGTGGATATAAAACCTGGGTATGGAGTTTGTTAATGTCTACTGTTTAATGTCTTGATTATGAACTATAAAACATTGCTAAAGCAAAGGGGTTATGCTGACTAGGTGGAATAAACATTTTCCACGTAACGAACAGTACCAACTGCTCCATCATCATCAAAGACCTGGGAAACCCATCCATACTTTTAAAAGACACTATTACCTGCCTATTGCTTGCATAGATTCAGACTTTCTTCTGCAAGTTTACTTGAAACCTACACCTCCATAGCAAAACTTGTCTCTTCAATGACAAACAACGTGCTTATTTCTAAATAATGTAACTACCACCATGGCAGGATACGCTATTCTGAAAGCAGATGTACAACTTAGAATAATAAAACTTAAATTGTCTTAGAAAATACATTACAGTTGAATTACAGTCACATTATGGTGAATTCTGCCCGCATATGTATTTTAAGATTTCCTCCACTGACATAGTTATGGAATCAGGAACAAATATGCATATGCAGCTTTTTAGGCACCCCTTCAAGGTAAACAACAACAAACTCTATCTTTTCCTACTCAGACACAAAATATCTCAGTCCATACCACGCAACATACAATGAAACAAAGCCTGGCTCAGCCAGGTGAGAAAATACTTATTAAAGTGAATTGAATATCCTTTTAAACATCAAGATCTAAGAGGAAGCTTAAGCCTAGATCTCAAGCTTCATAGAACCATCTTTTGTTTGAGTGTTGATTTTAAGCTTAAACCACATGCAACGCAGCAAACTGGTAGTAGCAGCTTTTTTTTTCACCTCAATGTAGTAAGTGTAACTAGAGGGGTAAAACAAAAAAAACAAATCAGTGATATTTGAAAGAAAAAATATGAAGACTGTGAAATGCTTTTATACCATGTGTTTGACAAGCAATTTCCTGCTATAGTAATAATAAGCTGGATTTGTATATAAATAAAGACATCTTTAGCATATTCTCTGACACTTGCTTAAGCACATACTGCAATTTTAAAACTTCATTTTCAGATAAAACACTTCAAATTTCTGTACTGTTTCTTAAGGGAATGATTCAGCAACACTGAGCTGCCTCTTGGTTTGCCACATTATTAGAACAACCAAAACTGTCACTGTGTTCTGTACTTTCTGGATGCCTCCATCCAGAGGTCCTACTCAGTGCTCTATGCTTCTCTGACACTACTGCAGGAGATACTTGAGCACATGCCTTACTTCTCAAAAGAGTACTAATAAATACTGGTAAATAGTCCTGATGACTTCAAGACTAAACAGGATAAACTCTAAACTTTCTACTTGCAGCAATGTATTTCCTGCATGGAGTTGCCAGGAGAAGGTACAGCTTCTATACCTACAAAAATGGTGGGAATTCACAGCGAAATGTTGACCCAGCTCAAATCAGTAGCAAAACCCTCATTGATTTCAGCAGGAGCATAACTGCCCAGCCTGACTCTGGGCATCCTGTACACTGCAGGACAGAACTCAGAAGTTTGGCATACATTTTGTTGCAGACACATTCATCTCTGAGTAGAAAACAATATAGCAGTCCCAAAGTTTTATCTGTGAAGTTTCAGCTATTAGCTGAGAGCTCAGGTTGGAGACCTGCATAGCAAAAGTAATCTACAATAAAAGGGCCACAGTTAGGAAGTTTCTTTGTGGACTGCATAAAAAGACTTCATAAGCTGCAAGTGGCCTCCAGCCTACAAATCAGATCTATCATCTAATTTGTTTTGTTTTGTTTCATTTTGACAAAAACACTCAACTGATCAGCTGTATGATACCAGAAAGCCTGAGGAAGACTTTAATGATTTTAGATAGAGATCTTTCAGCAACCTCCAGGCCAGAGAGACAAGTACAACTTTGAACAGGCATCAGTCATTGCTAGTGCTAGTGAAAGATTACACAGATGTCTGGCTACGTAGGAGACTCAAGACTACAAGTAAAGTTTTGGGTTCACACATGTGCCTCATATTGGATCTTGGTGATACAGTTCAGCAAATACCTTCTTAAAAAAAGTAAATCTCAATTATATTCTGTTAATCTCTCTTAGAACCATTCAGAAGAAATATTACTTTAATTTTATAACTTCCCTAGTTCTTCAAAAAGCTCTGGTATCTCACGGAGAGTGGATGAAACCAAATGCCCATAATGTTTGTGGCAAACTCCCATAGTGGAAGCTTTCCTTCAGTTTTCCTTTAGTAAGGCCCTTAAAATGCAGCGTTTGTCCCATTACTATGAGAGATCCTTAACCTTACTGCAAATGGAACAATAAAGTTTATTAATAGCTATTACTCATTTTCTACAGTAGCTGCAAAGAGGCAAAGTGCTGTTTGCCAAATGTAAGACACTGGAGCAGCAGTAATAATAGTCTATATCAATGCAGAGCTAATGTCAGATACTATAAAGAATGGAGTTCATGAGTAATAAGTGGTAGGTGGTCTTTGAAATTTCTTCATACAGAAAAGGGCTTGGCTTGTTCATTAAAAAAGCCCAGCAATTTCAAATGACAAATAACAAAGCAGTCACCACACAAATAAATTCCCAGTAATTATGCAATTTAGAGCCGAGAAGGATTAGGGGGCTTCATTGTTGCCTCTTTTTACATTCTGAAGAGAAAAATAATAGATTTTTCTATACTCAAGAGATTTAAGGAGCCTTTTAAAGCTTTAATACTACCAGCAAATTGAGCCATACAGTAGGTAAGAACTGTAGCATGCACTAATTTAGCTGATGTCAAAAGCAGTTAACTCTGCTGTCTGTATCAGTGAGAGAATGACTAACCAGTCCAGAACAAAAATCTTTCATATATTCAGGTGACATGCTAGCTGAAAACAACACATCAAAGTAATGCTTGGCTTTAAACACAATAACAGCTAATGAAACATACAGCAGTAAATCAGAAAAAATGCTATTTTTCTACTTAGAAAAAGTTATTCCACTATTAAGAAATTCTGCAATTAAATGCCCAACTTTTGGACTAGCAGCTTAGGTATTTTGATATTGGCAAGCAGGCCTAATGCTTAAAGGCTATGTTTATATCACACTGTACACTTGCATGCACGATAAGATTCAGTAAGTGAGCATCGGAATTAGAAAAATCTTAATACAAGAACAGGCAAAGAATATTCACTAACATTCACATGAAGAGTCATATTAAGCTAATCGGATTAGTAACTAACTCAAGAAAATTTCCCCATAGGAAATTTGAGTGCTACTAGAATTTGACTGTCTCAATAAACAGGAAAAGTACATCTTAGAGTATAAATTTAAACAACAAAATACTTTATACGAATGCATGATATGAATAGCGTATTATAAGAGAACTCATGTCTGGTGATATTTTCAGTATCTAAATCTTCGTAACTAAAATAGTCTCATGTAGCAAACTAAAAAGATATGATAAATTTAATAAAAAGTATATTTGCTACAGTAAATGATTCATAACTGAATTTTTCCAGTCTAATGACAGGTTCTACCATTTTGTTTCCTATCTCACACAAAGACATGCATGGTCAAATATGATCACTGTCCTAGAGCAAATGGGATTTTTCCTTCTCTGCACAAGCACCCTTTTTCTCCAGAGCGAGACAGTTAAAATTAAAAACAAACAAACAAACAAAAAAAACAGTTTTCAGTAATTTCAATTACTTAATAATTCACCACCCCAGCCACATTTTGTCTATCAGGATTAACTACCAGGGGGTTTTACTAACCTTCTAGTTGAATAAACATTCTATACCAATCTCCTTAATTAACAGGCAGTTGGATATAGCTGTGTCACTACTGAACCACCTGCAGTAATAACTAGGCTGATTTCTTGAGATACTATTTCTTTCGGCCCCACTTCTTGAAAGAATAATTAGGTACTAAGCCTCATCCTTATTAAAGGTCCTCTTAAGCATTTGCTTAACATTTTGCACATTCTTAAGTCCCACTGACACTTACAAAACTTATGTATTTGCTTAAGTCAAAAAATCTGTTTCAATACAGTCCTAACAGAGATGTTCAAGTGAAACCCTGGCATTGCTGAATTCAGTCAGGGGTTTGACAATGACTTCAGCTATGCCAGAATTTCATCCAATGTCTTCATACCCCTATATCCATAAGGAAACTAAAAATGCCAGTCAGCACACTACTGTTTACCTTCTTATTCAGGCACATCCGCAAGCACCATACCATCAAACGATTTCACTAGCAGCTTTGTAGTTCTCATTTTCTAGCCTGCTGACTGACCTCTATTTGCCAACAGAGGCAAAAAGGTCAGAATCAGCATGTCTACAGTACCTATAAAGCTACATGCCATACATACAGACTGACTTCACTGCTGCTTACCACTGCTATCAATGGCATCAGAATTTTACCTGTAACGTAAATGTTCTTTTTTTTCTTTTCTTTTTTTTTTTTAAAAAAAAAAGTTTTCCTGAGCAAAAGAATTAAATTACATTAAGGGATAGGAAAAAATGAGAAACAAAGTTCTATGCACCTCACATTAAATATTTTTAAAATGGTTACTTAATTTACTTTAAAATCTAAATAAAATATAAAAGCCTAAAATCCAATTGAATATAAACAACACAGAATTATGAAATGCAGTTAGACGCTTTAGTTTACTTTTTCAGAAACTGTAATACTACATTACATCACATATTGAAGCATCATTCTAATGGAATGATGTGTCATAACTGACTATATTTGCCTCCAGTGTGGTAACAACATAATGGAAATATGTGGATATGTGCATCTTACCTCTATAATCATTACAAGTGAGGTGATAATCTCAAGTGTTATGTAAAGAAATAAATATCAACAGAACAAGAATAACTGTCTCAAGGAAAACAGACTAATCAAAGTGGTTCCCTGAAATATGCTCTTCAAAAGGAATGCAAGTTTTTCAAAATCTCTAAAGTATTATACTTAACAGATTTAACTGAGCAAATATACTGCAATACAGGGGGACATGGGGAGAAGGAAGAGTAAAGGGACTTTATTAATGACCTAGAGGAAGGTATGAAACGCACCCTCATCAAGTTGGCAGGCAACACCAAACTGGAGGGTACGGGCAATTATGTTTGAGGACAGGCTGCCATTCAGAGAGACCTACTGGAGGAATGGTCAAACAGGCAACCCATGAAATTCAACATGGAAAAATGCAAATGGCTGCACCTGGGACAAAATAACCTTGCAATAGCAGCTCTGCCAAAAGGGACCTGGGAGTCCTGGCAGACAGGCTAATCATGAGCCAGTAGGGTACCCTGGCAGTGAAGAAGGCTAACAGCATATATTGCACTGTATCAACAGGAGTGCAGCCAGTAGATCCAGGGAAGCGAGTATTTCTCTTCATTTGGTATTTGTTAGAACACATCTGGAATAGCATGCCCAATGCCAAGCTGCCCAATGCAGGAAAGATGTTGATAAACTGAAGCAACTTCAGCAGAAGTCACCAAGATGGTCGGGGGCTGGAGCACTGGCTTTTGGGAAACCTAACAGCAGCCTACCAATATCTACAGAGAGGTTGTCATGAAGATTAAGCCAGAATATCCTAACCATCAGGCTGAAGCCGTTCCACGTGCAGAAAGAATACAAGCTTAGTCAAACCAGAACAGAAGACAAGAGCATGTGTAACTCTGTAGCCTAGTAACGAGGGCTCTTCTCCGCAAACGGAAGACCTATTTCCAGTTATTCCACAAAGCAGTTGTATAATTTGCATAAGACTGCACTGCTTAGAAGTACTACAGGGATTGTAGGTAGGAAGAATATACAATGAGACGAACCTTGTGTTCTACTCTACTCCTTACATACCAACAGGAAGGAAAAAGAGCCCTTCCTGTTCTGAGAATTCTGGGTAATGGATTCATTAAAAAGCATGTAAAAAGCTTCAAGAATGAAAACTAAAACCCTTTATGCTCTGTAAATCACACTGTCCACATATATGTGCAAATATAAGCTTTCCTTGGTAAAATTGTTCCTATGCATGTTATTTTTACTATTGATTTGGGATTCAATTCAGTATACTAGTCAGAGGACACAAAACAGATCTTACTGACTTCAGTACATTAATGTTTGCAAAAGAAGGCTTAACATTGCTTATAGGCAGTGAGGTATTTGGGCTTCTGCAGACTTTAGAGATAACTATTTCTTCTATTCATAAGTTTCTGTACAATTTCCCCTTAGTCACAAGCACTAGGACATTTCAGCATTGCAGGTGTAGTTCTATTTCATCCAACTACGCTTTTTAAAGAATCATTTTCCATATTTAAGAGATGATGTCTAAAAACACAGGGCAGGGAAAAGGTGCTTTTAAAAAAATAGAAATGCTGTGACATTAACATTTCTTAAACTGAAAGCCAGTAAGGAACTAGATCACTAGAAATATTTTTGTTTTACCTAATACAGTATCTTCAATACACAGGACAACTTTTTCTTTGAAAAACCAAAGGTGCTGGAAATAGGCCAGAAATGACACTCCTAGTCTCCAGAGAAAAGGGAGACGCTTAAGTCTGTCTTTCCTTTTCTTGTCTTTCAGTTCCAGCTGCTGGTAAGTCCCATCAGAGGGCAAGGATTAGAGGGCTTTCAGAAAAATAGCTGTCCAGAATTAAAGGACAAAATAAATCACCTCGAAATACTTGATCCTTTTGAAGCTGACTGCTATGCTAGGCCATTCATACAAGCTACACAGAGATTCTCTGTTCATAGCAGAAGTAGACTTTACCCAGCATACCTACGCTGATCCCCACAGAGCATCCTCTCCCCAGGCATGAAACACTAGCAAAGCTCCTCCTGCAGACTTTGGGAAGCAGCCACTGCTGCAGCACTCCTTTCCACATTGAGGCTGGGAGCAGATCTGAGCCACAGATCTGGGTGCACCAACCATCTGTCAGACTGAGTGACTCTCCACGCTGTCATGAAGATGTGGGGCTCCTTTTCCCTACCTGCCTCCATTTCCGTCATGCAAATCATGCAAGGATTTGTCACCTAACTCACCCGAGGATACCTGCCATGAGGAGGAGTTTATGACCCATCATTCAGTGCCTTTCCTTTTTCCTCCGCAATTACCTCCAAATGACAGATTACAAGATAGCAATTTGCTTTTATTACTAGCATATAATCAGAGAACCAAATTCACGGGAAGGAGAAATTCAGGGAGAAATTCTGCTATCTCAAACTTCAGACCATCAGTCAAATTATCCAGAAACATCATAGTAAAAGAACACTACGATATCAAAAAAGAAAGCCAGAGAGACTGCCACAGGAGTTTGCTACAGTGCAAGTCCTTAAACTTAGAAGTGTATCTACTTCTGAGCGCAGAGGTAGGGATGTCTTCCCGAATATATATGACTGCAGCACAGCTACAGTTAAGCAATTATGTTTGTGTTTGTTTGCTCCAGACATTGGCTATTTGGGAATTAAAGACAAGCTTCCCGAATCAAACCTTGACAGAAACACCTACGTCTATTCTTATTCAAATTTCCTTAATGCTCTCTCATACAGAATCATAGAATGGTTGAAGCTGGAAGGCACTTGTACAGATCATCTAGTCCAACCAAGGGACACTGAGAGCACGTTGCCCAGGACCGTGTCCAAGATGGCTTTTGAATATCTCCAAGCATGGAGAATCCACAACCTCTCCGGGCAACCTGCTCCAGTGCACAGTCACCCTCACAGTAAAAAAGTTTTTCCTTATGTTCAGATGGAACTTCCTATGTTTCAGTTTGTGCCTGTTGCTTCTCATCCTGTCACTGGCTACCACTGAAAAGAGTCTGGCCCCATCCTCTTTACACCCTCCCTTCAGATATTTGCATGCATTGATAAGATCCGCCATCAGTCTTCTCTTCTCTAGGCTAAACAGGCCCCACTCTCTGCTCCAGTAGTTCCGTATCTCTCTTGTATGGGGGAGCCCAGCACTGGACCCAGCACTTCAGATGTGGCCTCACCAAGGCAGAGCAGAAGGGAAGGATCACGTCCCTCAACCTGCTCACAATGATCTGCCCAATGCAGCCCAGGATACCACTGACCTTCTTTGCCACAAGGGCACATTGCTGGCTCATGGCTAACTTGTTGTCCACCAGGACTCCCAGGTCCTTCTCTGCAGAGCTGCTTTCCAGCAGGTCATCCCCCAGCCTGTCCTGGTACCTGGGGTTATTCCTCCCTAGGTGCAGGACTCTGCACTTCCCTTTGTTGAACTTCATGAGATGCCTCTCTGCCCCTTTCTCCAGCTTGTTGAGGTCCCTCTGGAAGGCAGCACAGTCCTCTGGTGTATCAGCCACTCATCCCAAATACCATGAGGCTTTCAACAGCTTACTCATCTTGATATATTTAATAAGTTAACTCTCAAAATGATTTATTCCAATATAAAACAGAATCCTGATTAAAGAAAGTACATAAGCTCAGCTGAGACAGTGAGAAGCATAGGTGAAAACAGACTTTTAAATAATTTTTTTTTTTGTAAGGACAGGTCTGAAAATCTGTTTTCTTAGTTAAAAATCTATCCGGCATTCCTCACCACAAACTAAAAGTAGTCAACTGGATGCAAGTTAGACGCAAATGTCATCAAATGTCTAAGCCAGAAAAAAGAGGATGGTAAATAGACTGATTTTTAATTGTTATTCATTATTCCAAAATTATTGTATATGGTCATAGTAATCTGTGTGTGTGAAAGCACAAGATTAGCATCAGTGCAGAGTCGTCTTTTCCCAAAAAGAATCTGAAAGGAAGGGAAAATACCTTATATAGTCCTTCCTGATAGACACATGCAACCCTTCTTGCCAATGACAGAAGATTTCAAGAACAGTGAAGGGTGATAAAAAGAAATATCAGGATGAGAAAGAAACAGATACAAGAGATTTTATTTTCATTTGACCCATTTTATACTGCATGTTTACAGCATGTTAGAGAATATGACTAGCCTACAGCAAAATTCTAATCCACAATTTGAAACAATTCACTTAAACCTTGCGTATAGAACGCTTTTCTCATACAAGGCAAGCAATCCTTTAGCAGTAACAAGGCAGGTGAACGAAATTGAATTGAAGGCAATTTCTTTCAAAACATAACCTAGCTGCCATTATTAGATGTCACCAAAACATGTTTGAGATAAACCTTATGTGTGTGTACATGCACATGCGTATGTGCAAAATTCAGCCCTCCTAGTCCATCCATTAGGAAATGTCTCTTTCTGACTTATCTCAAACTACTACACAGCCAAGAATCAGAGTGCTAAGTACAAGGTGGAATCTAGAACGTATAACACAGTAGCTGAAAATGACCAGATCTTTCTCCATCATTGCATTCAATGATTTTTATCTTGAGGTTCTTCAATTTTCTTTATTCTGAACAAAATTCTGATGCTTAAGAAACCTACCTTCCACAGTCTCCTTCCTACTGCTTTCCTGAAAAGCCATGATCCTTGCTGACATTAAACCTACATTAAACATCCATAAAATTTTAACACAATTTTCCCCCAACACACTTGTGTCGGAATTATTTCAAGACGAGATACTTGGGACTGCAAAAATTTTAAGGTGGACAGAAACAGAAGGGGAGGAAGCGTGCTTCTACACACCCTGTATCAAACTTATGCTGTTCCCATGGCATGTCAATACACATATAATCCATGTGACCAGTATCTTCACAGAAAATCATGCATCATACTCAGTAAAGTAGTTCTGACACATAAAAATGTCAGTACACTTTTTTCATGAACAGTATCTGGGCTAAATATTGTCCTGAATCATGAACTGAGAAGTTTCTTCGTGGAAAACATTGTCAAAATCAGCCTCTTCATTAAGAAGTCAAAATTAGCAGAGGGTTTAGTGTATGCTATCTATTGTTTCTCTAGTTTCCAGAAGCTTAATCATCAGTATCCCACTAGAAGAGCATTTTTCCATATTGAACTAACTTGTATTGCTAACAGTATTGCTCTGCTAACAGTAGCACAACTTCTTCCAGTTACCCTATATTATTTACTCCCAGCCTGAGAAGTTATAGAGTAGATATCAGCCTTGAACAATTCTTTAGGCACTTAAGCTTCCAACAGTACTGGTTCTTCTCACATGCTTAATTATCTTGATCTTACCCTTAGTAGCAAAAACAAGTGCTAATTCCTTGTGACTTATACAGGATAATGTAGACATTAAAAACTAAGCTGGTATGTCACTGAACTGTTGCCCTATCTGCAAATCAGGAATTTTCCTAGTACACTGAGGATCTCCTTTTCATAACTATAGTCAAGCTTATGAATAGTAATAGCTTTATCATGCATTTATAACTGCATACATACCAAGATGATGATATCCTGGTAATAAGAAACCACCATAACACATTCAGGACTTGTATTTGTCATGAGATGGAAAATAAGATTGCTAATTTTTTGACTCAGGAGATTTTCTTGATGAAATAAAATGTAAATTAGGCAGACTCTACTATAAATAAAGTTAATAAATAAAAGGCTGCAATTAAAAAGTTATAAGTTTGAATGGACACAGCTTGACTAATTATTTAGTAACATGGGAGGCAGAGTAACTGGTTTGTTTTTTCTAATATTTGCTTTGCTTTTGAGCTCTAGAGAAATTTTAGACAACAAGCTGCAGTATTTTTCTTAACTTCTGATTGAAAGCTCTCCTATATGCTATCTAATGGAGTGGATTATGTCAGCATGTGTCATTATAAGTGACACTGGTCTGGATCTATCACATCAAAATTTTTGTTGGTATGATCAAAGGATGCCAGATGCTGGTGCAATACTATAACCAATCCAGGCACATGCTTTATATTTGCATTCCTTGCATCATTGGTGACTTTCATGTTGTCCTTCTTTTCAGGCTTCCTCTCTTTCAAAATCTGCACTCCTAATTACTTTTGAGACATAAAAGTGGCAATATTGGGTCAGCCCAAAGCTTTCTAGAGTAATATCTTGTCTCTGAGAGTAGCCTGAAGCAGATGCCAAGCAACAAGAAAAGCATGTACAAACGCTTTTTCTGAGCATCCTCCAACATGCCAGCCAGCAGGTGAACCCATCGCCCTCCTTCCAAATCACTTGTACCTTGTACCTGCCAAATGATACTCTCAGCAATTGCTGCCTTGATTGACAGTCCTTCTGCTGGCAACAGTGCATTCAACCTTGTTATCTGGCTCATTCTACTCCACTCCATTACCCAATCTAGTCCTGAGAGTCTTTAACAGGCTTTACCAGGCTATCATGCTATGGGGACAGATTCTGGAACAACTCTTCTCATTTTACCAGCTTAAAATTAGGCACTGGGTTATTAACATTATAATTTGAGATACTCTCTGATACTGTTGTTTAGAACAGTCATTTAAAATCAATGAATTCATAACCTAACTACAAAACAGTATTTAGCACTTTAAGGAAACAGAGAGTCATTGCTCATGAGACCTCACAACGCACTATTTGCTTTCAAAAAAGCTTACAAATATTGGAAAAGAAAACCCACACACCACGCATCATTTCCTCTCTTGCTGGTCTGAGAGGGTCCTGCTCAGACTGTCATACAGTTTATAAGCAAAGGCTGTCATTCTGTCTCCCACTTCTAACACTGATGTTCCTATATAACAGACCAAAACACGTTAGAAGGACTGCAAGCCTCTGGGTAGCAGTGATACAAGAGTTTAACTACAATGGCATAAGAGAATCATAATTCAGTGATTCAAAGGGCAAGCTGTGCGAGATCTCTTAGATAACTGCGATTGATCCATAATTCACCAGCAGCCATAGGAAATTCTACTATCTACATGGCTTTGAGAGCAAGGAATCAAATCAGCTATACCTAAACAGATTTTTCAACCTAATAACAAACAAACCCCATCTCTGAACTAATTTAATTTCTGGCACTGATTGTTAGCTACATAATACATGAATGAAATATTTGGGCAAATAATAAATATCAGCAGTTCACATTTTTTCCTACTGTAAAAAAATAAACAAACAAACTTCATCTGCTTAGGTACTAGTTTCAACTTTCTTATGAAATAAGAAAATGTTGTATTTTTCAAAGAGTACCAAACTCTTTTACTGCAAGTGAGACAACACCTAACTTTGCAAGCTCATAATACTTTTTTCCATCATCTGTTACAATTACCTGACACAGCAATCTCATTAGTGTTTTTGTTACAGTACAGTTTCATTTGACACACGCAGAGTAATACTCAGTTTCCATGGCATAGTAACTGTCAGAGGAGCAAAACACTGCTACTGTTTGAAGCTGCTTGCAAGGACCAGTAGGCCAAGAGACGCTGATCTCAGGAGACTGCCTGATAAAAACCACAGATTTCTATTTCAACTCTGTAGGTCGGAAGTTCAGTTCAAGCTCTGAAGGAGAATTTAAATCAAGGGGGTTGTTAGCAGCTCAAATTATTTTTAATAGTTCATCTGTTTTCTCCCCCCCATTTATGCTGCATTTCTTCTCTGAATAGCAGACACCTACGATGGCAAACTGTTATAAACCATAAAGTCTTCTTGTTATAGCTAGCTTCAAGCAGAAAACAAAGTTAAAATCTCATCCAAATCAGCTCTCATTATATCAGACCCACTGTTTTTATGACTAAAATGAAAAAAAATTTTTACTCATACCACAAAGCAGTTGGAGACTCTAACCAGGGGACGCACCATTGTGCTAGGCTCTGTGCTAGCACAATATAAGAGAGAAGTGTCTGCACTGAAATGCTGGGAAGCCTGAAGGTAATGTTTTGAGAACCCTGGGGCACATCCTCCCATAGAGCAGAGGAACAAGAGCAGCATGAAACAAAGGAGGAAGAGAGAAGTCAAGCGAATCCCCCATTTTACACAGGCTAAACAGCAAGCAGGCTCCATTTCAGGAACAGTTTTCAGGAAAAATACTTTAGTAAATACTGATTTAAAAGTAATTGTAAGATTCAAAACTGACTTTTTTCTGGAGTATCATGTGTAAATTCTTTAAAAACAAAGGGGAAAGCAAACTTCATCTTGAATTATAAGCAATTACCACTTTTCATAGTATTTTTATTGTGTTAAAGAATTTCTTTACTGCATGACTACATATTAAAAATGTTGTATTCACAGCTTTCCTCACAGATTAACTAATCAAGCATTTCTTTTCCTTCTCTGGATGAATATCCAGGGGAAATATGCTTTCTGGACCAAGACCAAAAAATGAACCATCTTTAATACGTATCTGGAAAAAATAATTGCCAGCTAGTGAAGCTACGTGGGCTGAGTCTAATTCTAATAATTAAGAGGATAAAAATACTGCAAAGGATGCTTCCCTCTACCCCTGCAGCATGGAAAAAGTAATGATCAAAATAAAGTTCATCTAAAAAGTGGACAAGTTGAATCATGGGGAGGGAGAGAGAATGAGAGGAAGAGCACAAGAACATGCAAGCAAGCATGAAAACGCACACACATGTTCTTACATTTGCTGCCATATATCAGTAATAAATTGTTAAAAAAGTAGTAATGACTGACCTCCACATTTTAGTGAAACTGTGCATCATGCTTACACAGCAAGGAAGAGCTGGAGGTTTCAGTCCATCCATTTGAAGGAGGAGGCCAGGAACACCATACAGAACCAGGTATTTCACATAAAAAAATTGTACTTGAGCTAAAGCCAGGCCACCTAAAAGAAGTAGAACAAATTCTTTTCTTAAACTCCTGAAATACTTTTAAGAACTGTTAATAATACTTGCTTCTAAATCTCCATTGTCCAAAGAACTAAAGAAGACATCATTGCTTGTTGGGATATACAATACCTAAATTTTATAACAGCTATAGAATATGGGAACACATACAATTGTGACTTTAGGCACACATACAAAATAGTAGCATCTTTCTAATACAAAGGCATAAGTAAGCACATGTAGTTTCACTTTCAAAAGCTCTGTTTGGACTGTGAGTATTGACTACTACGAAAAGCAAATATTGACTTATGCTGAGCCAAAAATCAGGATATGTTGATACAAGGGATGAATATTTACCACAGGGACAATAAATTTTCATATTTGCCAAAAAAATAAAGTCAATACTTGGCACATACAGCATTATTACATACACTCTTCACTTTTTTCTCCAGAACAGGTCTAAACGGTGGTTTTCTTTGCAGCTTATCCTGATAGCTTCACAAAGAGCCCATATAAACTCAGATTACCTGTGTGCCCTAGAACAGTTTACATTACCACAAAACTTTCAGCACGATCCCTCCTGACCCAGCCAGGGCATGGGAGACTGGAACTCCACTCACCATAATGTTTAAGGCATGTTTCAACTTTAGACCCGCAGGAGAAAGGCTTCCTTAAAGTGCTTTACCTGCCTGATTTCCAAGAGAGAAATTTTGGTGGTGTGTTTGCCCACAGCTTAAGTACAGAATATGAGAATATGGTAAAAAAAATGCAGCAATCTTACACAGGTGTGAGATGAAAAAAGTCATACTGGCTGTTCTCATAGAGCTGTTACTCATGTGAGTATAACTTAGAACAGAAAATTTAAGCTTGACAATAACTAAAGTTCAGGTACCCTAAAACTCTGCCTGACAAGTGCCAATGTTGACAGTTCATGATTTCGTGCTGAGCCTCATGATGCTTGGTCTGTTTTCTCAGGGGTCCAGAAGGCTGTAACAGTGACAAGAGAATCCTGACTTCCATTAAAAGAAAGAAAGAAAAAAAAAAAAGTAGCAGCTTTCACAGTAAACGATGAAAACTTATAAAAAAATTTTTTTTAAACTAGTGTCCTCAGAAAGCCCAAAGCCCAAATAAAACCCAAATATCATTCTTATGTCCTCAAATTTCAGGATTTGGTGGTGGGGGAGGAGGGCAGAGGGGGGAAAAGATCCTTTTAACAATTCCAAATGCTTAATATTGTACATAAAGCAAAATGGTACATATTAATATTCCAGACATCTGCAGAATAAGATGTATTTGACCAATAATCTTACAAAACAAAATTTGGTAAAAAGCTGAGGCCTACATCGTTACTGAAATTGGTGAGAATTCATTCCTCTCCAGAAGTTCCATTGAACTTGGAAAGATTTTTCCTGTGATAACAGCTTATATTGGTAAAATTAATCCCAAAGAAGGAAAACTGAAAATATTACAATTTGGAAGAGTAAAAAATTATAATAATGCCATTGCTATATTTCCTTCTTTTTCAGCATACTGCTTTCCCTCACTGAAATTAACTATCTTGTGGTTTGATTGGAGTAATTTAGATATTTCTTGTCATTTGAAAATCTTCCAGATGTCTTTCCTTAGAGACTAAACTTTCAAGCTGATTCCTGCATTCTATGAATGTACATCTGCATCTTTTTTTTTTTTTTTGTCAATCCATCCCTTTTGCATTCTGCTGAATAATGGGCATACTGTGGGTGACGACCAAAAGTTAAACATTAAAAATTCATCTAATATATAACAACCTAGGGTGAAATTCTGGTACTGCCATTGTAAAGTGCAAAACTCCTGCTGGCTTACACATGGCCAGCATTTTGCTGCTGCAATCCAACATTTTTCATTTTACTATCATCAGCCAGGTTTATGATATACGAAATCATTGTGCTATACCAGATAAAAATTGATATCTAGACATGAAGCTTATGACTGCATCCTACTGGGATGCAGTCATCTAGTATTCAATAATATTTTTCCCCAGAGGAAAATAAACAATCAAAAACACAATTTGGATAGTAGCCAATTAGCTACACATTAGATTACTGCTAAATCAACTATACAGCCAACTTTCTGGTTTAATTCCCACCTCATTCAATTTCTCATTTCTTTTCTGACAAATTTCATTGGAGAGCTGAATGCTAACACCCACACAAACAGATTATGAAGATCACAGCTGTCTGTGCATCGGTAAAATTCAAAATCTTTTGGTTGTGCATGACGGAAAAAGATGTTTAGGGACCAAGACTACCACCCTCAAGAGACAAGACAATCAATATATTTCATTCTAAAGATAAAATATTTAGGTTTTTCAAATATAAAGTTATAGCATGCAAGTTTCAGGAAAAAAGCATTTTCACTATCTCTAATAACTATTGTATATCGAAGTTATTATTATTAATGAGTAGTCAGCTTAATAGTGTTGATATCTTAAATGTAGACATCACATTGCCAATCATTACCTTGCACACACTGGCTAATCTGTATGAGGCAATTCTAATGCTCAAAGTCAGCGATGTCAAGGTCCCTGTCAACACGTGTATGACATTCAAATTGGTCAACTCATCTCAGCTGTGTAAGCGGGCCGGGGTCACCCACCAAAAATCTCAGGGCAAGATTCACAGCTGCAAAACAGCTGTTCTGAACTGGCAACACAAAAAGGCTATAAACCTTCTCTGAATATCTGAAATATTCCAGCTGCTTTATATTTGCTCCATCATAGCACAAAGCAGCCAGGACTACAGTGTTTCATCTGATATAAAAATAAAATAAAACCCAAATTATTTAAAATTAATGTTACATTTCTCAAATTCTTTATCAATATCATATAATTTTTACCGTAGTGTTACATTTATACAACTAAAAAAAGAGGAACTCAGACAAAAGTATCATCTTAAATTGAAAATAAAGCTGGGAAGCTATATGAAGTGTATATTAAAGACACACTTAAGGGAAAAATTATTGCAAAAATGCTGTCTTTTCTCCAGAAAAAATGAACTTGAGGGATTCAGAGTCAAGGTTAAGTTTAAAACAACTGAAACATGTTAAGATTTAAAACATATTGAGTTAAAGTACCCATAGTATCTTAACCCCAAGCACTTCAATAGTCAAGCTGTTTGAAATCCCAGATTAAATTAACTGACTTTTATAGAGATTGATATTTTCAATTTCTCATGCAATCTTTATAAAACATTCTAAGGTCTCTTTGGCATTAAAAATGTATTTACAGACCTTCAAAAATTTTTATATTCCTTAAATTTTCTAGAAAACTTTATTTCATAAGTTTCATAGAGCTTTGTTTTAAGGATAATTACAACAGTCATAGTAATTTTTAATAGAAAAAGTTCTCATTCTCAAAACTCTGCATAATTTTTGACAGGAATTATCACATATACCAAACAAGTGAGAAAAGATCTGGATACTGGGACTAGAAACCACATTTGGTATTTTTCTGTCCATAAACCATCACCAAAACTTATGGTCAAGAGCTGTAATTTAGCTGGCAATTTTATTGGTGATGCATGAGCATAACACCACAGATTTCCCTTTTGCACAGAAATACTGACCCTAGAGCATTACTGACTGTAGACCCTTGTTTAATGACAGTAACAGGGCAAGTGTGACGAGAAAATACGTATCACACAAACATGTAGTCACATTTTGAAAGGGTTACTGACACATGGCACAGGTCTAATAACAGACATTTAAAACAGCTCAGAACTAGTGGCCATACCATCAAATTCAAAATATCAAATGTCAGGGGGTTTATTTACTTTTTCTCCTAGACCTTACATGTCTCCTCTCCTATGAGGGAAAAAAAAGAAAAAAAAAAAAAAAAAGGGTAAAGATTACATGGGAATTCACTCATAAATTTAGAGCTCCAGGAAAGAACATAGCTCTGCCCATACACCACACCAACAATCATAAGATGTGTCACAAGCCTCCAGCCTCACTAAGCAGTCCACAACAACATGACTATTGACAACCTTTATAGCCTCAGCGATGGTGTGTTCTTGAAGGCATCACACTCCTCCCTGACAAGAGCTCCAAGACTGGACCTGCTAACACCTCCCTGGCTCAGTATCGACCCTGGCAGGAGTCTACCCTTCATGCTGAGGGAAGCTTTCATATGAACATATAATTACTGCGGTGCCAGGAGAACTCTGCACAAACTGCTAGGCAAGCGGTCACTAAAATCCAGAATTCTGCAGCCACTGCCAGTAATCCCATGTACATCACGCTGCCCTGTCCCCCCACTCAGTGCTAACTGCCCTCTGCATTAATTCAACCTGCATTTACCTGAACTGATGCAAAAGTGACACCTCAATTGAGTTACTCCTGTGTCTAACCACTGAAAAATAGCATAGCGCGAGACATGTGAAGCATCCTAATTTTATTAATCAGCAAGCACAAAACAATGCACTTATTGGGTCCATATTGCTCAGCAGTGTTTTTTCACTGCTAGTTGGCAGTGCTTTGAAAGAGGTGCTGGCTCACAAACTCTAAATGCATGATGAGAAGAAAGTACTATAGGGACTCACATGGCCTGGCTTCATATCCTAGCCGTCCAGCAGCAAACAAGAAGCAAGAAAAACCCTAAAATGCATGGAGAGTGGGGCAAGGAAGTGCATCCCAGGATGTTTGCCCTGAAGGCAAAGTGCTTCGTCTTAGACAACAGAATTGAGCGGACATAAACATCCCAAAGTAAAGTAGCTTAAACCAGACTAAACAAAACTGCCAAAGGACTCTCAGTCACCTCATATACAGGTCTTCCAGACCACTTAACACTAAAATAAAACTAGAACCCTTTCAAGAATAAACATGCCCTCAAGCTACCTACCTTCACTGCTCCCAAAACATCCACAGTACACACTATGCTCATCAGTAAATATTTGTGAGAAAGATCTCTAAATAAATCAACAATTATCACATGAGTAAAAAAGTACTCATTAAAGTAGGTTAACTGCCAATAGTATCTGGAAGTTCAGACTGCAGGAGAGCTTATAAAAATTCAGATTTTTAAGCAGTGAACCACCCAATGTTTTAGAGAAGAAAATCTTATTAAGCTTCATGATTCATGGTTGTGTTTCCAGTTTTCAAAACAGACATCAAGATGCCACATATTTTATCATGTTCTCCTTATCATTACTTGCAGGATGGAAAAAAATCTCAGCAAACAGATTACTCTGTTAGCATTTCATTACCATTTAGATGGATGTACAGACACCATAATTTCAAAAGCAAAACACTGAGCGCTTCTTAAGAATGAACTCAGAAATCTATTTTCTATTCATAGGTTTATTAGAAAAAAACTGCCACACATCAAAAACAGCACTCTATGACTGACTTATGTATCCTATTCTGTAGGTTTCACTTTTTGAAAGAGGAATTTATGTAACATTTCCTCTTTTGATAAATCAAAACATGAAATTCACCAACCTCAGATCAAGCAGGGTGGCTACACCTTTGAACAGATCATATCCTTCCAGATTATTTTTAAACAGCATATATGTCAAAGGAAGAATATTCTTTTGGAACACTGGAACCTAGTTAATAATTAAAGCCACGATAGTTAATTAGGACTGTAAATTATGCATGCTTCACTAGAAAGAACAAATGGCATATGGTTAAGACCATTACATTAAGCTCACGGAATGCTCCCAACATCGTATCATACGTGCATACATCTCTGAGGCACATCTCTACAGCCAATCCATACCTCTGACACAAAACACACACAAATATACAAATTCCTAGTCAAATTTATTTTCACAGTTACTATCTTAATTAATATTCTGGATTAATCCCACGTGACAATGGTGTTAGACAATACATTGTCCAACATAGGACAATGTAAAAGTTGCACCATAGCTTCCAGATTATGCAGTCTTTCCCTGTTATCTTCAAGCAGAATTGTAGCTTTCATCATTTTCTACACCTTGTGAGACTGACGTCAAGCTTTGCTTGGATCAGCAGAAATGAGTAAATGGTGCTGAAGTGTTGAATCACAAAGCTAAATTTGAAGCCTTGTAAGGAAAATATAAACAGTGCTCTCTAATCTCTACATTTTCAGAATCAGATTTAAAAAACAAACACACAGATGAATTAGTAACATTCAACATGCATTCCTGTTCCCATATAAAAGCAAAACCTCCCCCTGCTAGAGTGATTTTTACTACTGACATTTGTACATTGTCATAGTGAAGAACAAAATCACCGATTTCAATTTAAGATCTTGCAACTAGTGCTGCTGAGCTCCCCATTATTATATAAGCCAGTGAATTAGTCATTCAGCTGTGGAAGCCTGAAGTACATACCATGGAAAGGATTAACAAGCCTACCTACCCCCCACTTCAAAAAAAAAAAAAAAATCCTTTCCCTCGCTTCATTACAGACAACTGCCTGAGATTAGTCATTAGAGCACACAGGCTTTTGATCTGGCCTGGCCTGGCTATTCTTAAAGTATGTTGCAGTTCACCAGTATAGTGGATTTTTGGAATCAATAGTGGCTTCAATCTTCACTGCTTGCATATCTCCTTTTTGCAATGTAAAATACAAAAATTAAGCTCAAATAATTTTTAAAATTGAGAAGAATGAATTATCATGGTTTTCACTGTCATGGAATACAAGTCTTCCTGTTATGACATTAATTCTGAAAGCACCCAATTCTTTAAGACAATCTGACCAACGCTATAAGAACGAGAAGCAGCACTGACGCAAAAACATGGAATTGTTATAAATGCTGTGCTTGATGCTCAGAATAAAATAAGCACAACTGTGCACAAGTGCCCTGATATTGTTCAATATACCAATAGTTCACTACTGATGGGTGCAAATATTTGCATTACTGAGAAGGATCTGAAGCTAAGATCTGCCTTGGACAGACAGGTATCAGGATGAGAGATTTTGAGGAATGAGGAATTCAGAGGAGAGCGGTGAGGCCCAGTCTATGAGCAACGCTTACTATCGTGCTGTTAAGTGCTCATTATACCTTGGGGATTCTTGGAGAGAAGGGACAATAGTGTTTTCTGCTGTAAGAGCGCAGAACCATTGGAATCCATCAAATTCAAAGGCTACATAGGCCAATACAAGAGACAGTGAAGAAACAGGTGAAAGATTTCACACTGATTTTATAATCTGTTTCACATTACCAAGAAAGTATACCTCCCCACATCTAGACACAGAACAAAATTTCCACTGCCCAGAAAGGAGAAGAATAAAGTCTCCGCAAGGACAGAGGTTATGGGGGGATGACCTCAGTTCATCTATACCTAAAGGTACCCCCAAAAATTGATATGTGGATATCTAAAAGCATTTCTGACCAAAGCTACCTCTCACCTCCTTCTCTATTCAGGAGACGGTGACATTTCTACTTGAATATTCATCTTGCTATCAAACATGGCTGTGATCAATATGAAACTATGCTTTCTTCAGCTCAGTAGATGTAGTTTTCTTGTGAATACACATTGCATCTGTTGTCCAGTATCTGATCTAGTAGCCTGTGTAGAGTTGCAGTCACTCAGCTGAAAACATCTTAGTCACTCTGGATGTGACTGGTCAGGCTAAAAGGCTACATTAAAAACAACCGGATAGGTTTTGCCATCTCTGACACTGCTCTTTTCCTGCCATTCTGCTGCCATGAAGATAATCAAAGGCACCTGAGCTCTAACCTGCTGGTATCAAAGAAAGGGTACCACTGCCAGCATGCTATCTCATGAGCAATTACCCTGTGAGAACTGAATTCTTCCTGTGCAGTGACCAACACAGCTCAACCTTGCTGTGATATAAACATGCAAGTTTAAAGCAGTATGCAGAGAGTGCTAAAGGAAACAAAATTTAAATGTGAGAAGGAATATACAGTAGAGGAAATTCTAACATATATTTCCACGTGGCGGTTGTATTATCAAACAGGGGATGGGATATCCTATGAAAACAGATCTGTGATGGTTTTCTATTGTATTTTAGTCAATGCAAGAGATGCAGGCAACCTCAGGTCAGCTTTCTTTTATATCACAGACATAAACCCATCTAAAAATATTCAAAAAGGAAAAAATGAATTATTCAACAACAATAGATTTTGTATTGTCTGGCTGAAGAGCCTAAAAAATGCATGTCTGTCTTCTCTTTTAGTAAAGAAGCTCTTCTAAATAATAATACTAGTAATAATAGTGATAATAGTATGAAGAGTAATTTTAGAAAGCTGCTGTCCTTCAGAGTAGCCTCTAGCCAGGGCTCCAATCACCTTTTATTTAAAGCTCCCAAATCCAGGAACCCTAGTGCAACAAGACACTTACTTTCTTACTTAAAGAACTGATGCACAGTGGATGCAATTTGCTCCATCTCAGAGAAGGCTGCTGATCATGTACTTCCATAGCTCACTGATCCACAAGGTAGCAAAGCAAGCTGCTTTTTCTGCTCAGAGATACAATTTAGTGGCTGATAGGAACAAATTAGGCAATGTAGGGAGAGGACTAATCCAGGAAAACAGGGGCAGGTGGGAAGGGAATTGAAAGCTCTACCTATATACAAAATACATGCACACTGTCTTTAGCCTTCTATTCACAATTCCCAATACTATTATCATCCAGTTAATGATCTTGAAAATTGACAGCTGCAAATATAAACTGCAAGTAACAGTAATTAAAGAAATTTCATGGAGACTCCAATTACAGCAGCTCTTCCATCTATAGTACAATAACAACTCAAAGTCTGCATGGCATCATTATTGTTTATCCAAGAGAAAGTCTTCATCTACTCAATAAATGAGGTTGGTCAGCCTCCCTTCAGTTGTCCCTGAGAAGGTTATGGAACAAATCCTCCTAGAAGCCATTTCTAAACACATTAAGAACCAGAAAGTGATTGGAAATAGTAAAATGGGTTTACCAAGGGCAAATGATGCCTGACCAACCTCACCGCTTTCTATATGAAGTGACTGGTGCTTCAGACACAGGGAGGACAGTGGGTACCGTATACATTTGTTGTCTATATGTTGTATACACATACAGAATGTTTTACATGTTCTCCAATAGTCTCCTTATAACCAAATTCACAAGATATGGGCTGTATAATTGGATGATAATGTGGGAAGAAACTTGGCTGGGACTGGATTAGTTGCAAAGTGTAGCTGGCAGCCACTAACTACTGCAGTCCCTCAGGGATCACTGCTGAGACCAATACTGTTTAATGCCTTCATTAACAATCTGGATGATGGAACAGAGTCCTCAACAAGTTTGCAGATGACACCAAATAATTGCAGGGAGCAATACATACACTGAAGGGCTGCACTCCTTTTCAGAGGGACCTTGACAAGCTGGAGAAATGGGCTGGAAGAATCAACAAAAGCAAATGCAAAGTCTTGCATCTGGGATGGAATAATCCCATCAACATTACAGGCTGGGGGCTGACTGGCCAGGAAGCAGTTCTGCAGAAAAGGGTTTGGAGGATCTTGGTGGATAACAAGTTGAACATGACTATGACATGCACATGAGTTAGCAGTGTATCTTTGCAGTCAAAAAGGGCAATAGCATCCTGGACCGCATTAGTAAGAGTGGAGCTAGCAGGTCCAAAGAAGTAATGTTTCTGTTCTATTTTGCATTTGTGAGACTGCATCTGGAATGTCGTGTCCGGTTTTGGGCTCCCATTACAAGGAAGACATTGACATCATAGAGCAAGCCCAGCGGAGAATCACCAAGATGGTCAGAGGTGGAGCATACAACACAGGAAGAAAAGCTGAGAGAACTGGGTTTGTTCAGGCTTAAGAAGAGAAGGTTCAGGGAAACCTGACTGCTGTCTGCAACTCTCTGAGTAGAGGATACAGAGAAGATGGAGCCTGTGGAGGTGCACAACAACAGGAAAAGAGACAAAACACAGGTTGGAAAACGGGAAATTCCACATAGATAACAGGACTTTGAGTTTGGGGTATCACCATGAGGCTGATAAACTACTGGAATAGCTGCTCAGGGAGGCTGTAGAGTCTCCATCCTTGGCAGTGTTCAAGATTCTACATCACGTTGCTCAAGGCCTTGTCCACTAATTAGACCAGCTTTGAGCAGGGCATTGGACTACATGATCTCTGGAAGTCCCTTCCAGCCTAAATTATTCTAAGATTCTAAATATTTTACTGATACATCTTTTCTCTGGTCTGGCCTCGTTACTTTGCACCACCATGTAGCATAAACAATTCCACACAAAGAAACTGAGAAACTGAGTAAGCTCCTTTGGGTAGGGGGGGTGGGGTGGGGAAGTCTTCTGGCTACAAATTGAATCAGTGCTTGTCATGCCTTCTGTATATTGTGCGAACACATTTCCCGTTTGGTGAAAATTTTGTTGCCTTTCACTTTCAAAATTTTTTTTTCCTTTAGCTTATATATATGTGATGAAGAAAAAGAGGCACTCACTAATGTTACTTTAGATAACCATAGCATTTCTGTCTTGTCATTTGCAGCTATGTAAACTTGCTAAAATTGTACATCCTTAACAGTACAGCTGCAGTACAAAAGAAAAATACATACCGGTTTGAACTGCCTTGACATTTTTAAACAAATATCATAATTCAGTAAGATTTTTGTTTACAATCTCACCTCGCAGGAACACTGTACTAAGCCATCCAAAGCACTGTGTTGTTTCATGCTCCTCTGAGAGGTACTCTGACCATCATCGTTGCCCTTAAGATTCCTTAAGCAATATCCAACAGCATTGTGGCTTTTATCTGCACTGCTGATGTTCATTGCATATTATCCAAAGATACCCCAGAAGAAAACATGGAAGAACAACTATAATTTTCCTAACTAGGGTTGATTGTAATGCAGCCTCCAAATCCTTCCCCCATATTTAACACACTAAAGGGACAGCCATGCATCACCTGATATAACCAGTTGATCCATGCCGCTTTGAAGCTTTTGTAGGTTAAATGGGAAACGCAAAATGAAAACCAGAAAGGATAATACAGGACATAGTAAGCCTCATAGTAAACAATAAGCTTCCTCCTTGGTCTTATGACAGTTTTGTGATGTAATTGCTTTTAATAACATAATGTGAAATAATGAAGAGGAAAGTTTGGCTCTGTACAAGAACTAGTGAAGAAGCATGTTAAGATCCGTAACTCAGTAAGAATCAATAGGCAAATAATACAGGCATCCTTACTCATCTACCAATGGCTCTTTAAATCAAGTCACAATGGTGATTTGCTCCTGATTTGAGTCTAAGCAGACCTGAATAATCATTGAGACAAAGCAAGTAGAGAAAATGCTGAAAAGTAACACATTGCTGCAGGTAGGTTATGCCACAAAATCTTATTTGAACTATAACATTTAAGCACCTGCTTTAATTACTACTACTAAGACAAAGCTTAATGAGAGTGGGGTTAGCAGGGTAAAGAGGCATTTGTTTTAACTCAAATGTTCCTATTTTAACCAGGAAAAGGCAGTATTACAGTCTAGACTTGCTTTAAAACAGGCTTTCATCACTTAAATTTGCTTTTGAAGCAAGTTCTAATCACCTACTCGAAATGAGTTATAATTACTGGGAGGTAACATTTGACTGTATCAAATGAATATACAACTTTGCTGCTTTCTGGACAGCAACTTTTTTATTGACAATTGGAGGCCTTGAACAGAGGGAAGAATCTACCAATAATGCTACGCCTAGAATATTTCTTCCCTAAGTCTGTAAGCTTGCCTGCCTTATTAACTAGTCAGCATTTACCACGTTCCATATGCCGAGCACAGCTTTTGTCATACACATACACACAACACCAGGAGCTATCTGATTTAATTGATCAAAGAATTCACGTTTAGAACAGGAAATGCAAACTCAGAATCAACTTTCAGAACAGTGACTGACTGCGGATGAGGGGAGCAAACCATAGAGGCAAACCACTAAGTTTTTGCTATCTTCAGCAAACTAGCTGTCCCTGGCTCTTTCTATATATAGCATCTCCCTCTACTGGCCAGAACTCAATATGCAAAGGTCCTCTTTCAACATATACACTGCCTATTATATAAAAACAATAATGAATCCTGGACAGGGCCTATCAGTGTCTGCATCAATTCCTGTTACTTGCTGAGATAATAAGAGGCATCTGCTTCAATTCAGTAATCATCAAAGCTTTTTCAGAATCCGATTTTAAGGGTTGGAATTCCTCTGCTTCCTTCCCCCTACCCAGTGATACATGCAGCAGAACAATGGAAAAAATCATACCAACCACATATGCAAGTGGCTTATGGGTTATCCTATGTTTATCTACACACTGGTATGCACAGCTCGTACCATTTGATGTTATATTCATTGGTACTCACTCATTTTTTACCCACAGTAAAGAATTTTAACGAAATACAGGGTGTGTGGGAAGAACAGAGGAAAACAGAAAGAAGAGAGGCACCAATTAGTACTTTCAAGTCACCTTGCTTGTGCATACACTCCCTTCTATTTGCGCTTTTAGTGAGTACTGCCATTTTAAGTTTCAACATGGATAAGAACTGAGTAAGAGCTGGAGGAAAGAATTAAAAACACCAAACACAGCAGAGACCAATAAATCATGAGAAATGTTTTAAATCTTAACATTTCCCTACATCCATCCCTACCTCCATCCCTTGGCTAAACAAACTCTTTTTTGTTTTAAATGATCAGCTCTATGGTAGAGAAAAATATAAAGACTAGAAATGCCCTCACCTTTCAGACAGAGGAATAATAAAAAAAAATTTTTAAATAAAAAAAAAAAAGCACACCAGGATACAGAATATTTTTGAATTTTGGAAGAAGTTCCATTAGATTAATTGTAAGCATCCTAAAGGACCTACATGTAACCTTAATAGTCTAAATCATGTTTCTGACACTGAATGGTCATGATGTACGATTAATAAGTACTAACAGATGGACATAAAATAAAAGTAGATTTGAGGGTTTCTGGAGGTAGTGGGGGAAGGAGGACTTGTTCAGTTTTTTATACTAACCTAAAGCCCAGTATGACACAGCTTCCAAAGGTGGAGAACTGCTGTAGATAGCATGGATATACATGAGGTGAATCATCAGCTCAGCCAAGCACCACCAGAAGAAAATGCGAATTATGCCCACGATTAAAATTCCAAGATTCGTCTTCAAACTGAAGGCTTCTTGCCTCCTCATCTAAAAGAAGAAATCCGGATAGGTTATATGATACATAAATGATGAACTGATTTACTCAAATAATCATCTTGAGATCATTTTTTAATTTCATCTGTTATTTATTAGTATTGAGGAATTTTTGACTGTAGTATTTGGAAATTCTTGACATACTCTTTTAATGGAGTCTAGTTTCTACTCTCTGAAATTCAGAAAGAAGTAGAAACCAGCAAGTAGAAGAAAACTGAATGATAAACAAAGCCAAAGAAAAGTCTCCAGTCAATACCACAAGACTAGATGCAGTATGTACAACCATTCGGTTCCATTTGCATGTGTTGAAAATCTTTTCCATACTTCCAGATGACATTCCCAATCTCATTAAACCGCAAAATTATCTGTGCAGCTGAACTCTGTGGGAATGCAATGGTATCAACTAGAATGGTGTAGTTTCCACCCTCAGCACCCTAGTACAGGAGGATCCTGACTATTCTTACCTCATACTTTTCATGTGTCAAAGGGTCTGCGCACTGCTTTGCTAGTGCACACTATCCAGTGCTTTACATGTATAATCTTTGTAGCTGCTCCCATTTTGCATTTATTCCAAATGGACACTTCAAATGGTCTGGATCCTGCAGGCATATCTCTGAATATACAAAGATGCAGAGACTGTGACACTTTCATCCCTGCGCTGTCAATTCAGAGACTGCATCATAGTCACCAGTTTCCTCCAGCTGCTGCCAAACAAAGTTAGGGCCAGGAGGTCTAAGGTCCATTATAATGAATGCCATCACTTTCAAAATGGCCTGCAAAAGGACTGTCTTGGTAATAACCACTTTATTACTAAAAGGTTGTCAAACTTGAGAAGAATTTCTAAAGAACAGACCCTGACTGTGTGAACAAGTTCCTACGTGTCTAATCCAACAAAAAGTATCTACTCAGATATAAACATAAGTTTATCTGCATTAACAAATATATCATAGCAAAAAACATATGAAGTGTATGACAATAAAACTTTTCTTAAATTTTCTAACGTTTTTCTGCATATTTTTCAATGGCACTAATCATTCTAAGGCCTGTTCAAACAGAAGAATACAACACGGATATAAAGTGCTGTACAGGAGCAAAACAAAAGTCTCAGGAGAAGGTATAAATTGCCTATAAAAAGAAGCAGTATATAGCTGCCCACCCATCTGGACAAGAAGCTTACAAGCAAAACACAGAACTTTCACACATTTTTTTCCTCCATGTAGCTGTTAAATTTTGTCCTGTAAGTTTTGTGGAGATTCCCTGACACCACGGAAATTACACTAAACATAAACAGAAAGCCAGTATCCTCAGCAAAAACCTCATTCCTGTTAAGTTGTTAATTTTCAGAGAAAACCCGTTCCTTTCAGACTGTTGTAAAAACCTTCTATAATTAATTAAGTCTTGAATTAGCAATGCTATTATAAAAAAAAAAAAAAACAAATGAACAGAGAAGAAACTGGCTTTTCGCTTTGGCTTAGCAAACTGTTGTCTAACTATTCGAGAGCTATGCTCATACGTGAATAAAAAGAAACAAGGCAAAAGGTTACTAATGTCTTATTTAAACATCCTTTGTACTAAAAGACAATTAAGCAGACAGCCTATCCTACGGAAGATGTTTTAGAAAAAAATATAGGAAGAGCCCTTAATTTGAGAGGGCGAGCGAGCGGGAGACAGGGAGAGCGAGACAGGGAGAGCGAGACAGGGAGAGCGAGACAGGGAGAGCGAGACAGGGAGAGCGAGACAGGGAGAGCGAGACAGGGAGAGCGAGACAGGGAGAGCGAGACAGGGAGAGCGAGACAGGGAGAGCGAGACAGGGAGAGCGAGACAGGGAGAGCGAGACAGGGAGAGCGAGACAGGGAGAGCGAGACAGGGAGAGCGAGACAGGGAGAGCGAGACAGGGAGAGCGAGACAGGGAGAGCGAGACAGGGAGAGCGAGACAGGGAGAGCGAGACAGGGAGAGCGAGACAGGGAGAGCGAGACAGGGAGAGCGAGACAGGGAGAGCTGGTATCTGTTAATAACAACAGCAGGTCTCAAGGTATCATTGTTGACCTCACAGAAAGCTAGATGAAAAAGGTTAATGAAAGCATTTCAGCTGAATGCAACGCACTCTGAAATAAAGCTAAGAAATCTTAAGTCTTACAAACATGGCCACTTTTTTGTTTGTTTAAAAGACTGGACATGCTTCAGTGAGCAGTTTAATTCTGTGTCATAAGCACAAAATACACTCAGAGTATTTCAGTAATTGAGGACTTGACATCATAGACATCATGCAACGTTTCATACAGGTTGATGTTTATCCTCGTTCACACATTCACAGTGCACTCATCACACATGAGTACTTGGCAGCAACTGAAGCTATTTCTTCAAGTGGTAGAAGTACAGTCATCAGTAACATCTCATGCAAGAAAAAGCCCTGTCTTTCCTTCCACGGACGCTCACAAACATCATGACAGGCATATACTTTGGGAGTCCTCAGCAAAGAGAAGTAACATAATTCTGCTGCAGAATACTAGAAGGGCCACTTGCTCAAACTGTCCAAGCAGCCTATAGAGCAGGCAGAAACCTCAAAACCAGCCACTGAGTTTCCCTGAAGAAAGTGGTAAAATCCCAATGACTAAACACCAAACTGCAAGGCAAGCTATACACCAAGCTAACATTTCAGTCCTGAGGATAGAGGACCAGAGCACACTATGGCTGATCATTAATCATTCTCAAGTCCTGCAGAACCAGTCTGTTGTAGAAAAAGACAAGTGCTATTAACCTTAACAGAATCCAGACATGAGACATTCATTTCTTTAATTCTTGTACTTTATCAACATCTATAGATAATGAAAAAAGTTGAATGAAACCATAGCTGTGAAGGAGAATAAGATTTTCCAAGCAGCAGCCCTACCAAACACACAGGGAAAGGAAAAAAAAAACCCAACCAAACAAACAAAAACACAAAACACCCACCCACACCCTGCTTGCTCTCAAAACATCTCAAACTTCTACCAGCTGCATTGGATTGCTACTTGAAAACAGTTCATCATTTTCCTCCTGAAGAACTGCCAAGGTCAGTGAAACCTACGTGATGTGTTGAGCAAATGCCAGTTAAGTCCAACTGGAAAACTCAGATAAAGGAAGGTTTACAATCAACTAGTTTCTCAAGAGGCCCCCCAAATTCTTAGGCCACTAACTACAGTAAACAAATCTGTATGCTATTATTTTACCTTCCTTCTGCAGTAAAACAGAATATGATCAAATTACTTAATGAAAAGATAGGATTGCCTACATGTCTAGTAATTTCTATGAACATCTATCATAGCATGCCAAAATTCCTACTTGCATTTGTCATTGTGCTTCTACTCAGTCAAATTAACCCTTAAGATAAATATTTCACATGTAAAACCAAAGACAGATGAAAATCTGTGCAGAAGAGGCAAGTTTTCAACTGGCCACCAAAAATGCACATACAAAATTATCGATCCCACCCATTTGCATGGACAAAAAGTCATACTTGCAAGTACAACATAGAGCTAGAATGCCATTAGCACTGTTCACTTGCACTGTTCACTTGAAATCTTTGTAGGTAAATTTGTCCCACCTAGAGGACATTTTGGGACTACCATTTAACTGCAGGTATTTGCACAATGGGGCTTCAACACTACGACTAGAACTTCTGTGCACCGCTTCTACCCAGAAATTTTAAAAGGCCATTAATGAAATGTCACAATTTCTCATTTTTGCATAGCAAAGAATACATATTACTAGTATTATTATTAAGCTCTTTGGTTCATACAACAGTTTCTTGGTTTCCATTTTCAGTAACTCTGCTTTGCAGCGTGCTGAAAAGCAATGCTCTTCTCAGTCCCAGCTTCAGTTAAGTGGGTCTGCAGTTCTCATTCTCCTTTTGTGCAAAGAGCAATAAATATACTTTTCATATTGCACATTTTGCGCATATTGCTGAAAACTGCTAATTTAGAAACCCTTCTCTAACCTCAGCTGTCAAGGTAGTATCTTCTTCTCATGTACTAAGTCTGAAAATGCACTTCAAGCAAACACCATGAAGAAACAAGTCAATAGCATTATTCAATACATTTTCTTTATGACTTTAACTGAATAGATCTATACATATTTAAATGAGAACTTTACAGATATAGGCATCACATCCTTCTTTATCTTTGTCTTCACACGTTGTCTCACACCACTGTCTTTATAGGGGGAGATAGGCCATACTCAGATGATCAAAGTTTCATTTCAAGATCCTATGCACAATTTTTCCTACCAACTATCTATAGTCCACTCTCTACTCTGGGTCTTGCATAGGTCTTCTGAAACATTCTTTGAGAAACTCATCCCTCTCCATGAGAGGTACAGGAATACAGATGGAATTTAACACATTTTAGAAGCTATAAAATAATAAATACTAATAAATAGTTTCCTCAGTTTCCATGCAAGTCAATGTAAAAAAAGAATCATCTTATTCATTTTAAGTTTTTTATCCCCATTTCCCCCAGTTATGTTCTTTTCCTGAAAAGGGCTTTAAAGATGCACAGATGATTGGCTTGTTCTCAGTGAAGCCTGGAAGATTGCTTATTACATGTTTCTGTCAGTCTTCCAGATGCTTTTGCTTATTTGACTCATCTCCCTTAATGACATCCCATTGGCAGTAAGCACTTTACAAAATCAACTTTCTTCAAAGTGATGAAAGATCACTTGACTCTGCCCCTTTAATTCATACAACACTTCTGTCAGTCATAGCTCAATAAGCATCTCGGCACCTCTGGTTCCTATTCTACAGCCTCCAGTCTCCAGGCTCATTTAAGAACTCATGCTGACACATTCAAAGCCACACAGAGGATTTGGACACCTGCCTACTATTAAATCTAATGGAAAATGAGCATGCAAATGCATTAGTCAGCTTCAGAATTTTAATGTCTATTTAGGGACATAGAAGTGAAATAGGAGAGACAAGGTATGATTCACAAAAGCTTGCATTCTTTCAGTAAACAAATCAGATGTTCTCCACTGCAGCAGAAGGGAAGCGAAGCTGATCCCTCCAGGCTGACTTAGCTGCAAGGACACCATTTCAGTAGCTCTCACAAAAGCACAGCCCCGTTGCTGGAAGTTCCTGACATTCCTCAGGTAACTCAAGCCATAGCAGCCGATCTCACTGCCTGTCAGTGGACTGAATTGTTTTGGACTGTCAGTATACCTGACAGCACTGCAGCTGAGAGCAAACAGTGGCCGTAACTAGAAGCATTTCCACAACACACACACACACACACACAAAACAAAAATGCAAGAATGCCAACTTATGTCAATTACGGGAAAGAATTCTGTGGTATAAGTTCTTTGATCAAGTCAGGAATCAGACCAAAATCACCAACATTAATGATAGGAATCCACCAGTTACAAAACCATGACACCAACTATTTAGGCTTCCTATTAGCCTATCTGAAGTCACAGTTTAGAGATAAAAATCCTGTGGTCTTCTTTTATTTCTGCAACATCCAGTCCAGGATAAAAAAAAAAAAAAAAAAAAAAGAAAAAGAAAAATCAACCACCTGCCGCTCATGTCTCAAACAGGATCTCAGTTTTCATTTTCACAGAAGCTAATCTCTATCTGTTATGGTTTTAACAGAAAGTTTCCAAATATAAACAGAAATCAGCAATTCACAGACATCCAAATATAAACAGAAACAGCAATGTCATGGTTTGAAGCGCCCACTCATCTGAATAAACCTTTATCCCATTGATGTTAGCCATAAACCTCACTGATAGTTATTTCATTTCTTACCAAATTGTGCAAAAAAATAAGGAAAGCAATAAAGCATGAAAATACGTTTCCCCCCACCCCACACACAGTCTTCTAGACATGAAAAAGGAGCCTGCAAAGCACAAGAAAAAAACATCCAGTAAGACAGGCCTTTCACATTTAAAGAGTTGTTCAGCTTTCAGAAGTCTGAAAAAGTGACTCAAGTAATTAATCATCTGCTTTTAAACCAACATTATGCAAATTGTGGCCCCACATCAGTCTCCAAATCTAAGGCCTTCATGAGTTCCCAGTACTAAAAGGAACTTTCTGTGACTTCCTGCAATCTGCTTCGGAATTAATAGCAGAGATCTTCAGGGGACTGTTGCTGAAAATATTACTTTATTCACATTTATTTTTCTAGCTGGCTCTCCCCTGCATTTTTTGGGTGCAAAGGCCTGAACCAAGTCCAAACAGCAAACTCATTTGCTGCTCAGTTAATTAACACTCCTGAAATACTGCTATCCCCATCTTCTTATGGAGGTAAGTAAAACAAAAATCCAGTCCAGTAGCTATATACTAAAATTGCGAATAATCTAGGAAGGTAGTGACATGGTTTGTTGGTTCCTTGGTTGAATGGATGGATCTGTGTCAGATAAAAATAAACTGAGAAGTAGAATTTTAGTTTCTAATGTGGGATTCCTTGAAGTATTCTCAAATTACAATTGATGTGCTTAGAACTAACCTGTCTTGATGTTCCTATAACATTATTCGATATTATCAAAATTAGGTGGAAGATACAGTTTTAGGCAACCAAAAAATTCTTATTTTCTAAAGACCACCTAGAAACGGAAAACCTCTAAATAAATAGGAAGAAAGAAAAAATTATACAGAATCAGTTATAGAAACTTCTACTGAAGTCACCAAATGCATGAAAACTCCTTTTCTTTATCTTTTTCAGAGTACCTAGTTGACTAAAAAACAGATATTTACTTCAGAAGGAAATAGAGATTAGGGTCTTACAGAAAATATGAATGTGATAGCCTTCAGGAACTTTTTCTTTTGTCTCTTTCTACTCTCTCTCTAACCTTAGAGTCTAATCAACCTTTCTCTGCCCAAACACTAGACATAAAGGCCTATTTTGACATTTCTCTTTAATCAACCAAATAAATACTCAAAGTTAATTATCAGCCTTATATGAATTCAATATTACTCTACAGCTGATATATAAACATGGACACATAAGACTGGCTTCCAAGTACAGCCTTCCCTTTCTCATGCAACATACTTCAGGATGTGCCAAGAAAAGGAAAATGAATATATAGAAGGAAAACGAGATGACAAAATTGTCTTGTCTATCTAAAATTTTCTCCTGAGTAATGTTAAGATCTCTCAAATCATGTTAAAAAAAAAAAAAAAAGTCTATCCTTCGATTCACTTCTAATGCACTACAGGTTCCATGTATAGGTTTGGCAGCTGAAAAGGTATTACCATTTCCTCAAACAGTTCTTAGTCAAATTTTAGTCCAGCACAGATGCACTGAAAAATCAGTATCTTCGTGATCTTAAAAATACTGTTACCTGCTTACTAAACTCATCGAAGTTCATAAGGGGTCCATTGTGGAACATAGGGTAATAAAACATGTATGCCAGCATCCACAGGAATGAATGGGATGATTTCTGGGTAGATCCATGCCAACAATATTCTAAGCTGAAAC